>NC_081413.1:64327158-64647575 GCF_030272615.1 Cryptomeria japonica | reverse complement strand
CTCCCACTCACAAAGGTTTCAAAACCCCTCTCATACTATTCCTTCTTCCACTCTTGCTTTCCACTTTTTAAATTTAATTCCATCCCCCTAAATTGTCTTGATATTCTTAGTTATTATAAATTATTTATAACATGTTTCATATCATATTTCTATTATGTGCAATTTATTTCATTATAAGCAGTATTAGAGGAACATCATGGCACCATGGAGGTAAGGCATTTTTTCAATTTCGGAGTTCATTTTGTGAATCACATATATTAGAGATCATGGTTAATTTTTTCCATTTTCTTAAAGGTTTTTCAAGGATGTATTTATGCATAACACCTAAACATCAAAGAAATTGGAGTAGAATTAAGTAATTTATTATAGAATTAGGGTTTTCACAAAAAAAATTGGGAAGCACATATCTCTCAAATTTAATCATTTTATTCTTAAATTTTGGAGTGTTGTTAAAGAACCTATTTGGTGCAGGAGAACCCTTCAAAGGGCTCCCACCATTTGGTTTTGATTGTGTTATTTCTTCTTTAAGAAGCCTTTGTATATACAATAAGAGCCATGTGCTCATTGGTCTTAGTTTAGGTCCTAGTTGAGGTCCTAGGGTCATGAGTCAAAGTTGAGTTTTTTTTTTGGAAATAGAGGGTATGTGTACCTTTGAGGTGTTTAGGGGTCCTTCATAGCATGGTGGTGTCCCTAGGTTAGCCCAATGTGGATCTAGGAGTCAAGAAAATTAACATTGAGAAAGTTGCTCAAAAGTTGCAAAAGTTTCATGACAACTTTTAAAAGTTGTCAAGCAACTTTTCCACCTAGTGGCCAAAATCTTTAGTTTAAGCATGGACAACCCTAATATGCACACATAGACCGAGGAAAGGGTATTATAAGTAGTTACAAACCCTAAGATAATAAGTTGGATGTCAGATGTTGTATGGCCCAAACAAAGGGACTTGATTGTGACTGCAATTTTGTTCCCAGTCGGCACAAATAGAGTAAAGGAAGATTGTTAATAGATTGATTTTCATGCAAAACTATGTGGAGTGTCTTGTATGGTGTATTCACTTTCATTTTGAGCATTTAGATTAGGTTTTGATTTATAAGTGAGGTGTGTTTGTAAATTTTGTAAATTGCCTTCTCTTTGTCCAATTTTGGACTGGTTTGTGTCAATGGGTTCATAACTCCATTCCCCATTGTGGAATCACCATGAAACCATGGGGAATGAGAGTACAGACCCTTGAAAATGAAAGGAGGCCATTTAAAGACCCACTCCTAGGTGAGACTGGATAGTGCCTGGCTAGGAAGGGTTAAGTTGCAGAGGTCTTGGAGAGCAAGGAAGGTTAGAGGAGGAGGCACCCTTTGGAGGAGTTGTAGAGGGGTGAGTGAAGAACCATTGGTGTGAAGGAGGATCTTCCACCAATCTAGACAAGGTGGTAAGAGCACCAAACCTACACTGTGACCCTAGCAGGCCTAAAAACCCTCTTAAAAACCCTTAAAAACCTTAAAATCTACCTAGGGCAGTGTACGGACACTTGGAGGCCTAAAACCTGAAAAATCCTTGAGTCCTTTCCAAATGAATAGTGGGTCTTTTAGGAATTTTCACAAGCAAGTGCATCATTTTTAAGAGGGATCCCTAAAGGACCGGGTAGGAGGCCTAATTGGTCACAATCCTTGTAGCCCTATTTTGTAGGTAAAACACAAAATAGTGAAATCGGTAAGGGGTTGAAAGTTTGAAACCTCTTGGGGGCACATGACTGGGTGGAAAAACCATGTATTAGACCTAACCTATCCTTGCTCAGACCTAGGAAGGTGTGGAGCAAGCCAAACCCTTATTAGCCTAAGTAAGGGTTCTTGAATCTCATGAGTAGGTGAGACCTTAGGAGTAGTTTGTCAACTTGTTGGTGGGTGGATTGGGCAAGGTCATGGGACTCCAAAAGTAGGGTCAGTCCTAGAGACCATAGGGTGTGGTTAGAACACCTGGTGATCCAAGGAAAGGATCCAAGAGCATAGACTAGGCTAGTTTATCCCAAACCCCATCCCATCACTATTGAAGCATCTACAATCCAAATTTTGACGCAATTGAAGCATAATTAACTAATTTATTTCAGTATTAGGGCTTCCAAAAAATTATCTCCCAAGACTAGAAATCAACTAATTTCTTAGAATTTTTTCTTGGGAGGTGAGATCTAGGCTCTAGTAAGTTATAGTAAAAGTTTCGTCATTTAAATTGTATTTGCGTGATTTATTACAAAATTGTAGTTTTGCTTCATGATTAGGACTTCAATAAGAGGCAAAAATATTTTTTCCACACCTGGGGATATCAAAATAAGGATGATGTAATAATTTAAGATATTACTCCTAATGATGAAATCGAAAAGTTTAAGGAAGAAAATTCATCAACGAAGGAGGACAAAAATCACCTAACAAGAGATATATCAAACATGATATTTTTATACAAAATAAGTTAAGATCACACATGAAGGTCTCAAGAAATGAAGGTGCATCATACAAGCAAACTAATCTAGATCAAAGTGGTAATACTCATATGGGATCTAGGAATTGTTTTCCAAAGATGGATATGCATAAATTTTATAACAAGGATCCACTAACCTGGATAATCAAAAGCATGTTTTTTTTGGTGTGCATCACATCCCAAGTGAACAAGAGGTGACATATGCTTCTCTATATTGAGAGCTAGATAAATTCATTTGGTATAAATGGATATGTGTTCAACAATAGAGAAAACTCCTCACTGTCTCATGGTTAATATTTACAAATAAGTTACAATTACAATATATGGCTAGCAACTTATTGTAACTAGATAAACTTCAATTAACAAGATCAATCAAGGAATACATTGAGTAATTCCAAAATCCATATTTGAGTTTGGATTCAAGTATATAGGAGAACTTGAGGTTAACCCCGTAGTGCAATGGCAATTTGTAATCCGCATTGAATGCAAAGTGATGTGTTTGAATCCTTGCAAGTTGCTCCTCCTGCTCAGGTGTGTGCATGAAAGAAAGTCGATTGATGATGGCATGGGTGATGTGGGTCAAAATACTTGACCATCACTCACATGGCTTGGTGCACGGTTCTATGGGTGTTAATACCAACATATGTGGATGTTGCAGTAGGTCAGTACACGGTGGGTCCCCAGCGAATGACTTCATAACAATGTAGGTCCCACTTGGGTAGCATGATCAAAGATGGATGGTGAGTGTTGGAGGGAGGTGTAGGCTTAGTGCAGTGGAGAGATAAGGGTGGTGCATGAGCAAGGAGATATAAGGAGATCAGAGAGATAAGGTGCATGGATGGAGAGATAAGGTGGCAAGCTCGGTGTAGTAGAGAAATAAGGATGGTGCACGAGTAGGGAGATATAAGGAGATCAGAGGGATAAGGAGCATGGAGAGATAAGGAGTAAGGTGTATGATTAATCCTGTAGGAGTCAAACTTAGGTGTTAATACTTCAACAATGTAACCACAGGGATGGGGTCCCCCAATGTGACATCCAACATGAGGTACTCATGTTTAGTCCTTGTAATACTCTAAAAATGGTCATCTAAACCATGGGCCCCTAATCTTGGCTACATCACCAAGGTCCTAACGAAAGGTAATTAAATCAATTTGGAGCACCTAATTAATTAATTCCTCAATCATCAATGTCACATGGCAAATAAATCATTCTATATTAATTAAATGTTTATTTAACTAATTAATCATTTGAAGTAAATCATTTTAATCAATTATCCTATTTATTTAATTAAATATCCTCGCATATTTAATTAATAAATAAATTTTCCATTAAATCATTAAAAAGGAATTAATTTAAAAAAGGGAATTAATCATTATAAAGGAATTAATTTGAAAAAAGGAATTAAATTTGGAAAAAGGTATCAAATTGAGATATCTTTAAAATCTAATGAATTGAAAAATCTCAAGAAAAGCAATGAAAACAATTAAATCTCAAAATTGAATAAAAATATGGAATAAATCTATTTTTCTGATTTTATCTTAATTTTAGTTCAACCTTATTTCCTTCAAATCTAAAGAAAGCAGCCAATCAAATCAATTCACCTAGATTGTGCTTCCTCTTGGAGAATCTCAACTGCTCATCATTAATCGTTCTTGACCATTGGTCTCTCTCTGGATTTTCTATAGATTCAGGCCCTCATCTCCCAATCATAAAAACACTGGAGATTTATTGTTATTATGTCTTCATTGAGAATATTGTGCATTAAGATTATTGCATCTTATCTTTTTGCATATTTAGTTTAATCATTTGTAGCTTAATCTTGCATATCTAGCTTGATCTTGCATCCATTTAGCTTAATCTTGCATCCATTTAGATCAATTTTATGCTCATATAGATTAAATCCTTCATCTTGGCGCAGTCTATTCATTGGTATTGCTTAGATAAATCTGAGAGCAAGCCTAGACTCACATCTTTTAGAAGGCAATAGATTGATTTGTTATGGTTTTTATATTCATTGATTATATCTGTCTAACCATGCATACAATGATTTATTGAAGTGTTTGTGTTGTATAGCTTACAAATCGCCACTTTTCACACACACATTTTCGGCCTTGCAATCATTTCTTTTTATTTTCCAAATTTTGCCTGTATAGTCTCTGCAAACTGTTGTACGAGTTTATGAAGCATAGAGTACGAGTTTTGAGTTTTGTCATCTGGTTCATTTGGGATACTTGTATGATATTTTATTTATGTCATTTCATTCTGAGTTTTGTTGTCTAGTTCACTAAGAATAATCATATGGCTCTGTGAGAAAACTCATACGAATTAATGTTTCCTGGTATGGCTCTGTAAGGTTACTCGTACGATTTTATGTTTTCTCGTATTAAAGGCAAAGTGATTTTTAGGGATTTTCTAATTAGATTTGATGATACTAATTCTAACCCTAATATATTTTATTTCTGTTTGAAAGATTTTTCTTCACAACCTAACTGGTTTTTTGTAGAACGCTTGTCAAAGAATCTATCAATCAAACTTATGCTTGTCAAAGAATCCATTGCTCAAAAATAATATGGCTACTGATTCATTGTTTTTGCAGGTTGCCTAAAGAGAATCAACTAAACATTGTGTATTCTTTAATTCATTTCTAGGCACTTAAATTGTGATATGGTTAATGAAGAAGTCTATTTTTCATGTTTAAGAAGAGTATAAAAGGTAGGAGAATATGCTCTTGTCTGCATAGACAATCATAAATCCATACCCTTGAAAATTTTCTAGTTTGAGATTTGTGTACCTTTTAGCGGGCCTCTCACAGTGAGAAAAAGTAATCACCCTATGATAACGACCCAAGTGAGTATAGCTAGACCCAAGCATTCTTACTCACTATAATAAATAGGCCTTTTGAGATTAAAGTCTCGGAGGACAGGATTATTTGAGTTTTCTCTTTAAGATCTCTCCTATCGGGCATTTTGTAGGGCCTTGCGGTCTCAATCATGCTTGCATGACTACATCTTGTTTTGGTACCTTATGAAGCTATAGGCCTCAATCGCACTTGCATGACTTCAAGGGGTAATTTTGAATGGAAATCCTTACTAAGAACTTTAAGATAGAAGATACCCAGTTCACCTCTGAAAGAGGGATAATCTGTATACAAGAGAGATAGTAACTCTCCCAAGATACTTACCATATCATTCCCCCAATATCATTTGGAGTTAGCTAATACAACATTGAGAATCCATTGCGTGAGACTCAACGGCCGTATTCTGATTAGCTATTGGGTGTGTACCTAATTCTACAAGCAAAGGTTTTCTCTCTCAGCCAACTTCCTTAGAATTAGTGTGTTGTGCTTGAAGTCACTTTACATCTTGCGTGTTTGTTGTGTCTTTGTCCTTGAAACTGAAACTGAAACCTCAAAACTGGAAAACAATCAAAACATCAAAAACTAAGTGGTCAAAACTCAGTCCTTGTCAAAAACTCATCCATGTCCAGTCTTGTGTTGTACGAGTCTTCTATTTTGTCGTTCGGGTCTATGAGAAGTATTGTCTGGTTAACAATAAATTGGCATACGAGTCTTAACACCTAGGGTTTATCTTTGCCAGTTTGTCATACAAGTCAATAAGAATTATCATCTGGTAAATGTTATATTGTCATAGAAGTCATCATCATCTTTGACAATTTGTCTTCTGATAAGCCATATATTGTCTTTCTAGTATAGATAGCAACTCGTACGAATAACTATCTATGTCATCTGGAAGTCCTTAATCTATCATCTGAGAAGTAATATATTGTCGTACAAGCCTCTGATTATGTCAATCCAAAAGCCTATCTTTTTGTATGTTTTTCCAAATTTGTCATACTTGCCTAATTAGTCTATAGTGAGCGTATATCTGTTCTTTTTCATCCTGAGCATAAACAATATTGATAGTGTACCCTGTTGCTATGTTACACAATTTTTTCAAGTATATCTCAACTAGTCCAATCAATCCTACATCAATCTAATCAACCTAATCTGTTTAGATCACATCTTATACAGGATAGATCGTTCCTGAAACTAGACTTGGTCTCAATCACTTTACTCTATCATTACCTCAAACAAACAACTAGCTCTGATTTGATCTTGACATCACTATCACTTCTAGCTCTCGATCACATTAATTGTAAATGCTTGTTTGAACCAGAAGTTCTCATAAGAAAGTTGGCAAAAGTAGGAACAGTCTTACTCATTGCAAACTAATCCATTCTTGCAAATCAAAATTATCATAAATCTCCATGGTTACCTTGGCCCAACAAATTCAATATCTCAAGAGAGAAATATATGACATTCAAGCCCAACAAAAAGATTCAATAACCCCTCTTGAGATAAAATTACATGATATCAAGAACACCAGACTTCAAGAAATGCTAAAATAATTATATAAGGTGGAACAGAAAGTAATTGAAAAGCAAAAGCCAAATCTCATACAAGATCACAAGAAAGACAACTATTCCCTAGATAGACAGTTTACACCTTTGGGGCAATCTATTGACTCGGCTTTGGAAGAGATTCTTGAGCATAATTTTATCATATTGCCTAAAAAGACCACATGGGGATGTGAAATTTTGAGTAATTATTGTGCATATCATAGGCATAACAAACATAAGACTTAAATTTGAATAGAATTAAAAAATAAAATTCAATACCTCCTTGATGATGGTGATATTGAAATTGAAGATCCTAAAAATTCACCTAAGGATAAACCAGATGTCATTACCAAGCATGATCAAAATTATGAACCTGTGTCTAGCAATGGCCCCCATGTAGCCTCCATCTCCTAAGGCTTCTCAACAACAATCCATACCATATCCCTCAAATAATTAACCTAATGATAAAACTTCTCATATTGACCCTCAAGGGCTATCTCAAGGGCCATCCCATCCAATGGTTGAAAAAAATCCTATCTCCCTAGAATCCCATGATGATCCCCTTCCATCTAAAGAGAAAATCATCCTTCCAAACCCCATTCCTAATCCACTTTCTAAGCAAGATCATGATGCCTCTTCCACCTTTTCAAATGATCCTATTCAAAATGAAGAGTCAAACACCCTTCCTACTCTATCCAATAGTCCTCTTCCATGTCAAGATCAAAGCATCTCTTCATCTCCTTGTCATAATCCTCCATGTTCACCTCAAGGATCCATCATGCCTACAAATCCCTCTCATGATCCTATCATTCTCTACATTCCACCTCCACCTCATAATGGACTCGCGTCTTCTTCCCAAAGCAAAGTGTATCCTACAAGTCAAAATATTTATAAAGGCAAAGGGGTAGACCTTCACAAGCAAGAACCCCTCCATATTAAATAAAATATTAAGGGTCATGGCCTTAGTGTCATTCCTCAAGATGTTGGTATCCCTACTAAACTAAAATCCAAATACACGCCTTCCCCTTCATCTCTTCCATCCATTTTAGGACCCTATATCCCTCCATCCCTTATCCAGGATCAACAAAGGCATACATCTTTGAGAACCTTCCATCCATCCAAAATACCTCCATATCATTCTTATCCATCCACACATTCTTTTCCTTCTCCAAGCAATCTGGATGCCAAGTATAAAAGTCATAAGTCAAGTAATCCACATGTATTCAAGGATCAACATGTCCCATCTAATCGACATGTCAAAACAAATAAAAATATGATCCAAAAAGAAGAAGAAAAATCTAAAAGGACACAAAGGCCCACTGAGAAAAAGAAAGAAAAATCAAAAGTTATATGGGTTCCTAAGGCAGTTGTAGAAGCAATGTGTTCCAAGGAACTACAAAAGCATAAAAAATCAAAAACCATGTGGATCCCTAAGCGGCTCCTTGAAGCGCAACAGTCTAAAGAAAAATCAAAATTGACATAAAAAATTGTTGTTCCTCCATCCAAACCTTCCAAATCTATTCCTCCATCACTTCCTTCATCTATTTTGGATCCTTACGTCCCAAAATCCCTAGTTGTTCCTCCATCCAAATCTCAAAATCTGAGATCCACTTTTCCTCCATCACTTCACCCCTCAAGATGTGTGTCAATGTTTATCCCACCAATATTTCCATTCACTCATGCACCAACCTTTCAATATCTGATCCATTATCCAACACCTCTTTTTCACTCTTCCATCCCCCTTATCAAATCCTTTGCATAAGACTTTACCCTAGTTTCATCACAAAATCAAAAAACTAAGGAAATCAAAATTGGAGATGTTGAACATGTACACTTAGCTAAGTCCTTATATCCTATTAGAAAAGACATCTTTATCAGACTCTTCAAACAAAGACCAATGAACTACCTACACAAAACTCCCTGACCCTATAAATGACATACACCTTAAACAATACTATATCTAAGGGTTGGGTTAGTTTAGGTTTTCCTTTTTGCATTACATATCATTTTATTCAAATCAAAGCATCACACATAGTTTTTTTTTAAAACGCATCTCATTCACAACATCTCCTATCATGCATATAGAAGCATTAATAAAACAAGGCAAATGTCCAAGTTTATCATTTGTTTGCATTCAAGAGAAACTGTTGGTAATTGGAGGAATTGATTATGTGTTGCATTTATGTTTTTGTTAGGATAATCCGTCAACAACTGAGAGGGGGGGGTGAATTAGTTATTAACAAATTATAACTTTTAATCCACAATACAACCTTAAACAAATCAAGTATTGGTAAAGCACAGACAAATTCCGGTAGGAATAGATACCGGTAAACAATACAACTTAATAATTAACCAGATAATCAATGTAAAGCCACCATACCACATAACACCATTATTTGTACGTGGAAAACCTGGAAAGAGAAAAACCTTAGTGGGCCTACCCAAAGTCAGATGATACTTATGCAAAAAGTATGTGTTACAAGAAGGGATTGCACTTGCAGGAAGGCACACTGCCTAGAGCGTACTGCTCATTACAAAAGAGTCTCACTGACTACAAAGAGGCTACAACCTTCTCAAGATAAATGGACAACAATCCAATAGAGTGAACTGCTATAAATAGAATCTACCATGCCTGATTACAATCCCGATTAAGCTCAATGTCGGAGGACTAAATCCTCTTATGAATCCAATTCGATCACCAATAATCAATCAACTCCTTTGTCTAAATGATATTACAATATTAGCACATTACATTCCTTTATCGTGACCTTTTCAATACCCATGATGCTTTACAAAGAGTTTCTACCTCTTATTTATACAAACCCTAAGGCCTAAACCAATTAGGTTGGCCACCTAAAGATATTATAATAATATCATTACATAATTCCATATACAATGATATGCCATGTCGGCTTAAGACCAAAACAATAATAACAAATCTATAAAACATCGTGAATCATCTAGGTAATGTGTAGATTACATGTTAGCATGATACTGGTCCATAACCTAGATAGGTACCGGACCTATTATGGGTCCACCATGCTAAAGAATAGTCTTCAAGAGATTGAAGCATGATCAATGAACATCTTCAGCATCCTGAAATCCATGAAGAAGCTGCACCAACAACAATTATGCATCTTGTCACAATTCCTCAATGATAGTTTTGTCGGTAAAGCCTTAAACCAGTGTCGATAAGGGTTTACCAGAGTATATGATAACATCCAATTACCAAGCCAATACCAACTGACCAAAACATGCTCATGGAACATATAACTCATGAAATCCAATATACTTCACTGATCCAAACATGTTGGAAGTGTCCAATGGATAATCTCTTCTGCCAGTAACACTAGATCTTCTACCAGTAACCAAAACTTGTCTATCAGTAACCATCCATATCAGCTAGTGTTGACATTAATGACAAAACATCAATGCATCCATAATGCCAACAATCTCCCCCTTTGGCATTGATGGCAACACTAGATGTGAAAAACATCTAAGTACCAAGAGATGCCAAACAAGTCTCCCCCTGTGGAAGACAACCAACAATCAATAGCTCTCCCCCAGTGAAAGATATCTTTGTAAAGTTCGGAATGATTTTTCACATTACTACCACTCCCCCTTTGACATCAATGTGAGAAATCTGACAAAAATATCAAAGCAATGATATAAACCTTTGAATCTCAAAGTTGACTACTTCCCTTGATTAGTAAAACCACTCATCAATTCCAGAATGAATAATGTTTCTGAAAATACATATCAGACTGATGAAAAAATTCATCAATCAAGTCTTTGTCGGAGGGGCAGAAACCCCTAACCTGCCTCTTAAATATTCAAATGATTCCTTAGAAAATGGTTTAGTGAATATGTCTACAATCTATTCTTTAGTGTTCACATAAACCAATTAGACTTCCTTTGCTTCTACCTTGTCTTTTAGAAAGTTATACTTTATTGAAATATGCTTAGTCTTAGAGTGAAATACTGGATTCTTAGATATGTCAATAGCTATAGAGTTATCATAGTAGATAACTATCGGTTCACTATAATTTACTCTGATATCCTTCAACATTTGCTTGATCCACAAAACTTGAGTGCAATTAGTTGCTGCTGCAACATACTCAGCTTCTGCAGTAGATAAAGAAAAGCATGAATATTTTTTGCTTATCCATGAAACCAGTTTCTTTCCAAGAAAAAAGCTCCACCAAAAGTGCTCTTCCTGTCATCAGTATCACCTGCCCAATCTAAGTCAGTATATGCACATAAAGTGAAATCATCATCTCTAGAATACCATAAACCATATTCTATTGTTCCTTGCAAATACCGAAATATTCTCTTTACTACACATTCATGATTTTCTTTAGGATTACTTTGATATCTTAAAACAATACTTACTGTATTCATAATATCAGGTCTAGTCTAAGTTAGATATAACAGACCACCAATCATAGATTTATACCTTGTCGAATTTACTAGTGTAGAAGTATCCTTGATAGATAATTTCTCACTTGTGGCTATAGGAGTACTTATCGGTTTGGAATTCTCCATACCAAACTTTTTCAACAATTCCCTCAGATACTTAGTTTGACAGATAAAAATGCCTTTGTCAGTTTGAGTAATCTGCAAAAACCTAAGAAAAAATTCTTCTCACCAATCATTGACATTTCAAATTGATTCTTCATGTTGTTAGCAAATTCCATGCACAGTTTATCTTCTTCTCCAAAAATGATATCATCAAGAAAAACTTCAATAATAAGAATATCATTATCAGTGATCTTATAATATAGATTACTATCAGCACTGCCTTTAGTAAAACCAAGCTTCAAAAGATATTTATCTAGCCTTTTATACCAAGCTCTAGGAGCATGTTTCAAACCATATAAAGCTTTCTTCAATCTGCAAACCATGTCTTTGTCATCTATCAATGAAAATCCATCAAGTTGCTCAATGTAAACTTCTTCCTCAAGCTCACCATTCAAAAATGCACATTTGACATCCATTTGATAAATCTTATAGTTCTTATAAGCTGCATAGGCAAGAAATAGTCTAACAGCTTTAATTCTAGCTACATGTGCAAATGTCTCACCATAATCAATTCCTTCCATTTGAGAATATCCTTTACAAACCAATATAGCCTCATTCCTTATAACTTGACCATCCTCATTCAGATTATTTCTAAAAACCCATTTAGTTCCAATAACATTCTTATTTTAGGTCGAGAAACTAAAGACCAAGTTTCATTCTTCTCTATTTGATCTAATTCATCTTCCATAGCCTTTAACCAATGTTTATCCTTACAAGCTTCAATAACATTTGTTGGTTCAACTTGAGAAATAAGACATACCTCTTCATTTGTCAGTTTTCTTCTTGTCATAACTCCCTTGTTTCTATCTCCAATAATTTGATCTTCAAAATGATTTAATCTTACATACCTTGGTGTCTTTTGAACTTCGGGTTCACCACTCCAATCATCAGTCACAGTTGAATTTTTTGATTGTGTTGGTGTAACTTTCTCAGCTTCCTATACCGATTGAGGCATTCCCGGTTTAGTTATGATCATTTCCACTGTTGGTTCCCTATCATATGATATAGAATGATTTATGTACGATTCATCCACTTCCACATTAGCACTTTCCACAATTTTTTGCAATCTTTTGTTATAACATCTATATGCTTTGCTCTAAATTGAATAACCAAGAAATATCCCTTCATTACATCTAGGATCAAACTTTCCAATTGAATCATCTCTTTTGATATAGAATTTACTTCCAAAAATTTTGAAATACTTAACAGTAGGTGTATGTCCAAACCATAGTTCATAAGGGGTCTTACCGGTTTCTCCTTCGATGTGAACTCTGTTGAATGTGTAGACAGACATACTCACTACTTCTCTCCAATAGATATGAGGAAATTTGACTTCCATCATCATAGATCTAGCTACATCCAAAGTGGTTCTATTATTTCTGTCAACTACTCCATTTTTCTGAGGAGTCCTAGGTGCAGATAGTTGTCTCCTAATTCAATTTGTCTCACAATAACTATTAAATTCATGAGAAGTGAATTCACCACCATGATCTGATCTTAGACATTTAATTTTCAATCCAATTTTTGTTTCAACCTTCACTTTAAAGATCTTGAATTTCTCAAAATCTTCAGACTTCTCCCTCAGAAAATTCACCCAAATTATTCTAGAATAGTCATCAATAATCAGCATGAAATACCTATCACCTTGAAAACTTCTAGTCCTTGTTGGACCACATAATTCAGTGTGAATGATGTCAAGTACATCATTAGATTTATCATGTATTCTCTTAAAATAACTTCTAACTTTCTTACCCAATTGACATTCCTTACATACCAGATTATGAGGCTTCATAATCTTAGGTATATCTCTAACTACCTTAGTTGAACTAATCTTAACAATGTAATCAAAATTAACATGACACAACCTCTTATGCCATAGCCAACTCTCATCAATATGAGCAATCAAACATGTCTTATTACCAGTGTTCAAGTGAAAAATATTACTTCTTGTCTGAATACCGATCGTAATTTCCAAACCAGTCTTCTTAATGATTTTGCATTTTCTATCTTTAAATTGAAGTTGAAAACCCGTATCAACTAATTGACCAACAGTCAAAATATTATGCCTTAAACCTTCTACATAATAGACATTATCATTATTATGCTTGCCATCCAAATAAATAATACCTCTACGTTTGATCATACATGCCTTGTCATCTACAAATCTGACTTGACCACCATTGTATTCTTGTAGGGACAAAAGTTTCCCTTTACCTCCAGTCATATGATGTGAGCATCCACTATCAATTACCCATTCATCCTTATCTTCAACTTTTGCTGCCAGGGCCTTTTCTTCATTTTTGATAGCTGGTTCTGGTTCATCTTCCTTCAAAGCATAAAACACCCATTCTTTTCCATTTCCAGATCCACTAGCAGAGTCTTTTGTTGGTTCATCTCCAAATTCATCAGTTACTCCTTCCTCATCTGCTATGTAGCATTGTTTACTTTTCTTGAATCTATATCTGTTCTTGTTAGGCTTAAAAATTTTCTTAACTCTTTCCTCAAACCTTGCATTCCTTTCAGGACATCTAGATGCAAAATGACCAATCTTATTACATGCAAAACATTTAAAAGGTGTTTTTCCTTCATACTTACTTCCAGTTGGACATTTAGGTATTCTTCTAGCAAATAAGGCTTCAAATTGCTCAAGTTCTTCATCTTCTTTCCTCATGTCTTCCAATTATTTTGCATATAGGGCTCTCCAATCACTCTTGCTGGTAGATGTTGATGATGATGCATGAAATGTAGGTTCAGACTCTACAACTGTAGAAGATCCAAATTCTTCAAGCTCAAAAGCAGATAATTTCTCAATTAGAATATCTTTGTTGACTGAAGTGTTTGCCATTGTTATTAACTCATTAATAGTAGTTTCCTTCATCTTGTAAGTTGGTGGAAGGGCTCTCAAGACTTTGGAAACTATTTCATCATCACTTAGAAATCCTCCACAACATTGAATTCCCATAACAATCTCAATTACTCTTTCCATAAACACAGCAATTCTTTCATTATCTTCCATTTTCAAGTTTTCATACCTTACTCAGTAACCATCAAGTTTAACAATTTTGATAGTAGGGTCACCTTCATTCAGAGTTTGCAATTTGTCCCAAATAACCTTAGCCGGTGATTTTTCAATCAATCCCATAATTCTTCTGATCAGTAAGTGCACACAATAGGGCTTCTCTAGCTCTACAATCATTTTCAATATTCTTATCTAGGTCCACAGGAGCAGGATTGCCAGATGTCAGATCATAAGGTGTGTATCCTTTCTCAATGATCTCCCAAATATCCTTTCCAAGACATCTAAGATGTGTCTCTATTCAAATTTTCTATATCCCATAATTTGTTCCATCAAGCTTAGGGATTTCTCTTCTGAAAATAGTTGTCGGTGGATTAGAAGTGTTAGTTGCCATAGGATCTACCTCAACCAGTTAAGCTTCTGCAAAAGAGGATGAAAGATCTGATACCAATTGTTAGGATAACTAGTGAAAAACTGAGAGGGGGGGGTGAATCAGTTGTTAACAAATTATAACTTTTAATCCACAATAAAACCTTAAACAAATCAAGTATCAGTAAAGCACAGACAGATGTCAATAGGAATAGATACTAGTAAACAATACAACTTAATAATTAACCAGATAATTAATGTAAAGCCACCATACCACATAACACCATGATTTGTACGTGGAAAACCCAGAAAGGGAAAAAACACGGTGGGAAACCTACCCACAGTCAGATGATACTTCTAACGAAAGTATGTGTTACAAGAGGGGCCTGCACTTGCAGGAAGGCACACTACCTAGAGCGTTCTGCTCATTACAAAGAGTCTCACTGACTACAAAGAGGCTACAACCTTCTCAATATAAATGGACAACAATCCAATAGAGTGAACTATTGGAAATAGCATCTACCATGCTAGATTACAGTCCTGGTTAAACTCAATGCCGGAGGACTAAATCCTCTTCTGAATCCAATTCAATCATCAATGATCAAGCAACTCCTCTATCTGAATGATATTACAATATTCACACATTACATTCCTTGACCATGAACTTTTCAATAACCATGATGCTTTACAAAGAGTTTCTACCTCTTATTTAGACAAACCCTAAGGCCTAAACCAATTAGGTCAGCCACCTAAAGATATTACAATAATATCATTACATAATTCCATTTACAATGATATGCCATGTCAGCTTAAGACCAAAACAATAATGACAAATCCATAAAACATCTCGAATCATCCAGGTAATGTGTAGAGTACACGTTAGCATGATACCGGTCCATAACCTAGATAGGTACCGGACCTATTCTGGGTCCACCATGCCAAAGAAAAGTCTTCAAGCGATTGAAGCATGATCAACGAACATCTTCAGCATCCTGAAATCCATGAAGAAGCTGCACAAACACCAATTATGCATCCTGTCACAATTCCTCAATGAAAGTTCTGTCAGTAAAGCCTTAAACTAGTGTCGGTAAGGGTTTACTAGAGTGTATGATAACATCCAATTACCAAGCCAATACCAACTGACCAAAATATGTTCATGGTGCATATAACTCATGAAATCTAATATACTTCACTAATCCAAACATGTCAGAAGTATCCAACAGATAATCTCTTATGTCGGTAACACTAAATCTTCTAGGGGTAACCAAAACTTGTTTGTCGGTAACCATCCATATCAATAGATTTTTTTTTGTTTTCTTTAAGTATTTTGACTCTTAATCAACAAGAAAGAAGTAGAATGAAAAATGAAAAAGATTGTTAGATTAGGTAGGAAATATTTAAATCGGACGCGCTGTTCCAGAAATGCACATGCTAATATGCAGGTCTGCAAGGGAGCAAGAAAGTAAATTTAAATCTGGAGTGCTCACACTGATGCACCTACGCACTTGCTAAAATGCCTTTCACTCACACTGATCTCGAGTCGGTCGCACTAATTTGTAGGCACTCACGTTGTTTTGATACCTGCAACTTGAAAACTCACAAAAACTTAAAATAAACGTTAGATTCAGGGACGTGGGTCCCACTGGGCGTGCCAAAATGAACCAAGAGAAATCTCACAAATGCAAGGTTAGATTGAATTAATGACAAATGATATATAACAACCAAAAGATCAAAATATAAATCAACCTTTATACCTTGCCAAGAGAGGATTCTCTTGTTCCTCTGATTCAAACTCTTGTTGAAGCCAAGAACGTACCTCTTCCTAGCTTGATATGATCGATCTGATAGGAATAATGTGGTTTCATCTCTAATATTATGCACAAATGGAATATGATGGATGGATGAGAGAGGATGGATTGATGATAAAAGGATGGAATGGCTAAGTATGGATGAGTGTAAATTTTGGCATAGTGAGGGTATGAGGATCATTTCTTGGGAACAAACTAGCAGCATGGATTTACTAAACTTGGAGATGAGATATGAGGGGATGGAGTCCTCAATTTATAGGAAGAGAGGAGGAGAAATGGAGGGCTAGGATTGACCCAAGATGGAGGGTTAGGATTTCTTATGATCCCACACAAGGCCCAAGAGGAGATGACAAGACAAGTGTGGAGACCAAGAGATATGCTTTAAAGGCATTTCTTGTCTCCACACTGTTGGCATTATACACTAGTGAGAAATGATGGTGTTGTCATTCATGGAAACCTATCGGCAACCTTGCGGCATTCATCTGGTAAACCACCGGCAGGCACCAACATTGGTAGACACTTCACCGTCAGTGACAACAATGTATACCGGCACCCCAGTCGACAGGAATAAACTTTTATTTATTGTATTTAATTGTAAATATCTTTTTGTAAAGCTGACATGGTATATTGTAATAAGACTCATATATGTATGAGATCTTGTAAATCATTTTGATATGGATGGATGGACATATGACGGATATGGTAGAAGTGATGAGTGAATATTAAGGCAGATTTTGTATAAGGTTTATGGTTATAGTATGAGATTAAACCGGTACTAAACCTGGCATAGCAAATGCTAAATTGTAGCAGTACATTATATTGGATTTTCATAATCCATTTTGTAAGTCAGTGAAACTTCCATTTTGTAGATTGAGCAGTGAGCTCTAGGCAGTTGGCCTTCCTACATGTGCAGGTCCCTCTTGTAAGTAATATCCATTCATTGGCCAGTGAGTGAATATTGTGGGTCAAAATCCCATCGAGGTTTTTCCCACATCGAGTTTCCTCTTAAACATCTTGTGTTATGGTGTGTTTTCTATGTTGTATTTACTGTTCCTATTTACTGCATTAATTCTTGTTTACCGGTACACTATTTTGGAATGCAAAATACTTAATAAGGTTAAATATTCTGTCAACTGATTAGATACTGATTCACCCCCCCCCCCCTCTCAGTATCTTAGGGACTATCATTAATCCTAACAATTGGTATCAGAGCCTTGTCCTCTATTTTTAGAAAGTCTAACAGCTTGAGGAAGATTCTGACATCGGTACAGATGGAGAACTTAAGAAAGCAATCAGAAGGAGCTCTTATGGACTATGATTCAGAGAAGTTGAAGAATATAAAACTTGAAGATGATCTGAGAACTGCATAGGAATTCATTCAAGGACTTCAGGAGAATCTTACTATTGCTAGAAATAAAAGAAAAGAACTTCATGAGAAGATGCAAAGTGATGATGATGATGAAAAGGAAACTCTTAATGAGCTTGTAAATAAGATGAGGCAAGAAAACATGACTATGAGGAATGAAATGCAAGACATGACTATGAGATTTTATAAAGACATTGAAGATAGAAAGAAGAATGAAGATGACTTGACTAGGAGACTCAATGATGTTGGAAATGAAAATCTAAGACTCAGTCATGAAAATGATATGTTGAAGACAGATTTGATTCACATGGAACATGATAAAATTGAACTTATGAGACAAAAGGGAATTATGGAAAATGAGTTGGCTATTGCAAATCAACATAAAGAGAAATTCAAGAAAAGTTCAGAAGAACTTGATGATATGCTGAAAAGTCAAAAACCTAATGGAGATACTAATGGACTTGGATTTGAAGTTGGAGAAAGTTTCAGTAATACAAACAATCATGATCATAGTAAACCGGTAAGACAACCTAATGCTTACAAACTTAATGGGAAATTCTTTAGCTGTAACAAGTATGGTCATAGAGCAAATCGGTGTAGATCTAGAAACAATCAGAACATTAATGCACCCACCGGTCAATGTTCCAAATGCAACAAAATTGGTCACAATTCAGAAAACTGTAGAATGAATGTAAGATGTTATGTTTGTGGAAGATTTGGGCACTTGTCTAATCAATGCAGAACACAAACCAGCATAGTATATGGAAAGGCTAGTTAGAAGAATAATTTGACTTGTTATGCTTGTAACAAGATTGGACATATTGCAAAATTTTGTAGAAGCAAGACTTCACTGGCAAACAATAAAGGACCCAGTTTGAAAGGAAAAGAAAAGGTTGATGAGGTAAAGCAAGAATTTTCAAGACAATGGATTAGAAAGACAGATCAGAATGTTGATGAGACTATTCTTTCACCGGTAGAATAGAGTATTACTCCACCGGCGGGAGATTCTTCATCCAATTGAGAAGTAACCCTTTGGGGGTATTGCAGCAAGTTGAATATCATGCAAATTACCCTCACTAGATGGTGAGAAGATATATTACTTCTCTACTGGTAGATGTGTTAAGTTTCACTTAACCAGCGAGAATTTAATGCGGTTGTTGGAAGAAAAGATATTATAAAACATTGGTTATCCCTCTTTTTCAATTCACCAAGCATTCAAACTTTCAAAGAGTGAAAAATCCGAGTGAAGGCATCCAAGGCAAAAAAGTGAAGTGATTTCTCTCAAGCACTCAACCATTATCAGGCAGCTTAAGGTATTTTTCAATGGCTTCCTCCTCTACTCCAGAATTTATTACAAACCCTACTATTGTGGAAGTTGTGAAATGACCTAGGCCCATTTTGAAGATCATTCCCAAGATAGCGAAACAAGATGATTCCATAGGTGTTTTTTCTAAAAGTCCAAAAGGTGTTGCTTATGCTGAAGACCCTAGAATCTATATTCATTGCAATATTGAGGAATTAGGTTCTGAGGAAATATTGAAGATGTTTAAAACTATTATCTATGATGAAAATGGAAATGTAAAACCTGAACACAAGGTAATTGAAACTTTAGGTTTTGTGGAAATCTTGGACATCCCTGAATTTCCTAAGGAGGTAGTGAGAATTGTCCTTAGCAAAGTTCATGGAGAATTTCTTTGGCTAGATTCAGTTTGCAAAATCACCAAAGAAGCAATTACGGCAGTGACAGGTTTACCCTCCACCGGTAGCAGGCCAGATAAGACTAAGAAGGTTCCTAATAACATTGTCATGACATTAACAGGAGCAACATATGATAGCAAATCCCTGAGAGTAAATGATGTCAAAGATGAAAACGTCAGATTCATAAGCATGATCCTAGGTTACAAGACCAAGCATGCAAACCGACTCAATTTGGTTTCCAGTCTTTGCATTAAAAGTGTTTATGATATGGTCAATAATGATGCAAAAATACATGTATGTGAGTGGCTAAAGGATGAATTAATAGACAACCTAAAAAAGATAAAAGGAGATAATAAAGGAACATTTCGTTTTGGCAATCTTTTGGTATGTCCTATGTTATATTTCACAAAAGAAGTTCCCGATATTGGAAAGAAAGATTTTGGATATGATATACCGGTAGGCAAATCTTCACCAGTATGGGCACTGACAAGGAAAACAATATAACAGAGTACTTCAAAAACTTCAAAGCAAAAATGAAAACAAAGGAGAGACTACCACAGAGTGTAGTGGATAAGTACAAGGAAATGTGTTTTGTAATCAAAAAGGATGAAATATGGATGGAAGCAGTTCTTCCTAGAACTGTATGGGTAACTAAAATGGGGTATGAGGCAGATGTAAACATTATTGAAACTTATGCTAAAGCCCTATTAGAGGCACCTAGAGAACCAGAAGAAAAGGTTTTTGGCAGTGCAGAAAAAATTGAAAGTGGTGTATAGACATTTAAACAAAGAAAGAGAAGAGAAAAGTACATAAGAAGTGCATCAAAGCAAGTAAAGGAAATAAAATAAAACATCATGAACATAACCGGAATAAAGGAAAGTGACCTAGAAGGATTACAAATGGAGGCACATATCTCACCGGTAGGTACATCATCTGATAGTGAGATACCTGTTGAGTTTAAGCGAGTTGATAGGAAGAGAAAACCTTCAATGGTACCCTCTCCTCCACCCAAGAAAACAAGAACACCAAGGCAGAACAACAGGCAGTGAGACCACCAACAAGGAAGTTGACACCTAAGAAGAAACAATACTAGGTTATACCACCTCTGGATAACTTATTGAGTGAAATCACTGATGATGACAATCTATCAAATGTTAGCAAACTGTATAATACATTCACTAATGCAGAAAAGGAAAGTATTGAGAACAGCATTATTCTACATCTTGACATTTACAAGAAAGTGTTAATAGAAGTTGTAGATGATTTGCCTAATTAATTGTACAGAAGGTTAGATGCTAAGAGGATTGCAGTTATGGAGCTAGATAAGAAACTCAAGATTGAAAAACTTCTGGTTGTTCATCCAGTTAACTCTATAGAGGAAATTGATGAACTAATTAGTGAAGCTAATAGATTAGTTTTTGCAAGTGGACACCAGCATGTGAGCCTAATGACTAGTAGAGTCAATGAAATTACAGAGGAAACAATAGACAAATGGGATATCTTTTTTTTAGAGAAGGAAAAACAATAAGAGTTGAACAGACTTAAGAAAACTTTCAAGGTTTATCAAAAGGATAGAGATAAAGGAAAAGGTAAAGTTTGTGGATTACCAAACATAAAATTAACTGACAACCTACCACCACCTTTGGCTACTACACCGGAAAATACTGAGGATATACCGGCTACTGAAAATGCTAACACAACACATGACAACACTAACCCTGAGTCAGAAATTTTGTTCACCATGAACATTGATACTCAAGAAGTAAACATAGTAGTGGACAAGGATAGCACTAATGTGAAAAATAATATTGCTAACACTAAAAACATTGAGCAACCAACATAAACTATTGCGGTTGGAATACAAGAAAAGCAAACAAAGCAAACAATACATACAAAGAAACCTTTGAACAGTGGAACAAATACTGGTAATCTAGATGTTGGCATAGTAAAACCGACAAAGATAGAGATACCGGCAATGGATAACATAGAGATACCGACAGTAGATAATACAGAGAAACTGGTAGATACACAGGTACACATTGAGACAGTACAAACGGTAATCACTGAGAATCCCAAAGCATTGCTAGTTGAAATGCAAACTCATACTGATCCACCTGAGGTTGAGACAAGCAAATTGGCTGCTAGTACTAAAAGCACTGAGATAGTAAAGGGAGTTGGTCAGACATCTGGTACTTCACTGAGCGAATTCAGACCTACAAATGTGACTGAAGTACTTCTTGACTCAATAAAGAAGATAAAGGATTGTAATGCATTGTCCTATAAGGCAATTGATGACACTAATCCTATTCTTAAGATGATTGCACCAAAATGCAATTTAGATCAAGTAAAGGATTCTTTAGGATAGTTAGACACATTGTCTAATTTCATTTCTGGAAATATTTTAACAGTTGATCAAATAAATGAGGAAACATTCAAAGAGAAAATGGAAAAGGAAAAAGAAAAATTCTTTGAGGAAACAATAAAGAAGTGCACGGAACACATTAACACACTTTTATCGGCATTGAATAAAACAGCTTTGGAGTACAAGGGACTGTACAGGGACACATGCAAGCCACATTTGTTAACATGGGATATTGAAAAGAAAATAAGCACAGTACAAAAGGAGATAGATGATATAGTTGATAATATCATTGGTTCATCTGAACCTATATCGGTTATTGAGCAAGAGATAGCAGGATTTAAGGAGAAGATGGAGAAATTAGAGAAAGAGAAAGAAAGCATCAAGGCAAATGCCAAAGAGCTTAAGCACAAACTCAGTCCTAAATTAGACAACCTTATCTCTCTGAGGAAAGAGATCTCTGAGGCATTAATTCAAGGACAAAATTCACCGGAGGAGCATATGCATCATCTCACCAGTACAATACAAAGAACTGAGGCAACCATGAAGGACAGCAACAGATTCATTTAGAGTTTAAACTTGGTTTTGGCTGACCTATTTCAGATTGTAACCAACCGGTTACAAACTTCAAGGTGACATTCTGCACTCATTTGACAATTTTTGACAACCTTTGTCATTGATGTCAAAGGGGGAGTAGTAGACAGAGAAAAATGACTATTCAGAGGAGATCATTTGCTTAGGGGGAGCACACACTTTTGGTAACTTTTTGGACTTCATTTTTGGAACAGATTTTTGGATTTTTCTCATGAGTGTTGCCATCAATGCCAAAGGGGGAGATTGTTGGCATTCTATACTCTAGTGAGAAATGATGGTGTTGTCATTGATGGCAACCTACTAGCAACCTTGTGGCATTCATCTGGTAAACCATCGGTAGGCACCGGCACCGACAGACACTTCACCAACAGCTACAACAATGTATACCGACACCCCAGCCGACAGGAATAAACTTTTGTTTATTGTATTTAATTGTAAATATCTTTTTGTAAACCCGACATGGCATATTGTAATAAGACTCATATATGTATGAGATCTTGTAAATCATTTTGATATGGATGGATGGATATATGACGGATATGGTAGAAGTGATGAGCGAATATTAAGGTAGATTTTGTATAAGGTTTATGGTTATAGTATGAGCTTAAACCGGTACTGAACCTAGCATAGCAGATGCTGAATTGTAGCAGTACATTATATTGGATTTTCATAATCCATTTTGTAAGTCAGTGAGACTTCCCTTTTGTAGATTGAGCAGTGAGCTCTAGGCAGTTGGCCTTCCTGCATGTGCAAGCCCCTCTTGTAAGTAATATCCATTCATTGGCTAGTGAGTGAATATTGTGGGTCACAAAACCCACAGAGGTTTTTCCCACACCATGTTTCCTCATTAAACATCTTGTGTTATGGTGTGTTTTATATGTTGTCTTTACTGTTCCTATTTACTGTATTAATTCTTGTTTATCGATACACTATTTTGAAATGCAAAATACTTAATAAGGTTAAATATTTTGTCAATCGGTTAGGTATTAATTCACTCCCCCTCCCCCCTCTCACTATCTTTGGGACTATCATTAATCCTAACACACACTCCTCAAGGCTCATTGGGAAGACTTCCCAATGTGCCTAGGGAAGATCAAGGAATAAAATATTCCTTGAGGGAGGCAGATGAAGAATTAAAAATTCTTCAAGAAGGATGTTCATGGGGATTGGAGGAATAAGGAGGAATTAAAAATTCCTTGGATGATGGGATTCCTAGAGGAATGTGAGATTCTAAAAATCTCACATTCACCTAGGAAAAGAGCATTTAAGGAATGTGGTTAGGTGGAAGGGACAAGGAGTTGACTTTGTGACTAATCATGATGATTAACCACTAGAAACTCATTAGGAGAGGGATTAGAAGAATGATTAGGTGGGATTAGGGTAGACAAGATTTGTAGGAGGATTTTCCTAGGAGAGAGAATGAGTGGAGGGAATTAAAAATTAGAAGAATAATGCTAAGTGAGTTTAGGGAGCTTCTAGAAGAATTCATTAGGTTAATGATGGATTAGGAAAAAGGTGATTTGTAGGAATCACCTAGATTAATTAATTAATTGAAATTGATTAATTAAAAGGAGGAATTTGAGGAGACTTAATATTAAGGATTTTTTTTAGAAGAATAAAGCTCGATTGATTTATTAAATAAATCAATCAACAGACTATAGTGACAACATTAATTATATTTAATTAATATTGAGGAGGAATAAGAATTGGCACAATTAATAAATTAATTATGTTAGGAACTTAAAATAATTAAAATAATTATTTTTAAGTGTCTACAAGAGGAATTAGATCAGATAAAAAAGAATAATACATGGAATTTAGTTCCCCGGCCTAAAAATAAAAATGTTATTGGGACTAAATGGGTTTTTAGGAATAAATTGAATGAAGATGGACAAGTTGTAAGATTATTTCTTGCTTATGTTGCCCATTAAAACTACAAGGTTTATCAGATGGATGTTAAGTGTGCATTTCTGAATGGAAATCTTGAAGAGGAAGTTTACATTGAGAAGCCTGATGGATTTTCACTTTCAAATGACAAAAACATGGTTTGAAGGTTAAGGAAAGCTTTATATGGATTGAAAAAGCCTGTAGAGCTTGGTATGAAATACTGGATAAATATCTTTTGAAGCTTGGTTTCACGAAAGGTAATGTTGACAGTAATTTATATTATAAGATCACAGATGATGACATATTGATTGTTGAAGTCTTTGTTGATGATATCATTTTTGGAGGTGAGGATAAGTTATGTATGGAATTCTCTGATAATATAAAGAACGACAAAAACATGGTTTGCAGGTTAAGGAAAGCTTTATGAGAAAAAATAGAAGAGGAAATAGAAGAAGAGAGATCACAGAGGGAATAGGCCCTCAAGGGTGTCCATATAAGCCACAAAGGGCCCAATGAGGAGTCATTGTTACACACAAACCTTGGAGCCAATCAGAGCCTAGAAGGAGAGAAGGAGAGAAGGAGAGATGGATCGCATTCCCACACGTGAGCATCACGCTGAGAGGATCCAATGGTATGATAGACCCACAAGCTATGGACCACCAATATGTAGGACTATCCTCCTTTTTGGATTTAGTTTTAGGGTAGAATTAGGGCTTAGTTTAGGCCAAAATTAGGTGAGGTGCACGCATTGATCGTCGTTTCAGCACGCATGCCTATGGGGTAGCACGAGCGCTCGTGGGTGAAGGACAGATAGAAAGGGTTTTGGGGGGGCAATTAGTGTTTAGCATTGGTGCTCGCACATCCGCATGGGTGCTTAAGGTATTACATGGGCACTCGCATTGTTGCATGAGCACTCATGTTGAAGGAGTTTCTAGGTAGGGGGTGGGATAGGCTAGGGTTTTTGTTAGCGCATGTGCCTATAGAATGGCATGAGTGCCACAGTTTTGGTGCGAGGGTAGAGTGAATCAGCACGTGCATCGGGGAAAGAAGAAATTAGAGATAGGTTTAGAATTTTGGGATAGGTTGAGGGTATGGCTGCACCCGTAGGGTAGAATAGGACTCGAGGACATGGAATAATGAATTGGATTGTTGGATGCAGGCTGAGTTGGGGCCATTGGCTTCAAGGGAACATTGGCCTGCTACCATGAGTTTATATCGACATTGCGGTCGGATGAGTTGGAGGTCTTAGGTGCTCTAGGGTTGCATTTTTTGGGTAGGTGGCTGAGGATATGAGCTCATACTGCAATGATGATGGCTTTAGTTGAGAGGTGGAACAGTAGGTATAACACCTTCTATCTACCTACTGGCAAAGTGACAGTAACTCTTTTGGATGTATGGAGGATCTTAAAGATCCTCATTCGTGGTGTCATCCCAGAGTACCATTTGGATGCAGCAAATTTTTATCTTCGGGAGGTTTGCGAGTATGAGACCTGTTATCAGTGTTTAAGAAATGGGTTTTCTTTCCCCATGATTGGCTAGGTTTTTGAAATTTTGAGTCAGGTATGCTTTTAACTGCTTCAAAGATGTGTTAGGTCTTTAAGGGTTAAGGGTTTTAGTTTTAAATCGCTCAAATGTCTGATATAAACCCTATGGTTTCTATTCCTGTGTTACTTTATTCACTTAAGTAATGGGTCTTGGGGTCGTGTGAAGTGTCCCCCCTTGTTATCTACCTAGGTGGTTGTTAAATAATCGTAAAAAGTATATGCCTTATGTCTTTTGCCTTCTAATGTGTCGGCTCCAGTAAGTGTTATGCAACTTCCAGATGAATCTACGACTTTCGCCATTTCATTAGGCGAAGTTGCAGGTGTGTTAATCTATGCGAAATAGCAAAAGGAAAAAGCATGTTCAACTATGTGCATTTGATCTGGTTTAACAAGACTCCATCTCGCTCAAGATCTATTGGCTGGCATTGATTCACAGCCGAAATGAGCGAGTAAACCTTTTCACAAAATGGCAAAAAGGTTTGGCGGGACTTAGCGGTGAAGACTTTTCCACGGCTAAAAGGTGATCAAGTTCAAAAGAAATTGACGGCTCGCGTTGTTTCATGGCTGATAGATGCTCACATGTTATGCCCTGCGAAACAGCGAAAGGTTTTTTGGCCTAGGCAAAAGAGGTTTATGAGAAGCATAATAGATGCGCAAGTTCCCAAAGATCTAACGGCTAGCACAGTTTCATGGGAGAACGATGCTCGAAAGATAGCTTTTGCGAAACAATGAAATGACATGGCGTTCCAAGCAAGCAGTCCAGCTGGTTGAGATGGCAAGTAAGATAGTGACACATGGCCAAAAATCAATGTGGTCAGTGAATCAGATTTAAGGATTAAAAGGTGGGTCCAAGAAGATGAGTCATGCTGCAGGATAAGAAGTGACCTGGAAGATACAAGTGGCAAGGATAAAGTGGATCCCGATGTTTTCTCTCAGCGAATAAAAAGTCGACATGTCAGTTCAGGAATGACTAGACACCAGGTGGATAAAGCTGAGTCAGACAACCCACGTCTGTCGGATTCAAGTAGGTTGTTAAGCATCGGGCAAGTTTGATATGATCTAACAGTTCGCGTGAGTCCACGAAGGCAAAATGCTTGTGTTTTAAGGTCTGTGAAATGGCAAAAGAGCTAGTGGGCCTGAAGAAATAGATAAGGCATAAAGGTAAAAAAGGATCAACTTTGTTTTGATCCAAGGGTTCTCATTGTTTCATGGCTGCAAATCAACCTAGGATTAAGGCCTACAAAATGGTGAAAGAGAAAGAGAGTTTCTTCCCAGCATGACGTGGAATGAAAACTCTTACTTCTTATAAGGATTGATGGTGATGTGTTGATTGAAACGTAGTTTCAAAAGGTGATTCAGGGTCCGCCAAGGTGTAACCGATGGTTATGCAGGAAGTAAGACACATGGTTGACTCTGAACTAAACCTGAAGAGTTTCCCAAAGCTAATGGCCGAGTGCCATGTGGCATTTGTTAACTGGTAAATAAGTGGGGTAAGTAATAAAGGTCTCACAAAAAGGATGGTCATCTCGAGATTGATCCAACACTTCTCGTTGTTTTGTGGCCCAAAGGTGTAAGCAGATTAACCTCTATGAAATAGCAAAAAACTGTTAGCTGTCAAGATGAGGTGTGGTTAGTGAAAAAGTTGACGGTCCTGATAGGGGTTAAAGGTCGGGCAGTTAGAGTTCCATCTAACGCTTGGCGTAGCTTCATGAAAGGAAAATGCTCAGGGGATAAAGCTTGTGAAATGGCGAAAAGGAGGTAGGGCCTGATATAAAGGAAAAGAGGTTAAAACAGTGTAAACACCGACCAAGTCTCATCTGATCGGATGGCTGGCACGATTTTGTTGAGCAAAATTGTGAGGATGTTATGCTCTGCAAAATGGTGAAAGAGCAAAAAGGAAAATACACAGGCATGTTATGACCCATTGGAGCGAAATTTTTGAATTCTTCAATGAATTCAATTCTGAAGGGATGGCTGAAGCATGCGGTATCAATGTCGCAGTTAAGAGCCCGACTACCGTATATGATTTCACATCAATTGAATGAAGGAATCATTTTGAAGAGTAGTTGCAGATAAGCACTTGCAGAGCAAATTTCTTCAATTACAGAGAAGATTTCTTCAAGCAAAAAATAGGTTCTCTTGTAGTCTTGTTTGGCAATTACTTGATAGTGTGTTTTAATTGAGGTTTTGATTTATTACAGAACAGTTGGGGCTAGTAATTAAATCGCTTGCATAGTTTTTAAGATGGCACCTAAAAGAGAATTCTCAGGAAAGGTTAATTAACAAGAGAGGGCTATCTGTGATGATTTCCTAGAACAGTTGACATTGTCAACTAATCTGGCAGCAAAGGTAAAAGAACGAGTGCCAAGAGCTCCTCGCCTAAAAATAGGAGAGGGATTATATGATAAGGGTAACTGGCTAAGAGACCCTCAAATTGGGTTGTCTGGGTTGGGATTATTTAAGGTTGGATTTGGCATGAGAAACTCCCCAGCCCCAATGAACAGTATCTGGGAGTTGGATATAGGCAAATTGGTGGTCCCTGGAGTGTTCATGGATGTGGATCTCCTAACTCAGATTGCACACAACTATGACCCAATCACAAGAAGTGTTAAGGATATAAGTGGGAAAACCCTCATTGAAATAAATAATGAGGAGTTCAGAAATGCTTTTGGACTTAGTGAATTTACCAATTTTTTAGAGCCTATTAATTTCAAATCACTAGCTCAGGTTTACAGTGTGCAGAGGAATCACCTTAGAAATGGGCCTCTTAAAGAATTCTTTGTGAAGATAGGTGGGTTAACAGTTGTAGGACCTAATACTAAGGAGCCTTTTTCTTTAAATTTGTTTACCCTTAGGGCCAAAGGATTATATTGGTCAGTTTGCCAAATTCTAAGAGAAGATGCTGAGGCAAATATGCCAACTCATTACATGTTAATGATTGCTCAAATTTTGAACCCTTTTTGGAAGTAACCTTTGACTATGCTTCCTATATCACTGATGCCATCCATGAAGGACTGATAGGGATAAAGAATGGGAAAGTGGATAGGCCTTTTGGATGGTACTCCCTCCTTATGCATTTATTTTTATCAAAAGGTGGTGACTATTTTGCAAGTGGAATGGATATTGTGAAAGAGAAAAATGGAGAGAAGATGCCAATGCAATTATGGAGTACAGTGCTGTCATGGGACAGAGAAGATGCAAGCTTCTTGAAGTTTGATAAATGTTTTGCATCTAAGATTAGGACTCTTATCTATTCAGAAAATCCAAGAGTCCCTAAGGTTCTTTTGGAATTCATTAGGCCCAAAGAGTTTGCCGAGAATATTAAAATTGTCCACAATTGGGGTGATATCTACTTATACCCTCTCTCCATAGTTTTCAGAGTATATGGCTTCAAAGGCACTCCATTTTTGTTGCCCTATCAGGTCCCTCTTAAAGTGGTAATTGCAGAGATCCTTAGGCAGATTGGTGGTGTGCAAGAGGTAGAGTTAATAGGCAGAGGTAAAGGGACCATTTTCCCTACAGTTACCATAGCACACCAATTTGTGATAATTAAAGGAGGTTGGAAGTGTTTTGAAGATTTCCTTCAACCATATCATTTGTCAACTACAGTATCCTGATGTGCTGACCCTGAAGATTTCTTCAACGGCATGTTCAGAAAGAGGGCAATATGCAGAGGTAGACCCCACCAACTCTAGTTTCTTGAAGACCTCATTAGGAATGAGTTTGATTTAGATGAGCAAGAGATGAGGAAGGAAAAGTGGGTGGCCTACAAAAAGGCATTAGACTTTGTGCACCAATTTGACACTAGCTATGACCCTTTGTCTAGCTTTCACCCCTTTGAAGAGAAGATAATGTTCTTAATTCTTTGTTTTGAGGATGTGATGCAAACATTGAAAGAAAAGAGGGAGGTTGTAATTAAGAACAATCCTAAGAAAGAAAGACTGGTTCTAAATAGGTATGCATCTACTAGAGAAATCCCTACTGGTGATTACATGTTGCATTAGAAGTCCAACTACAGTGTGTTAATTCCAACAACAGGGGAGCCCTCTACTTCAAAAGGGAAGAGGAAGATACAAGATGTCATTGACATTCAAGATAGCCCAAAGAAACAAAGAGTGGGAAAAGAAGTACAATCTGATGAACCTTTGTACTCTCCATCTCAATCCCCTATTCATATAGGAGATGAACAGGCAGCAGCTGAGCAACTGTTGCAGTTAGGTAGCCTTGGAGAGATAGCATACACATATGATGAAGTGGAAGAGGGAATGCCAGAAGAGCCCCTTACTGCTAAAATGAACATCACTACTAATGAGTTCAAAGGCTAGGAGTGGGATCTTGAGATCAAGCAAGCCAGTGAAGATTTCTTGGCTAATAATAATTTTGTCACATCAGGAGCTTTCATGAAATTTGTGTGGAAGCAGAACATTGATAAATTTAATGCTAGGTGTGAAAAGAGGAAAGGTGAGAAGCCCCATAGGGATCTAGTTGTGGTGGAGGAAGAGATAAAGCAAGAAATGATTGATGAGTTTAAGACCATCACTCCTGAGTAGGGAAGAGACATGGTAGCACAGGCTGGGGTACTCATTCTCCCCAAATGGGACATAGCAGATGCCTTTGTTTTAGAGGCAGTAAGAAAAGAGACCAAACCTATGGAGGGAGTCACTTTCAGCAAAGATAATGTTGCACTGGTCATGTGGTCTCTTAAAAGAGATGAAAATAAGAGGAATAAGGACACCCTAGGGTCAAGTTACCTTGGAGGAATGATAGTGAAAAGAGTGCAGAGCACTGGGGTAGTGGAAGCTACTAGCACTGTGTTAGAGACTGCAAAGTTTAGTGTTGCAGTAGCAGAAAAGGAGGCTAAGGAAAAGGCAGATCTCCAAGTTAAGTTGGAGATAGTTTTAAAAGCTTGCAACAATGCCAAGGAAGAGGTAAGAGGTAAAGATAGCATCATCGACAAGCTACAAAGCCGGTTGGCAGGACAATACCATCAAGGTGAGTCCTCAACACTGATGATCTCCTCTTCTCCTACAAGACCTCCACCTACCAGGCCCATTATTGGCTTCCCACCATCTCTAGCACCTTCTACTTCTCAGTTGATTGAGATCACTCCCCATGAGTTGGAGAATTTAAAACAGGCTCAAGCCTTATATGCAAAGAAATATGAAGAGAGGGTAAAGGCTACAATTTTAAGTTTTGCTGACACTATAGGGTCTTCACTAATGTATAACAACATGAGTAAGATTTTGGAAATGTGGAATGAGTTAAATGGGGACAAGGCTGTTTTAATGCCTATTTTTGATAAATGGAGACCCAGAGAGAAGGATATAGAACTGATTTGTGTATCCTATGATGAGGTAGGGGCTGACCCCATTATTAAATCTACAAATGATATGACAAAGGATTTAATAAAGTTGGCAGAAGGAGTAGACAATGCAGATAGAAAGATCAACTTGTACAACAAAGAGTACACTAATCAAGTTTTTGAATTACTCCCAGGAGGTTTTGTCAGCCCAACCCAATTAAAGGACAAAAAAATATGGCTTAAAGAATTGGAAGCCAAATTGTCACTAAGAATAAAAGGAATTGTTAAATCAGAGGATGCCTCCATATTTGTCAAAACAATTGAAGAGATTGAGAAAATCAAATCTCATTATGGTTTCTCGAATTCAGAGGTCAATAAAATGAGGAATTCTTGGAAAAGATTAGCCAAGACAAAAGCAAAAGTAATTAACTTCTCATGGCCTGCTGATGAGGTGTATCAGGAATGGACAAGAAAATATGATGTGCTTGATGTGGAGCAGTTAGAAAATGTTGCAACTGAACAATAAGAGAAAGAAGCTGCAGATGTTGAAAGAGACTTGTAACCACATTTATAAAAGGTTTTGTAACTTCTTCTTGAGAAGTAATGATTGTAACAAACTCTCCTAGGAAATTCCGAAGCTATGTGTGCATCCATAATGTTATAAATGGATACCAAGACTAAAAAAATGGGATTGCAAGGAATTGTAAGAAAACACTGCAGAAATTTATCTAAGCTTTTCCAAGTTTTAATGGAGAATATTCAAAGGTTTTTGTAATACTTTTTTGAAGAAAATATCAATATACAGACCATTGGTTTTGAGTTTAAACTTTGTGTTGTCTTCAAGTATGTTTGCAAGTGTTTACTGTTTCATTCTGAGTAATCTAGGGTTATTTCGTTTGAATATGGATTGTAAGGCAACTTTCAGTAGATATGTTTCTTAGCTTTTCTCTTCAGGAGGGGAATTAAATACGCAAGAACCATTTCTACCAGTAAATTATTTGTGGGACACTTTGAATTTTGATGAACACAGTTTAGTTTGATATGAATAAATTCTTATGTGTGTCAAGCATGTATAGGGATCTGCAGAAGCCAAACTAATGGAATATGTAGAGATATTTGATTGTGGAAGTGTTGTTTGAACTTAGATGACTCTATGACCTTGGATAAGGCACTGGTGTAGATCAAGGTTATCTATTACACATCTTGTAGATCAATAGTGAACATGAGTATAATTTTCATTCCTTTGTTTCAGTTAGTTTTAAGGTGATTAGATCCACTGGTCTTTGGACTGGTTTGTTGTGGATTTATCTTTTAAAAGTGTGAATTTAGTTCACAAAGGTATACCTGCCTGAGCTTTGGATAAGTTCGAAGTGTAGAAGGTTAATCAAACCTTTTCATATGTTGTCCTGAAAGTTTCCTTCTCTTTAATCTCTCTTCTGCATACAGAGTTATCATATCATTATAAGGATTTTAAAGTGAATCAGATTTTGAGAACAACAAGACCCTGTCGATGCTAGATAGGAGTAGGATGCACTTAGGTAGGGCGATGGGTATTCGGCATATTCCTTGTGTGGTACTTGTGATTTGTGAATTCTTGAGCAGATGGATTATACCAGACCTCGAAGGGCATGGATTTCCTGTTGGATGGAGTAAGTTTCTTTATTTCATGGTACATGATGGCGTGCAGTATGCCTGGGGAGCCGCGATGTTGGCTCATTTATATCATGATATGCATCTGGTGGTGTACAGGGAGTATGCTAGCTTGTCTGCGAGAGTAAAACTTCTCCCTGGGCTTGGGAGCATATTGTGGTTACTCGACCACTAAGTGTATAGGATAGGCAGGGTCATCGGCCATATGTATATAGCTATAGGGGGTTGCTGCATTACACCCAGATAGGGTCGTATGGTTTTGGCATTGGATTCTTGATGATCTTATGTAGTTTATGTGGTGGCCATTTTTTGGTTGTGAGAGATGGAGGGGGGATTGGTAGCTACATTGGGCTGGAGTGGAGATGTGGATGTTTGGAAGGTGGGTATACATTATGAAGTATTATGCACCCTATATAGTAGTGAGACAACTTGGGCAAGTTCAGGACATAGTGGGAGACATCCCATTATATCCTTGGATTACATGAGAGGTGAGATCTTGGGGCCCGACAGTGATTCCATTGGAGGCCAGGACCAATTTTCAGATAGTGTCTCCTTTGGTCTAGGATGAGTGGATGGGGGCAGGTGAGGATCTGGGGATGATAGGGGGATACAGGAGTTGGTGGGAGGGGCACTTTCCAATACATCTTACCATTCCTAGGGTTTTGGAGGAGGATGAGATGCAGTCGGCACTAGATCAGGTAGTCGGTGGGGAGGATGACGGACCAGGTGAGAGAGTTATGGTTGGTCCAGGGCATGGTGCTGCTAGACAGCAAAGGAGGGTTAGGTTTGTATGGAGGAGGGATCCCAAGGAGGGAGAGGGAGAGGGAGGAGCAGTACCAGCAGAGGGAGGGGTTGGTTGGGGAGAGGATGTTGTACCCATGGATATCCCTGAGGCACAGGTGGAGGGTAGGGCAGGAGTATCATAGACTGATCTTGACAGAGTGCATCATGAGAGAGACACGACTTAGTCAATGCTCCACTCCCTTGAGGATGAGATACAGATAGAGAGAGCTCAGAGGGAGAGCCTAGAGGCAGAGGTGGAGCGGTTGCAGCGGGAGATAGTATATTTGACAAAGAGCCTCCATACAGTGAGGACAAAGGTTGATGCTCTGAGGGAGGAGAGGGAGGAGTTTGAGTGGATGTTAGAGGAGGCATGGATAGGGATGGCTATTGAGACCTTATAGGATGTTCTCCATTAGAAAGATGATGAGCTAGAGGAGCTATGGGGCCGAGTACAGAGGGCATAGGCAGATGTGATACGACTATGGGGGGAGAGGGATGCAGCCTGTCAGATGTTGGTTCCTGCAGGGCTTGGGCAGATGTACTCTGATATGATGCAGTAGAGGGATAGGGTAGAGAAGGAAGTTTAGGAGGCAGGGTACTATAGGGGACTATACCATAGAGTTGTACCTATGGCATAGCAAGCAGCCTCGTACACTAAGAGTGTGTGATCCCACAAGACACAGAGTCAGTAGCCCACATAGAGCTAGCAGACAAGTGGATCAGTGGGTTTTAGGCCACCTAGAGGAGGGGGAGTAGGAGGATCAGGTAGAGGAGGTGCAGAGGAGGTGGATGGAGAGACAAGAGGAGAGAGCTAGCTCTGATTTGGCTTGTGTATCATATTTTGACCCTTCAGGGTGATCATTGTATTATGAGAGACATATTCATCTTTTTGAGCTTATATGCATATTTATGATTTGTGGTGGCGGATGATGTGTGTACTTTATTATGATGGACTCTATTTATTATCTTTTGATGTGATGTATGAATGGTGATTATGGATATGTTGTGCTGACCTATTTGTGATGCAATGTGCATGCTTATATATGTATGCTTATGATATGTTGCTGACATGTTTATGGATGCAGGATGAGTGATAATGTTTTTGATGTGTATATATGTTACATATGCAAATGTATGATGGCTATGTAAAGAAATAGTAGATGTAGATGTAAATGATTTATGATGAATGATTAATTAGTGTAGATGCAATCTATATGAGAAATGAATGTAATTCTATTTATATAGATATTGCAATGTAAATCACCAATGCTATGGAAATGATGTGATCTAAATGAATGAGTAATGTAATGTAACCTAAGTGGATGAATTAATGTCATCTATTATAAATGGATAATGACTTATGCAATGAAATCTAAGTGCAATCTGTGTGGTAAATGTTTGTGAAAAATGAGAATCTAAATGAGTAGTGTAGTGAAATGAATGTAATGCAACCTAAATAAAATCTATATGAATAATGCTACCTACGTGGATAAAGTGAATGAATAATGCAAAGAGGGAATATGCCAATAGTAATACAATGATCTTAGATAGAAAATAGAAGAATATGGAATAGTAGAAGGGGGGGGGGAATTGTGGACTCCATGGGATTATTAGATTTGGCTTTTATGGAATGATGGTGAGAGTTGTGCACAAAAATGTGGAGAGACAACCTAGTTTGATATTGCCTTGGGTAGCCTACACTACTAATTATAGGAATCGGGATGCCATGAGAAATCCAAGGCATGGACTGACTAACAGTCAAATGAGAATTCCTTACACACAGCTATGCAAGTGTTGCGAAACACTAATACAAAGTTGTGGGCACATGCAAGGAAACCCTCAAACACACTGATACCTCTTGTACACGAGAAGGTAAGTGTTGATAAACACTAGTACCAGGTCGTCGATTTATATAAGAGAGATCCAAAACATACCATGCTATGAAAATATGCCCTAGTATGCACCTATTATAAACATACCTAGATATGGAAAATTTGAGCAGTCGTAGATAGATGTAGTCGTAGGGCAAAAGATGCAAGTCTAAATGAAAAATCCAAGAAATCAAACAAGTCACTCATTCATGACCAATTGACACCTCTTGCCAAGAGTAGGATTAGGGTGGAGGATTAAGTTTCTAGGTGAGGGAAGGATTCATCCCTAGGGAAAAGGACAGAGGGGGTGGTCTTTTGGATTATGCAAGTGATCAGATGGCTTTGAAGATTAACTTATGGACTTAGGACTGTTCCCAAGACTTCATGAAGCTCATAGAGAGGCACACAAGCTCAGTTTGATGGGACATTCTTTATTCGTGATTTAGGCGAAGACTCATCATCATATGCATGATTTATTCAAAGGTGGAAGGGGAGGAATGTTGCGATCGACGGATTGGATAGTGAGGGTGATGGAGCACCGACCTAATAGACAATGGATCCAGATTATTTACCTTGGCGCCTACATGGAGGTTTTCACCAAGGTACTTGCCCATAGCGCCACAAAGTGGTTTTCACTAATGGACGAATTGATTTTTAAATTTTTTGGGGGTGTCACAAGGTGCCTGTTTGCCAGGTTTTCACCAAAGTGACAATCTTTTTTCAGGATCTTTTTCTCATTTTTTATGTATTTTTCATGATTTTTTGATTTTTTTGATTTTTTTTTTAGAATTAATAACTTTTTGAGGACTAGGCATAGAATATTTTTAGGTGCATGATATTCATTAGATCATCTAGAGGATCTCCTTCGTGAGTAGCCAACTAATAGGCCCCTGATCCATATTTTGTTGTGATTACATATGGTCTAGTCCAATTATGCTCAAACTTGCCTTTCTTTTCTCTTTCTTGAAGGTTTTTCTGATTCTCCATGAGGACAAGATCACCAATTTCAAATTCTTGGGTTATGATCTTCTTGTGGTAACTCATGCGTAGATGATTCTGATATACCCAGAGATGGTTCAAGGCCTTGAGGTGCCTTTCATCTAATAATTCTATCTCTTGTAGTCAGGCAATTTTGTATTCTTCATCTGGTAGGATATTTTACAGTGATACCCTTAGAGAGGGGATCTTGATCTCAAAGGGGAGGATGGCTTCAGATCCAAAGACAAGGGAATAGGGGGTGGCACCTGTGGGTGTGTGGATGGAAGTGCGGTAGGCCCACAAAGCAAGATGGAGTTGGAGGTGTCAATCACGGCCAACTTCCTTGACTATCTTTTTGAGGATTTTGATTAGGCTTTTGTTAGAAGCCTTAGCTTGACCATTACCTTGTGGGTAATATGGGGTGCAGAAGTGATGTTGGATGTAGAATTTCTGGCAGAGTTCTTTGACATCCTGGTTTATGAATTGTCTGCCATTATCTGTAATGATAACTTTTGGGATGCCATATCGACAGATCAAGTAGTTTGGGATGAATTTGGATATCTTCTTACCAGTGGTTAAAGTAAGAGCGATAACCTCTACCCACTTGGTGAAATACTCAGTAGCGGTGATAATGAATTTACGCTTGTTGAAGGATGAAGGGTGGATTTTCCCAATGAGATCAAGCCACCACTGTGAGAAGGGTCAGGGTGTAATGAACGGCTACAATTCTTGTGATGGCACATGGATCTTGTCGCCATGTTGCTAGCAAGAGATGCATTTCTTCACATAGTTATATGCATCTACTTCCATTTTAGGCTAGTAATATCCTATTCTCAAAATCATTTTAGCCAAGGTGAGCCCACTTGAGTGTGCCCCACAGATGCCTTTGTGCACTTCACGCAGTGCCCATTCCGCCCCTTATTTATCTAAACACCTTAGGAGGGAACCATCAAAATGCCTTTTGAATAGGGTGTCTCCAAGGATGGTGTAATGAGCACATCGGTGGATGAAGGTTTGTTGTTGGGTTTTGGTAAGGTGTGGGGGAATGGTGTTGTCTTTTAGGAAAGTGAAGGTTTCTTGGTGACAAGGGGACTTGGGACCAATGAGTACACACACCCTTTTAGACTCTTGTAGATCATATGTCGGTATGAATAGTTGTGCGACCAAGAACTCACACTTTTGACTATGTGTTGTCATCTGAAGGAGGGAGAAAATGGTGGCCATTGCATCTGCAGCCCTATTGTTTGTTCATGGGACTTGATCATTGTGAAGTGTTGCTTAAGATCTTCAACCATGCTATGATAGGGGAGAAGTTTGTCATATTTTGTTTGGTATTCGTCATTGAATTATTTTATGACAAGTTGGGAATCACCATAGACATGTAATTCCCTTATCTTCCACTGGATAGCCAAGCGTAGTCTTTTAATGATTGCCTCATATTCTGCGATGTTGTTGGTACATGCAAAATCTATCTTGTATGAGTTTGGGATGCAATCTCCTTGAGGTGTGATCAGTAGTATTCCTGCCCCCGGTCCATTATGGGTGCAAGAGCCATCAAAGTATAACTACCATGTGGAGGATGTGGTGACAGTCATAATGAATTCATCTGGTAATTATGTAAGAATAGGATGGTCACCTGGAAGTGGAGCGTCAGCCAAATGTTCTATGATAATGTGTCCCTTGATTGCTTTTTTGTCTACATATTCAATATCAAACTCTCTTAACAGCATGACCCATTTAGCAGTTCTTCTAGTGAGGGCATCTTTTGACAAGAGATATTTAAGAGGGTCAATCTTAGCAATCAGTTTTGTTTTATTGTTTAGCATATAGTGTCAGAGTTTCTATGTACTAAACACGAATTCCATGCATGCTTTTTCAATGGGGGTATAATTGAGTTCATACCCCACTAGTGTCTGACTGATGTAATATATGGCATGTTCCTTCCCTTGATCATCTGTTTGTGCCAATAATTCCCCCAATGCCACTGTAGTAGCACATATGTACAAAATAAGAGGTTTTCCAAGAGTAGGAGGCATAAGAACTGGAGGCGATGCTAGATATTCTTTGAGTTTTTCAAAGGCCTTTTGACACAAGCAGTCTCATTTGAATTTTGTGTCTTTGCACAGCATGTGTGCAAATGGATGGCATTTATCTGCAAGTTGTGAAATAAAATGTCTAACAGATTGGAGTTTCCCCTGGAAGCTACGCAGTTGTCTGGGAGTCTTCAGTGGAGGCATTTCCATGATGGCTTTCACCTTTGCAGGATCAACCTCGATGCCTCTACGAGAAACAATGAAACCTAGTATTTTTCCCGATGTGACACCAAAAACACACTTCTTAGTATTGAGGCACAATTTGTATTTTTTCCAATCTTTCAAAGATCTGCTTTAAGATAGGGATGTGCTCTTGTCTTGCCTTTGATTTTCCTAGCAGATCATCCACATAGTCCTCCATAATTTTATGCAAGAGGTCATGAAAAATTATTTTGATGGCACGCTGATATGTGGCTCCAGCATTTTTTAGGCCAAAAGGCATGACCCAATAACAAAAAGTCCCCCATGGTGTTGTGAATGCAGTTTTATGTTGATCTTTGTCTGCAATCCTGATTTGATTATATCCAGAAAATCCATCCATAAGTGATAGCTGTCATGCCCAAACTTTTGGGCAAAAACGGAACAACAAAAAAAAAAATTAAACAACATAAATACATTAAATAATCTACATTTAAAATGGAATAAATAAGTTGTCTTAACTAAGGGTTAACTCTAGGTTAAATGGAATGGTTTACTAAGTTGATTTAATTCAACTCTGTCATTATAGCGTTAATCTTTAGAGTAGACTAATTATTCCCTAAAATGGGTCGTCACAACTTAATTAATTAATTAAACTAAATTACTTAATTTTCTCTAATTAAAATTTCTCCAATAATAAATCAAGAGATTAATTATCTCAACAGTATTAAAATACTCAAGACTAAATTAAAATAATGTTAACTCATTAAAAATAATTAATTGAGCAAACGCAAAAATGCCTTTAAATTAAATTAATAGTTAACCAAATCAGATATAATATTAGATTAATAAATTCATTTTATATTAAAGTCGAATTTAAGTCCCCTTAGATATTTAAATCTCAACTATTAAATATTTGGTCAACAATGACCTCATAGGTTAAAATTTTACATTATGCATTTAATAAATTTCATTAATAAAGTCCCCAGAAGAATTTTAACCCAAACAACCATATTTAATTAAATATGCAAACTAGCCTATATAAGAACTAACTTTACCCTAGTCAATAATAACTAACTTTATTTCTACTTATTGACTATAGACAAATGGGGGAAAATTCTTTTTCAAATTTTAAAAGAATTCCCCCTCATTTCATTTTATTATTATTTTAATTACAAACCCTATCTAGGGTTGATTTATTCTTCTTTATGCCCTAGCCCTATTCTTTTATTCTAACTCTTTCCTCTCTTTTTATCTTTTATTCTAACTCTTTCCTCTCTTTTTATATTTTATTCTTATCAAGCTAACCCTAACTCAAAATTGGGTTAGGGCTGCTTGTCCTACATACCTCTCTTTCTTTTCCCTTTTCTTTTTGGGTGTGTGTTGAATAGGGCGGCAGCATGGGCGAAGGGAGGCTAAAGGAGGTAGCGGTGATTGAACTGTGGCTCACCACAGTGGTGGCCATGGCCGTCCACTATGGTTAACCATAGTGGCGGCCACAACTGACCACTACAGTTTAACCACAGCGGCGCCTGAGCCGTCCATTGCGGTTAACCCGCAAGGCGGCTGAACCGACCATTGTGGCTTAACCTGTAGTGGCGGTCAAGCTGTCCATTGTGGCTTAACCCACAGTGGCGGCCGCACCGCACTACGGCAACCCATGAGGAGGCGAGGTGGGGTAGAGCCCTCGGCTCCCCCATCCCGATTTTTGGCAAAGGTTAATTTTTTTTTTAAACAGTTTAATTTTAAAATAGAAAACATTAAAATGTTTTAAAAATATATTTATATATATTAATGTGTGTGTGTGTGTGTGTGTGTGTGTGTGTGTGTGTGTGTGTGTGTGTGTGTGTGTGTGTGTGTGTGTGTGTGTGTGTGTGTGTGTGTGTGTGTGTGTGTGTGTGTGTGTGTGTGTGTGAATATATTATTAACTGTGAGGGCAAACATAACTCTGGTAAGAACCAGAAATCTAAATAAAATGAAAGTATTTCATTTCCAGAATATAATGTATATGAGATCTCTCTTTTTCTTAATTAGATGTAGCACATGTTCTATATAATATTTCTTAGAGCAGCATAATACATTGAAGCAAAACAGTAGATTTTCCCTTCTTTTTTCTTGAATATTTAACCTGCATATATGTGTGTGTGTGTGTGTATTTTCATTCCTACAATCTGCACTTTAATTGTTTGTACACTTAACTCGGGAAATAGGTATAAATGACAGGAATAACTTATTTAACAGCTACACTAATTCTTTCTCTTTATTTTGATAAATAAATAAATAAAAATAGCAGGATCAATATTTTAAGCAAGATCAAAACTAACACATAAAAGTATCATCCCTATATTTGCTTTCAAAACTATAGACAGAAATAGCTTTTTCCTATTTATTTTTAACTGCATTTCTGACACTTATATTTGCATAATAATAAAAGGAAATAGAATGGAACAACTTAGATATACAACTATTTATTTCCTTTCCATTTCCAACATGCATACACTTTATTAACAATTAAAAAATAGAAAACAGATTTCCTTCCATTCTTTTTTTTTTTTGCAATGAATAATTACAAAGAAATAACTCAAATATCTATAGGGAAATAACTCAAATTTTATTCTTTCTTTGCAAGATCAAAATCTAATAAAAAGACTACATCTTGTTTCATGATAAAACTTAGTCAAAAAAATACATTTAATACATCATGGTATTTCTTTTACAAATAGGTAGGTACAAAAACTAGCCTCTCATTTCTACTGAATGAGGGCTTCCCAAATACATTTATTTTCTTAATATAAATAAAGATAGGATCCACTCAAAGATTTTCCTTCCAATATTTTCCCAAGAAAACTTGCAATAAAATCTTTCAGGTTGTGACCATGGAGGCTCACCTCCCCACCTAGGCTTACAAGAAGACACCTCCGAGCTAGGAGAACCAAGGCTAGACGGGAAACACACATTTAAAACACATACAAGCAAGAAAACTCATAACAATATTAACACTCCCATCCCAAAGATAAACAATGTCACTTGTGTGACTTTTCAAGTGGGGTGAAGGTGGACCATATACCTAGAGGAGAATTCTGCAAGTAGGAGAACACAATGTCATTGCAATGCTACAAAATAAACACATCCACAAGTTCCAAACTTGTCCCTACAATACCTTATGTCCCCCAAGGCATACAAGCCAACAAACTCCCCTTGTGACCCCCATTGCATAAATAGAATACTATGCAGCAAGGGTCCCATAACCCCTTGTAAATCACTCTCTTCCAAAGAGAGCCTCTACACTCATAGGTTGTCAAATAGCCCTTCATCCCAAGGCCACTCTACCCTCCCAAGGGTGATTTTGGCCTTGAAAACTCCCAAAACAAAACTCAAAAATCACAATAACAAAATAAAAGAACACATAGGGAAGAACTCAACATCTTCCTAGCACACTAAGATATCAACAATGAAAACAAATATAACAAGAAATCTTTTCAAATGTACAACATACAAGAGCTAGAAAAACAACCAACCTTAAATCTGCCAAAAGGGATGATGAATCTTGTAGAAGAGCTGCCCAAATCCACTATCTTTTCCCCTCAAGACTTATCCAAAATCTTCCAAAAAAAACTTACCAACAACTACTCAAGAATCTAAGTCTCCAAAATGGAGAGTGGGTGATCAAACTTCTCCCTCCCAAACTATTCCCTAAGAAGACACTCCTCACTCTTTCCAACCCACTTGGGAAGGGTGAAGGATGTTCATTGGTTGGTCTTCCCAATACCTTACAAACTTTCTCTCCAAGAAACCTCAAAAAAGGGAAAAGGAATGGGGAAGAGCAATGTCACTCATGAGGAGGGTTGTCTAACCTAGGAAGGCTCCTCTAAAGTTGAAATTCGGCCAACTTGGGAAACTCAATTTTTGGCATGACTAAATAGGCCCTAGGGAGTGGACAATTGGCTAAATTTAGCCTTCATCCATAGGTACATCTTATGTCCCACTAAAAATGCCCCTAACTTGACCCTTGGAGTTAGTTTAAGCCCCTATAAACTCACCCAAAGTTTACCTACGGGCCAACCCTGAGTTGACCTTTCTAATGGCTCCCTATCCAAGAGTTTCTTGGGACCATACTAGGATAATTTAAAAATATGCATTGGTAAAATAAATTTCCTCCAAAGGGACATGTCATTGCCAACTCATCCTACAACACGTGTCAAGTGACACTACAAAAAGAATTACACAACACTAAAATACACATGGCAAATGTCCCTTTTTTTTGGAATTTTTAAATTAAGCAATTTCCAAATTAAAAACACATCCAAGCATAACATTTACAAATTAAAACACATTTACAAATGAGGTGTTGTCTCTCCAAATAGACAACCCTTGGCTTCACAAACGTACATAGGTCTAGGCTTGATTCTCTGAATAGTTTCCATGGTCACATGGAATAATTTTCCTGCACATCTCACTTGTACATTAGTAATTCCAAAAATCACATATAATATTATCATATGGAAAGAATACAATTCAGACATCGCATACAATTTCATTTATAAAAATTATGTTTCCAATTATCTAATAACATCCACATAAAATAATCTTCTAAACGGCATCATCATAATCATCATGGAATTAAATCGTTTATAGAGCATGCATCCATAATTTTCTACCATCAAAACAAATTACTTCAATTCAAAGTAATGACATAATCATATTAATGTCATCTAAACACTAGATCATATAAAATCTAAGTCCATAATGCATCAAAATGTAGTATCAATAGCAGGTCCAACATGAAAATAACTGAAATGCTATGACGACTCGGGGTAGGGCCTCACAATAGCATCTCATGTCCTGTTGTAAGGTCCACAATCATATCTATGTTGGGGAGTGAGAAATCATCTATAGGACAAGCCTTGTTTAGATATTGGAAATCAATACAGATGCAGATGCCCTCAGCAGGTTTGCCGACTGGTACAATGTTGGATAACCATTCAGTGTAGTCTATTGGTTTGATGAATTTTGCGTCCAACATCTTTTGGCGTTCTGCCTTGATCAGGAGTGAAATATGTGGATGCATTTTGTGCAACTTCTATTTTATAGGTTTTCCATCTGGGTGGACAACAAGATTATGAACCACCAATTTAGGATCTAGACCTGGGATGTCAGCATAGGACCATGCAAAATTGATTTTTGTCTTTGTGAGGAAATTGATGAAATCTTGTTTCTCTTGCTCTGTGAGGGACTTGGTAATGAGCACGTTTTTTGGAATGTCTTTGGTACCCATATTGATACTATATGTTTCCTCTATTAACAAATTTGACCTATCTTGTGGAAGTTAACCAGTGGTAGGGAGGTCAGGTCCCTCATTCTCAAGTGCCTTTTCCAAGTTTTCACTTTTGGATACGCCCTTTGTTTTTTCTTTTTTCTCATCCAAAGGTGCCTCGAAGAGGTTTTCACCTAGGGAATCATATTTTTTCTTTTTATTATCTTTTTTGTGGCTAAGGGCATTGACCTGACTACCAAAGTATCCCTTTTCATGTAGTTGAATACCATGTACTCTGTTGCAGTCTTCCAAATTTTGCATAGTCAGGAGAGTAATGATAGCATTATCATCGGCACAGATATCTAAAGTGGGTTTGTCTCATTGGCCCCAGTCTATAAGTTTAGGATGGACAAGATGTAGCTCATGTGAAATGGGAGGGGTTATGGGGGTGATGGTGTTGATGTGAGTGTCAAAGAAGATGTCATTTTTGTATTCATAAGGAATTTCATGGAACTCCTCTTCGTCAGAGTTTTTGATATCCAAACAAGGACTTGAAGGGGCACCAGTGATAGTAATCTTAGGAACTGCGGTGTACCCCAAGCCTCTATTGTACTTGTAGGAGATAGGATTTATGGGTGATTTTCTTCCTTCCTCCTCTGGTCCCAATCCATGTCCTTTGTAAACCATTTTTTTTACTATAGCTGATGCTTTTGGATACATTTTTTTAGGTATTTTTGTTGGGTCTTCATCTTCTTCCCGATACAACCATGAAAAGACATTTGTGTCGAGGCTCTCCTCATCAAGTGGGCCCCATTGCTGAAAGGTGGTATCTTTGCATTGTATAACCATTTTTTTATCTTTTATGAGTTCTTTTGGTTTGCCAAATGACTTAGGAGATAAGGGGAGGTTGCTTATTAATAAGACATCTTCCAATTTGTATTCTCCATAGCCATTATCCAGGATCTTGATTTGTGGGTCTTCTTGGGATGAGGTGGAGGCAACATTTGATGCGTCAGATGGAGGAGTTGGCGAGGGTCTATTTAGTGGGCAATGATATGGATGCTTCCCCTCTAAGAGCTTGCAATATTGAAAAGTCTGTGGATCACCTTTGATAGTGATCTCTCTTCCATTGAAGGGGAATTTGATGCATTGGTGATAAGTGGAGGGTATAGCCTGTAAGGAGTGAATCCATGGCCAACCGAGAAGGATGTTGTAGGGGAGATCAAGATCTAGTACTTGGCAAGGGGTTTCAATTGTGATAAGGCCCACTTGAAGAGGTAAGGTGATCATGCCTTTACAAACTCTTTCTCCATCATCATATGCTTTTATTGTGATCCTTCCTAATGTATCTACCAGGTCCTCAGAAAGTCCCAATTGTTTTATTAACTTGTATGTACACAAATTGAGTTTGGATCCACCATCTATCAGGATACGTTTGACCTTGTGTTTCTAGATAAGGGCTTTGATGTGCAAAGGTTTATTATGGTCTTCATCTTTAGGAGCATCATTGGAAGTGAACACAAGGTGTTGCTAGGTGGAAAGGTTTCCAATGAGAGCTTGAAATTGGGTAGCATTGATATTATCAGGAACACGAGACTCAAGGAGGGCTTGTTCTAAAATTTCCTTATGGATAGCGGAAGTTTTCAAAAGTTATAGGATGGAGATCTATGTGGGGGTCTTCTCAAGTTGGTCAAGGAGGTCATATCAGTGGGTGGAAGACATGGGGGGAGGGTTTGGTGGAGGAGGAGCTCCTTGTACAGTGACTCTACCTCAGCGGGTGGTTACATTGTAGTCATTCTGAGAGTGGGAGGCAAAAGGTGTAGCACCTTGAATGACTATCCTAGCAGGGTTATGTCTTCTTTGGGAAGGGGGAGGGTTAGCTCCTTGGATAGTTATGACATTGACATGATTTTATATGGGCTCAATCCGACCTACTAAACAGTCGAAGCCTATTATGTGATTAGTGTAGTCATAGTTCACAACATTAGATGATGAGCCTTTTCCCTTATCATGTTTCGGTAAGGGTTCCTGGTACATTTTGAGTTTGTCATTGCTATTACCAGGTTTTGCATTTGCTACCTCAATTTCATGCCTATTAATGAGATCTTGTATGTAGATTTTAAGCTTCATGCACTTTCGTGTATCATATCCCTTGATATGATGATACTCACAATATTGATTCTCATTATACCACCTAGGTTTGGGTTGATTGGGATCAAACGGGCGAGTAATCAGGAAAACCACTGCATCTGCTTGAACGAGTTTTTGAAACACCATTTCAATAGGCTCAGTAAGAGGATTGAAGTCTCTTGGAGTCCTATTATTGGATAGGGGTGGTCGCCCCTTGATTGAGACATTGTTATGAGGCCTTTGGGATTGATTTTGATTATTTTGATTATTGAATTGGCAATTGGTGGTGGTGGGTTTTGGAGGAGTGGCCATGATCTGGACCTATTTTGCATTAGTTACACCATCATTGACTACGTTCTTGTTTTTGGACCAGAATTTTGGTTTATTGTAATGATAAGAGGAAGAATTTTGACTTGATTTTTGGTAGTGTTTTAAGGTTCCTTCCTCTAACAAGACACGTTCAAGGGCTAGGCCCTTATCAGTCAATTTTTTGAAATATTTAATACATTGAGATGTCAGAGGCCTTGATAGTTCGGGCACCAGATTCTTTTGAAATATTTCAATTTGGTGTTGTTCTGGCATGTCCCATTGGAATTTCTTGATGAGGTGTCAGCATCTTTGCAAGAAGTTAGAAAATGTCTCTCCAGACCTTTGCTTCGTGTTACACAGGTCCATCGTGGAAACATCATTAGCCATGTTGTAGGCATAGTGAGCCACAAACTTCTATGCCAAGTCTAGGAAGGAGATAATGGAACCTCGCGGTAAGGATGAGAACCATGCAAGGGCATCCCCCGTGAGACTCTTATGGAAGAGTCTTTGAAGGCATAGGTCATTATAGGAGACTTCTTGACATAGAATGTGAAATTCCCGAACATGGTCGCAGGGGTCCCCTTTTCCCTCATACTTGGTAAACTTAGGGATCTCAAACCTTGGGGGGTAAGGTGCAACTGATATAGATGGTTCATAAGGACAAGGACAAAATTCCTCAAACAAGTAAGGTTTTCTTTTGTTAGTCTCTTCTTTCATGTCCTGAATTTCTTTAATGAGGTCTTGTTGTGGATTTTGGAGATGATGGATTGTGTTTGCCCCTAGAATCGGATGTCATGGAAGGTCCATGACCACTAATGTATTGATATGATGAGGAAGTGGGGATGTGAGATGTGATGACCGACGTTACAGGGACTTGAGTGATTGTTAGTTGCGACCCACAAACTATTGTGACAGGATTAAGTGAGGCTCTAATGAAGTTAGCGACATTGCTAATGGGAATGGAGGTTTGTGGAATATAAATATAGGGTTGGTTAGAAGAAGGTGGTATAGAGGCATGTTGGAGAATAGATGATATTAGATTTGATAGTGGTATAATTGGTAAGAAGGAAGAAGGTGGAATATAGACCACGAGGACAGACACCGCGGGTGCTATTGATTGGGGTTGAATGATTGGCGGGGCCACAATTTATTGAGTTTGAATAATAGGTGTGGCAGTATGAGTGGGAGTGAGGTCTCCTTGTGGTTGTTTACCAAGGGTGGATTTATCAAAATCAGGTGAGAGTTGAGCTTCATTTTCAAGGAGGGTCTTTAGAAACGCGCTAGGATTGTGTTGGATAAATTTCTCCAACATCTCTTGATTATAAGAGTCTGCTAGGAAAGTTTTCACTTTCGGAGAGAGTTCATCTTGGTCAACCATATTAGGATTTTGTGGTTGATTTTGAATGCTAGGTTGCACACTTTGTGTAGGATCTTTTGTAGGATCTTCATATAGGACACTAATGTCCGGCATACCATATTTTTTTTCGGCCATCTTTTTCTTTTGAGATCGAGTTGTGACCATACAAGAATAACCCTAGAAAAGATTGAACAAGGAGGAAATTTTTTGATGAGAGGACTTAGCAAGGCTCTTGGATTTTAGGATTTGAATTTGATGAAAATGGATTTTGCTGATGGATAGGGTCCTTGGATTAGGACATGGATTTGATTAGGATTGCACCTTAGTCCTTGGATGAGGATTTTAGGTGGGAAATGTTGATGAAACCATGAGCGAGGTAATGACCAAGTTGGGTAGAATTTAGACCTTGGAATGATGATCAAAATCCTTTCTTCTACTAAGGGTTGACTAATGACCCTAATTAAAACAAAGATGTAAGATAAGAGTCTTGATTGACTCAAAGGATAAAGCAAAGGTACTTGGAGAGGATTCTTCTTCAAGCACAAAGCCAAGTGATTAAGGATGAGGTCTAAACGAAACTTCACAAGGCATGCAACCTTAAGGTGACGTTAAATTGGATTAAAGGATGATTTGATTTGGATTTGCGAATTGATTTGATAATTGAAGGTGATTTATTTTGTGATCAATTGATGTTCTAATCCCTTAGGAAAAGATTGAGGATGATTGATTGAAGAAGGATGATAGTGATGATTAAAAGAAATTTAGTGACTAGGCTATCCTTGGCATGAACATGACTCAATAGATGATTGGTTCGGATGGCAAGTTGTATGAAGGGATACGACCACCCTGATTTTGATGATAGTTGGTATTAAAAGACAAACCTGGACCTTGATGGAGGGCACAGACTCTTAATTCATCACTAGCATCAAATTCATTGCTATGACCATGGACGTAATCATGGTAATGATGCAAGAAGGTCCTATGTTTAAGCAAGATTTTGCGGTTTGTGTACCAAAATTTTTGACGTCTAATGAGTTGTGCTTGTGTGCACTTCTTCTTCTTGATAGGTCGGTGGATTGACTTCTTAGGATGCTTATACAACTTGGGTTTATGAAACATGAGACAGACGGAGTTTCGACGCAATTAGGACTTTGTGTGGATGGTGACTAGGATGTGACTTGGGTATGACTATGATTGGAATTTTGACTAGGACCTTGACTTGGATGATTGTTTGTTTTTAGACAAGTGTTTTTTGCAAAGTATTTGAGGATAGTGATGTGTTTATTCTACTCTTGGCAAGTAAGTATCGAGAAAAGAAAACACAATAATCAAATGAATTTTAGCTCAAAGAAACTCATGCTCATATACAACATTCTTAAGGCTAGCAAGGACAATAGTCATTGGATCCCAAAATGTTTCCCAGCTACGCTTAACCAAAGCAAACACTTAGATTCTTGACCCCACTAGCTCCCCTCCATGACACTCACTTCTCCAAGGTAGCCAAGCATCAATTCCCATGAAAACTCCTCATGGTGAACTTTGTGTCTCTACTAAGGGTTGTAAAAATATGGGCGGCTTCAGGGGTCCGACCTCTTGCACCAATGACTAGAAGGTTTTTGGCCACTATGCATAAGGTGTTTAGTATGGCTTCCCATTAGGAGCTACCCTTCACAGTTGCACAAGCGCAATTGAGGCCTATAGCCCAATGAAGCACCAATACTAAAAAAAATAACTAACTTGTAAAACCAAATAACCAAATTTTCCTCCTAGATTTTTTTTATTTCTTTAAGTATTTTGACTATTAATCAACAAGAAAGAAGCAAAATTAAAAATGAAGAAGACTGTTGGATTAGGTAGGAAATTTTTAAATCGGACGCGTTGTTCTAGATTCGCACATGCTAATATGCAGGCCTGCAGGGGAGCGGGAAAATAAATTTAAATTGGAGTGCTTGTGCTGATGCGCATGTGCACATGCTTAAATTCCTTTTGCTCGCACTGATCCCGAGTCAGTTGTGCTAATTTGTAGGCGTTCGCGTTGTTCCGATACCTGTGAATTGAAAAATCACAAAACGTAAAATAAATGTTAGATTCAGGGACATGGGTCCCACCGAACGTGCCAAAATGAACCAAGAGAAATCTCACCAATGCAAGGTTAGATTGAATCAATGACAAAGGATATAAAACAACCAAAAGATCAAAATATAAATTGACCTTTGTACCTTGCCAAGAGAGGAATCTCTTGTTCCTCTGATTCGGACTCTTGTTGAAGCCAAGAATGCGCCTCTTCCTAGCTTGATATGATCAATCCGATAGGAATAATGTGGTTGCATCTCCAATATTGTGCACAAATGGAATATGATGGATGGATGAGAGAGGATCGATTGATGATCAAAGGATGGAATGGCTAAGTATGGATGAGTATAAATTTTGGCATAGTGAGGGTATGAGGATCATTTCTTGGGCATAAACTAGTAGCATGGATTTACTAAACTTGGAGATGAGGTATGAGGGGATGGAGTCCTCAATTTATAGGAAGAGAGGAGGAGAAATGGAGGGCTAGGATTGAGCCAAGATGGAGGGTCAGGATTTATTGTGAGCCTACACAAGGCCCAAGAGGAGATGACAAGACAAGTGTGGAGACCAAGAGATATGCCTTAAAGGCATTTCTTGTCTCCACACTCCTCAAGGCTCATTGGGAAGACTTCCCAATATGCCTAGGGAAGAACAAGGAATAAAATATTCCTTGAGGGAGGCAGATGAAGAATTAAAAATTGTTCAAGAAGGATGTTCATGGGGATTGGAGGAATAAGGAGAAATTAAAAATTCCTTGGGTGATGGGATGCCTACAGGAATTTGAGATTTTGAAAATCTCACATTCACCTAGGAAGAAATCATTTAAGGAAGGTGGTTGGGTGGAAGGGACAAGGAGTTGACTTTGTGGCTAATCATGATGATTAGCCACTAGCAACTCATTAGGAGAGGGATTAGAAGAATGATTTGGTGGGATTAGGGTAGAAAAGATTTGTAGGAGGATTTGACTAGGAGAGAGAATGAGTGGAGGGAATTAAAAATTAGAAGAATAATGCTAAGTGAGTTTAGGGAGCTTCTAGAAGAATTCATTAGGTTAATGATGGATTAGGAAAAAGGTGATTTGTAGGAATCACCTAGATTAATTAATTAATTGAAATTGATTAATTAAAAGGAGGAATTTGAGGAGACTTAATATTAAGGATTTTTTTTAGAAGAATAAAGCTCGATTGATTTATTAAATAAATCAATCAACAGACTATAGTGACAACATTAAATATATTTAATTAATATTGAGGAGGAATAAGAATTGGCACAATTAATAAATTAATTATGTTAGGAACTTAAAATAATTAAAATAATTATTTTTAAGTGTCTACAAGAGGAATTAGATCAGATAAAAAAGAATAATACATGGAATTTAGTTCCCCGGCCTAAAAATAAGAATGTTATTGGGACTAAATGGGTTTTTAGGAATAAATTGAATGAAGATGGACAAGTTGTAAGATTATTTCTTGCTTATGTTGTCCATAAGAACTACAAGGTTTATCAGATGGATGTTAAGTGTGCATTTCTGAATGGAGATATTGAAGAGGAAGTTTACATTGAGAATCCTGATGGATTTTCACTTTCAAATGACAAAAACATGGTTTGAAGGTTAAGGAAAGCTTTATATGGATTGAAAAAAGCCCCTAGAGCTTGGTATGAAATACTGGATAAATATATTTTGAAGCTTGGTTTCACGAGAGGTAGTGTTGACAGTAATTTATATTATAAGATCACGAATGATGACATATTGATTGTTGAAGTCTTTGTTGATGATATCATTTTTGGAGGTGAGGATAAGTTATGTATGGAATTCTCTGATAATAGAAAGAATGAATTTGAGATGTCTATGATTGGGGAGATGAAATTTTTCTTAGGTTTACAGATTACTCAGATTGATAAAGGTATTTTCATTTATGAAACTAAGTATGCTAAGGAGTTGTTGAAGAAATTTGGTATGGAAAATTCTATACCGGTTGGTACTCCTATGGTTACAAGTGAGAAATTGACTAAGATAGATGCATCAGTACCAGTAAGTCCTACAAGTTACAAGTCTATGATTGGAGGTTTGTTATATCTAACTCAAACTAGACCGTATATAATGAATGCAATTTTTATTGTATCAAGATATCAGAGTGATCCTTGAGAGAATCACGAGAGTGCAGTGAGAAGGATTTTTAGGTATTTTCAAGGAACAATTGAATATGGTTTGTGGTATCCTAAAGATGATGATTTTACACTATGTGCATATACAGACGTGGATTGGGCTGGAGATGTTGATGACCAGAAGAGAACATCTGGTGGAGCTTTATTTCTTGTAAAGAAACTTGTTACATGGATCAGCAAGAAGCGGTCATGTACCTATTTATCTACTATTGAAGCTAAGTATGTTGTTGCTGCTACTAACTATACACAAGTTCTATGGATGAAGAAAATGTTGAAGGATATAAGGGTGGATTGTAATGAACCAGTAGTTATTCACTATGATAGCTCTGTTGCTATTGACATATCAAAGATTTTAGTATTTCATTGTAAGACAAAGCACATATCTATCAAGTAAAACTTTTTGAAGGAGAAGGTAGAAGCAAATCAAGTCAAACTGGTTTATGTGAACACTAAAGAGTAGATTGTGGATATCTTCACTAAACCTTTGCCTAAAGAATCATTTGAGTACTTCAGAGATAGATTGGGGGTTTCTACCCCTCTGATAGAGACCTGAGTGATGTTGATTGGCATCAGTTTGGTATGCATTTATAGAGCTACTATTCATTCTAGATTGATGTGTTGGTTCTACTACTCAGGGGGAGTAGTCAGTTGTGTGGTTCAGCTGATTTATGATCTTTCTTTGATGTTTATGTCATATTTTTGGCATTGATTTCAAAGGGGGAGATATATATATGTGAAAAACAAAGCTTAATGGAATATCAGTAAAAGTGAGATCAGAGCTCAACAGGGTTATCATTCACATGGGGAGTTTGTTAACATCATTGTAATATCACTTTATGGGAGATTGTTGGTTGTCTTCCTTTGGAGGAGACTTGTTTGGCATTTCTTGGCACTTGGATATTTTTCATATCTAGTGTTGTCATCAATGACAAAGGGGGAGATTGTTGGAAATTGGAGGAATTGATTATGTGTTGCATTGATTTTTGGTCATTGATGGCAACACCGGCTGTTTTGGTTGTTTACCGATTTCCGGTAGAGCAGTTGGATTATAATATTGATCCAATATGCTTCGGTTTGTGGAATCGGTTTAGATTTGTCATTCATTCTATTCAAATGTGTGTCATGATCAGTTGGTTCAGGATTTGATGACTTGGGAGCTCTCATTTGTTCTAGTAAGCCTTTTGGTCACCGGTAAGGGTTTTACCAACAAAGCTTTATTGAAGATCTTTTCATGCACTTGATAAGTGGTGTTGGTGTGGCTTCTAGATGGATTTTGGGATGTTGTTGGTTATCTAGTTTGCATTCCTGTTGATAGGTGGTATTGAATTTAGGACCATACCTAATGCTATCTTGTTCTTCTAATTTATGGACCGGTTTACGTAAAGTGTTGGTCGATGATCCCGATGCATTTCCAGTTGGATCTATTGATTGGATTATGTTATTTTGATATTAGGCAGACTTGGTTGATCATTGGATTGTACATTTATGTTATAAATTTATTGTATTATCTTTTAGGTGGCTAACCTAATTGTTTAGGTCCCGGGTTGGTATAAATATGATGTAAGATCTCTTTCTAGATTGTGGTTTTTTTTTGGATATAGGATTATCTGTGTGTGAATAAGGTTGTAATCATATGAAGAGGTTTTGGTCGATCATAGGTGATCGAATTGGATTGGTGGAACAGGTTTAAGACCTCCAATACTGAGCTTAACCAAAATTGTACTCAGGCATAGGAGATGTTATTCTTGCAGTTCACTCTTCTTTCTAGATTGTAGTCTAGATTTAATTTGTAGTCAGTGAGGCTCACTTTGTGATGAGAAGTGTGCTCTAGGCTATTGGCCTTCCTGGATGTGCAGGCCCCTCTTTTTGTAATCACATACTTACAACAGAAGTATTATCTAATTGTGGGTAGGCTTCCCACCATGGTCTTTCCCTTTACCGGGTTTTCCACATATAAATCTTGGTGTTATCTTTTGTGGATGGTTGGTAAAAGTTTTGTGGTTTATATTTGTGCTTAACTGGTATATCTGTTATTCAGGTAATAAGGTTTTAATGCTTAAAGTTCTATAATTTGTCAACAACTGATTCACCCCCCCTCTCTCAATTGCCCACCAGTTATGTAAGTTGTCTAACATAAACAAGGGTCATCTCCTTTCTTATATATTCAGACATGAAGTCTTTGAAGTCCTAAGGTCATTCATTTTCAACATCACCCCGTGACAATGCTTTACTTATGGTTGGGTAGTGATTTCACTATTTGAGACTTGTTAACCCAAAATCTATCAATTGTTATATCTCAAACACATTAACAAAATCTCTAATTCATTCTAGACACCTAGTTGATCATATGACTAGTGAAAAATCTAAAATTTTACTTCAGCGTCGTTGTAATTGTCACACACAAGTAGGTTTTATTACTTACAAGTCAAGGCAAGAAAAATAAAAGAGAAAAAGTATTATGCCAAATATTCATCTCAAGTAAAAAGACAAATGATATATAATTGAATTATCATGCATGCAGATGCGAAAAAAGAACCTGACTATGTGAACATGCGAGTAACTCCATCAAGGCTATGGATGCTTATTGGCAACGGAACAATATTTGAGAAATTATAGTCTATAACCCCGTCGGAGCTCTAAAAGCTTGTTGGCAGCGAGGCTCTATTCGAGATGCTTTTGAAGTTATAATAATCCATGTAGCTAGTCATATAGGATGTTGAGGATTTTTAGTAAGCACAAGAGCAGGAATTAACTCATTTGCACACCACATGCGCAAAAGAAGATCAAAGTTTCAAGAACCAATGGGGAAGTTTTATGTGTCTCCATTTGTAAATCCTAGTCACTAAGTGTGTTAATTTGGATGTTCCAAGGGACCTTAAGGACTGATTGACCACTTATCTATGAAATGTTTTGTACCTCCAATTCAATTGGTGTATTAAATGCTAAACAAACATAGTCATCCTTGTTCGAATAGGAAAGGCATCTTCATCATGCATATTGAATTAACATAGGTCATATCAAAAATTCATTGTCTCCACATGCATTCTACAGATTGTCATGTCATGTAGGTCTGCATACTAGGGGCATAGCTGAAAAAATCCTAAAAAATCATAAAGTCCTAAAAACACCCTAAAAATCAAAAACTCACAAAATCAGAAACTGGAAAATAAAAGCAAGAAAGCACAGACCGTCCATCAAACCAAAACAACAATTGACAAACTCTCAAAGTCTGAAATCAAACTTATCGCATGTCTTGTTAATCAATCTATCAAACTCTATCAAACATCAACATGTCTTACACAAGGAAGGGTACACTCGAAACCAGACAGATCGGTCTTATACGGGGTACTCACTCTTTGAAACTAGACATTCCTATCAATGATCACCCAAATAAAAATGATGAGATAGATCAGTATGGTTGTTGGATTTTGTCCAAGTTAGTCTTATCTTTGTTACTAAAGTGCTCTATCAATCAACGCAAATTTGGCATTTTCTGTTTTATTTCCCACTTTCCTGCATCTTCTCTTCAAGCTTGTATATATCTTTCAGTCACTTTTGTGACACCCTGGTTCTTCTTGGAACCCTCATGGCTTGAAACCGATCAACATCCTAGTCTTGGGGTAATCAACTAATCAATCTAAATGTCCTAAGCATTTTAACCAAGTCATTTTTTTGTCAGTAGTACCAGGCCACCCAATCTGAGTCAGTCACTTGTCTCCAAACCACTACAGGGTTTTACCACTGAGTAAATAAGTAAAACAAGAATAATGAAAACAAACACTAAAATTGTTTGATATTTGATTGAAATTTTCTTTGCGTAATATCTTTTAAATTGATTTTCAATTATTATTCCCTCTAAGTAACTTGAGGAAGTTTATCTTGACTAAGAGGAGCAAGGAGTGGGGGCCTAATACTTTTCTTTGTTTTCTTATTGTAGGAATAATTCTGATGATCTAGAAACATCTCATAAGTTGGGTGTTTGTGATAAGTGACCTCACATCTAGGTGAACTCACCACACATACCTCGACTCCATTTATTTGTATGCTACAGGGAGGTTGGAATCATTTCCTTGTCTCTTTTGAGTAAATTTATTTATTATGCAATCTAGATGCATACTTAATCTGTCCTAGGATATGAACGATAAAAGGGTCATTGCGGATAAGATAATCAATATTGCATATGAAAAGAAAGAAACTCTGCTTTGTCTAGTGTGTCTGCACGTAAACAACATTCAAGTCATCCTGGCTCTGTATGCCTTGATGCTTATGTTCGCTTGCTATATTAAAAAGGACGTGACATTCAGGTCATCCTGGATTTTTATGCCTTAGTCCTTATGTTTATTCCTACATTTCCGCTCAGTGATGATAAAAATCAAATCAAAATCTAGTGACTCAGTCCTAGTTTGCATACATGTCCTATTTTGCATTTGTACTATGTTTTGCATTAAAGTGATTTCATCATGATAGAAATGTTTCTGGGCGAGTTGAATCTGAATCGATCATCATTTCTCTTCCAAGTGGTCAGTTGTATCATCATCATCAACACAATCAAGTACCTATGTATCGACATCACAAATCCTACATGAGATGTTAGCTGCATACATGAGGATATCATATAGATCCATAAGTCCATTACGCATTCATTTGCATTCATACTATTGCAAGAAAAACAAATAAATAATCATTTACATTATTAGCTCATCATTTTTATTCATCAAATCATTTATTTGCATATGAAAAAGAAATAAAAACATCCATATTCATCTACATTACATACATACATAGTGAAAATAAATGCATTCATATAGAACAATGCATATAGAAAGACATAAAGATCAAATCACAGACTTATATATATATAATCAAAAATCTCAATGTCAAAGGGTAAAAATAATCTCAAAATGTCATATACAATGTCTATCAGAGCAAGAAATATATTGAGTACAAAAATGGGGTACAAAATCTAGGAGATATACGAAAATCTAACTCCCTGACTCTCCCTCATCGCCTAGAGGAGGAGGTGGTGGTTGTTGAACAAGGGCATCATCCTGTATGGGTGCCCTATCTCCCTCTAACCGAGCTATATACTGTGAATAAGGCACCACCTATCTGTCTGTCGACACTGTTGCACTATAAGCTACTACATAGTATGTTGCTCAGCTAGACTGGTGAAGAACCTCACACTGAGAGGCAGCTAGCTCTGCTCTCAATCTTTGAACCTCCTGGTCACACTCTGATCTCAAGCTCTGGACTTGTCAATCCTGCTCCGCTATCTGAGTCTGAGTAACTACCAGTTGTGTCTACATTCCATGCACTCTACCCCTCAAGGAACGAATGATATCTACAGGTGTCTAACCTCCTGCTCCAACTTCCTCACCTCCGCCACCCTGCTCCTCTCACCTATGTCATACCTTTCTAGGAGCATCCTCACCACCAGGGCCCTATTGCCTCACCCATATCTACATCTATTGTGGCCTCTCCTCCCCTATCACCACCTACATCTCCACCAATTGCTCCCAATGACCCTCCCTCTCCCCTCTAGCTCTTTCATCCTACGATAGGTTCTTTGCTACTACTCGTACCCACATCTCCTCCTCCCCTCATAGGTGCCGCCTCTCTCCAAGTTTGTGTGGGAAGATCATCACCCTCATCTATCTAAGGGGCATGCTCTCCTGGATCTATAAATTGAGGGAATGGATTTCTCTAAAACCAATACCTAAAATGGGGAATTACCCCTACATTTGCAACATCCTCCAGATACTCCCACCGTTGTGGTTGTAATACTACTAACTCCTACATGGCCAGGGCATATGACAGTCTAGGCCCCCATCCTCACCTCTCCTCATCATCAAATTTTGCATATGCCATAAACTCTTGTGAAATACTCTATGGCCTCCCATACTATCTCAAAACCCTACTAACTACAAAACACTCAATAATTGTGGGATATCTACCAACAAGTGGCCAGGTCATAAACATATCTCTTTGTTGCCTCCTCCAATCATCCCACACCTCTAAACCCCTGTACGGTCTCTAGACTATTATTATTATGTCATCCAGTTGTCACCTCCAGTAGTCAGTCTCTCCCAAGTGGGGTTGTGTGATATATCCTGCATATCTATATACAATCAGTTGACCCTCCTGTCGCACATCATCCACAATCGGCCAACAAATTGGGATGTGCTCCCAGCTTCAAATTTGCAAAACTAATACACCTGCCACCATACTCTTCGCCCCTCTATAGGAGATCTCATGCATCTCATTGTACATGTGTGTGAGTAAACATGATCCCCAACCTAAACTAATAGGATGAGTAAACAATCTCTCTAGCATCCTATCCCATCCACACAAAAAGCCCTGGTGTCCTCTATCTGGCATAACAAAACAGCCTATAATACTAGCCAAAATGCAAGCAAGGGGGAACTGTGCACCATATCTGATCAAAAGATCATCCCATATGATAGAACGATCCAGGATAGTGTCATTCTAAAATATGTGTCTAAGTGTCTCAATACCTTGTTGTGGCGCAGCATCGTAATCCACCTTATCCCCAGTAAAAGGGATCCTCAAAATCTTGTATATGTCCTCGGTGCTGGTATTATGGATGTGTTGCATTGGTTTTTTCATTGATGTCAACACTTATCAACACTTATCTTTCTAGATATCTTTGGTTATGTTCACTGGCATGTTCAGTGACTTATGCATAGTCACCAGTATTTGGTTCTCCGGCAGGTTATATTGTTCACCGACACTGAGGATGATCTGTTATCATCTGGAGATCGCTTGGTTATGTCGAAGACATGGTTTGGACACTTGTTTTGGAGATTTGGTTATTGGTCTAATTGAGTTTGCATATTTGTTGTTACCAAAAAATTGGTCTAAGTTATGGACCGGCAAGCGTTATCTATTCCAGATCAGCACGGCACATTATGGAGATGATTTATTGATTGGTTATTATTGTAAATGCATTGAGCCGACATGATGCATCACATATTGATTCATTTGTAATTGATTCTATTGTAATATTGTTAGTGAGCCGACCTACACATTTGGTCTTAGGTTTTGATATATATGTAAGATCTCAATTGTGAGATTGATATAGGGTAGAGGAAGGACATAAGGTATTATAAGGTTGTGATATTCGATATATGTGAATATAAGTAGAGCTACTCATACAGACATCATTTGAAGATTCAAGGAAGGTTTGAAGAAGTCAATCAGATCTTAATCGGTACTAAATCCAGCATATGAAGATGTTATTTTGAGCAGTACATTATCGTTGGATTTAACCATCCAATTGTAGTCAGTGTGACTCTCATTTTGTGTTTGAGCAGTGAGCTCTAGGCAGTTGGCCTTTGTGCATGTGCAGACCCCATTTGTACACACATACTATCTATAATAGTATCATCTGATTGTTGGTAAGGTTTCCCACCATTGTTTTTCCCCTTACAGGGTTTCCATGTACAAATATCTGTTTTATGTGTTGTGGATAATATTTCTCTTTTTGTTTCATGAATTAAACTTCACCGGTATTATTATTAATTGTTAAACTGTCAACTGGTATTAAGTTTGGTTTACCGGTATTATGCATCAAGTTTGATTAAGTTATATTTGGGTTGAAATTAATAGACAAATGATTCACCCCCCCCCCCCCCCTCTCAATTGTCTTTGGGTCCTAACAATTGGTATCAGAGCTAAGTCCTCTTTTTGCAAAAGTTTAACAACTTGAGGAGATTCTATGGCAACCAACTATTTCAGGAAGGACAGTCCAAAACTTGATGGAACTAACTATGGTATATGGAAGATCAGAATGGAGACTCATCTGAATTGCATTAGAAGAGACATATGGGATATTACAAAGAATGGCTATGTTGGTCCTACATAGAGTCAACCTAGTCCACCAAACTTGGCTAAACGTCAGGAGAATGATTGCAAAGCAAGAGAAACACTTTTGAGCGCATTGTCAGATCAGCAAATCATGGGATTATCAGACCGATCTACTGCTAAAGCTATTTAGGATAAATTGGAGACATTTAATGAAGGTGATACCACTGTCAAAATTGAAAAACTCGAATGCTTTCAGGTCAGGTATGAAAATCTGAAAATGGAAGAAGATGAAAGAATTTCTGCTTTTATGGAAAGAGTTAATGAAATTGTTTTGGGTATACAATGTTGTGGAGGATCCTTAAGTGAAGATGAGATTATTTCTAAATTTTTAAGAGCATTGCCACTGGCATACAAAATGAAAGTAACTGCTATTGATGAATTGAGAACAATGCCTAATACATCAGTATCTAGAGATACCTTGGTTGGAAAACTTTCAACTTTTGAACTTCAGGAATTTGGTCATGTTGCTACAATTAAGATAGATTTAGCTTTCAAAGAATCATCATCATCTGCAGCATCATCATCATCATCATTTGAGAAATCTGATTGGAAAGCACTTTATGCAAGAGAACTTGAAGACATCAGAAAGGAAAATGAAGAGCTGGAAGAACTTAAAGCACTATTCGCAAGGAAAATGCCTAAAGGTCCAATTGGAAGTAAGTATAAAGGTAAAGCACCGTTTAAATTTTTTAACTACAATAAAATTGGTCATATGGCATCTAGGTGTCCTGATAGACATGCAAGATTAAGAGAAGAAGCTAAAAGAACATACAAGCCTAACCCTGAATATCAGATATACAAATTTAAGAAGAATAGAGACAAATCATGTTACTATACTGATGAAGGAGTTACTGATGATTTTGATGAGGAACCGGCAAACAATGGATGGGATTTTGTTCCAATAACAGAAGATCAACTGGCACCTACTGTACAACCGATAGAGCAGGCCCTAGCAGCTAAAATTGAAGAAAATGATGAATGGATCATTGATTCTGGATGTTCACATCATATGACTGGTGATAAAAGTAAATTCTTAACTTTTCAGGAATACAATGGAGGTCTAGTAATATTTGGGGATGATAAAGCTTGTTTGATCAAAGAAAAAGGCACTATATCTTTTGATGGTAAGCACAATACTGACAACGTTTATTTTGTTGAAGGTTTAAAGCATAATCTTTTGAGTGTTGGTCAATTAGTTGAAAAGGGATTTTAGTTACAATTCAAGAATGGTAAATAAAAAATCATGAATAGAACTAGTTTGGAAATTACAACCGATAATTAGACTAGAGGTAATATATTTCATTTGAATAACAATGAGAAGATATGCTTGATTGCACATATTGATGAAAGTTGGTTATAACATAAGAGACTTTGTCATGTGAATTTTGATTGCATTGTAAAGATCAGTACAACTAAGGCAGTAAGGGATTTACCTAAGACTGTAAAACCTCACAATCCGGTATGTAAGGAATGTCAATTTGGAAAGCAAGTTAGAACAAATTTTAAGAGTATTCCAGAGAAATCCAATAATGTTCTTGATTTAATTCATGCTGATTTATGTGGTCCGGCAAGAACTAGAAGTCCACAAGGAGATAGATATTTTATGCTAATCATTGATGATTATTCTAGAATGTGTTGGGTTACTTTTCTCTAGGAGAAATCAAAATCTTTTAGGAAATTCAAACTATTCAAGGTAATGGTAGAGAATGAAACCGGTAAGAAAATCAAATGTTTAAGATCAGATCAAGGAGGTGAATTCGCATCTAAGGAATTTAATACATTTTGTGAAGTGAATGGAATAAGAAGACAACTATCAGCACCTCGGACACCCCAGCAGAATGGAGTTGTGGAAAGGAAGAACAGAACTATTCTGGATGCAGCTAGAAGCATGATATCAGAAGCAAACCTACCTCATGTGTATTGGAGAGAAGCAGTGAATGCAGCGGTTTACACTTTCAACAGAGTTCACATCAAAGGTGAAACCGGTAAGACCCCTCATGAACTATGGTTTGGTAATACTCCTACTCTTAAATATTTTAGAATATTTGGAAGAAAATGTTACATTAGGAGAGATGATTATAGTGGTAAATTTGATCCTATAAGTGATGAAGGAATATTTCTTGGTTATTCATCTAAGAGAAAAGCATATAGATGTTTTAATAAAAGATTGTAGAAAATCATTGAGAGTGCAAATGTGAAGATTGATAAACAATTTAGAAGAGATTCAAGGTCTATGGACCCTGAATCGGTAGTTGAGATAATCATAAATGAACCTACCCTAAGTGCACTAGTATAAATGAATCAGTAGTTGAGATAATCATAGATGAATTGAAACAAATTGAAAATAATAACACATGGACATTGGTTCCCCAGCCTAAAAATAAAAATGTAATTGGAATTAAATGGGTATTCAGAAATAAACTTAATGAAGATGGTAAGGTAATCAGAAATAAAGAAATATTAGTGTGTAAGGGATATTCACAGAAAGAGGGAATTGATTATAATGAAACCTTTGCACCCGTAGCTAGAATTGAGGCAATCGGACTATTTCTTGCATTTGCAGCACTCAAGAACTATAAAGTATATCAAATGGATGTTAAATGTGCATTTATGACTGGTGATCTTGAAAAGGAAGTTTGCATTGAACAACCTAATGGATTTTCTTTTATAAATGACAAAGATATGGTTTGCAGGTTAAGGAAAGCTTTATATGGATTGAAGCAAGCTCCTAGAGCTTGGTATGCTAGATTAGACAAATATCTTTTGAAGCTTGGTTACACTAAAGGTAATGCTAACAGCAACTTATATTTCAAAGTGACTAATGATGACATCTTGGTTATTGAAGTTTTTGTTGATGATATCATTTTTGGAGGAGAAGATGGATTGTGTAAAGACTTTTCTAATAAGATGTAGGAAGAATTTGAAATGTCTATGATTGGGGAGATAAAATTCTTTTTAAGATTGCAGATTTCACAGACTGATAAAGGTATATTCATATGTCAATCAAAGTACTTGAAGGAACTACTGAAGAAATTTGGTATGGAAAACTCTAAACCGGTAAGTACTATGACTACAACTGATAAACTATCATTGAAGGATGATTCAGCCCCTGTTAATCCGACAAGATATAAATCTATGATTGGAGGTTTACTGTATTTGACACAAACAAGACCTGATATTATGAATGCAGTATGTATTGTTTCAAGATTTCAGACTAATCCTAAGGAAAATCATGAATCGGGAATAAAAAGGATTTTCCGGTATCTACAAAGCACAACAAATCTTGGTTTATGGTATCCTAAAGATGAAAATTTTGATTTATGTGCATACACCAATGCAAATTGGGTAGTAGATGTAGATGACAGAAAGAGCACCACCAGCGGAGCATTCTTTCTTAGTAGCAAATTGATTTCATGGTTGAGAAAGAAATAGAGTTGTACATCATTATCAACAGCAGAATCAGAATATGTTGCAGCAGCAACTAATTGTACTCAGGTATTATGGATTAAACAAATGTTGAAGGACATAAAGGTAAAATGAAAAGAACCTATAATTATTTATTGTGATAATATGGCAGCAATTAATATATGTAAGAATCTTGTATTTCACTCTAAAACTAAACATGTTTCTATCAAATTCAATTTTTTGAAAGAGAATGTTGAAGCAAAAGAAGTGAAATTGGTTTATGTGAATACTAAAGAGCAAATTGCAGACATTTTTACTAAGCCTTTGTCTAAGGAAACTTTTGAATATCTCAGAGAGCAGCTTGGGTTTATACCCTCACCAGTAGATACTTAGATAGTTGATGTTTGGCATTAGACTGATAGAATTTACAGAGAAACCTTTTTTTGGCTTTGATGAAGGAGAGCTACTTCTCAGGGGGAGTAGTTGGTATTTGTAATTAGTTCTATGAACTGGTTGTATCTGGTTTTTGTATTTCTTTGGCATTTGATGTCAAAGGGGGGGAGATATATATGGAAAAACACATTCTCTTTTGGGGAGAGATTACTCATCGGGGGAGAGATAATCTATATTTTGATTTATGGTAATTGACCTCTTTGGGAGATTGTTGGTTTTTGGTTTTTGGCATTTCTGCTTTGGCACTTAGATGGTTTTTCTATCTTGTGTTGCCATCAATGCCAAAGGAGGATATTGTTGGTATTATGGATGTGTTGCATTGGTTTTTTCATTTATGTCAACACTTATCAGCACTTATCTTTCTGGAGATCTTTGGTTATGTTCACCAGCATGTTCAGTGACTTATGCACAACCACCGGTATTTGGTTCATCGGCAAGTTATATTGTTCACCGGCACTGAGGATGATCTGTTATCATCTAGAGATCATTTGGTTATGTTGAAGACATGGTTTGGACATGTTTTTTGGAGATTTGGTTCATGGTCTGATCAAGTTTGCATATTTGTTGTTACCGGCAAATTGGTCTAGGTTATGGACCGGCAAGCATTATCTATTACAGATCAGCACGGCATGTTATGGGGATGATTTATTGATTGGTTATTATTGTAAATGCATTGAACTGACATGATGCATCACATATTGATTCATTTGTAATTGACTCTATTATAATATTGTTAGTGAGCCGACCTACACATTTGGTCTTAGGTTTTGATATATATGTAAGATCTCAATTGTGAGATTGATATAGGGTAGAGGAAGGACATAGGTATTATAAGGCTGTGATATTTGATATATGTGAATATAAGCAAAGCTACTCACACAAACATCATTTGAAGATTCAAGGAGTGTTTGAAGAAATCAATTAGAGCTTAACCGATACTGAATCCAGCATATGAAGATGCTAATTTGAGCAGTATATTATCATTGGATTTAGCCATCCAATTGTAGTCATTGTGACTCTCATTTTCTGTTTGAGCAGTGAGCTCTATGCAGTTGGCCTTTGTGCATGTGCAGACCCCATTTGTACACACATACTATTTGTAGTAGTATCATCTGATTGTGGGTAAAGTTTCCCATCGTGGTTTTTCCCCTTACATGGTTTCCACGTACAAATATTTTTGTTATGTGTTGTGGATGATATTTCTCTTTCTGTTTCATGCATTAAACTTCACTGGTATTGTTATTAACTATTAAACTATCAACCAGAATTAAATATGGTTTACCGGTATTATGCATCAAGTTTGATTAAGTTATATTTGGGTTGAAATTAATAGACAACTGATTCACCCCCCCCCCCCTCTTAGTTGCCTCTGGCTCCTAACACTTAGGAGTGATAGTCATCTTCCCAGTCGGCAGGTGGAATGTGTTGTGATTAGTATGAAATCGCTCAACTAAAGCAGTCAACAAACTGTGATTCACATGGATATCAGGCATCTGAAGCAAGTATCCAAATCCACACAATCCAATGTGTCCTCTATGTGCATTTGATAAGTCTCACACTAATATCATAGTAGGTGGATATGTACATATGAAATAAATATCTAGCAACTGAACCCACAAAATTGAACAAAAAATCATCACTTCGCGATCAAATTTGAGGTAAGAATGTGTCAAAAGTGCTAAAGAATCCAAATTTACAACATTTAAAATCAAAAATTGATGTTTGGATCTTTAAAAATATCCATTGTTTCCCATACGAGTAAGTATAGACAAGCCAAAAGTCGTACGAGTAAATATTATAGGTAATATGAGTAAACAATCCAATATGAGAATCTATTACGTATCAAACGATACAATGGTCTATGAAGAATACATTTGTATGATACAAGGGTAGAGACCATAAGAAAAATCATACATGACCATACGAGAAAAGAAAAATTACCAGTTACCCGTACGACAATTCCTATTAACCCAAACGATAAAACAACAAGCAGCGAACTAAAACAAAACTTAGAATAAAAAATTCAACAAAAATTCACAAAATGAGAAATTAAAGAGGCTTAAGATCGATCACTTACTGTTGCTCAATAGTTTCGAGGTAGATTATGTCATCTCTCTTGAATCGGTGATCTTGAACGGGAATTGCCATTTTGCTCCAAAGAAGGTTTTTGAAATTTTGAACTTTGAGAAGTAAAATAAATTGAAAATGACCACTCTGAACCTCTTATATAGGCAAAACCCTAATTTTCACACTTGCTCTGATTCACACAAAAGTTGTACTCTTAGCTAAATCAACCGTCCTGAGTCCATTTTCAGGATTGAAATTAAAATCTAACATCAATTTTTTAGTCAAATTTTAACAACGTTGATCACTTGGCACTTTCATCTTCGCGTCAATCTTTACATCATTATGTGCTCAAATATTTTTCGAATCAATTCTTATCTCAAATCAATTCTTACATCAATCTTCATGCTTATATTATCATCAATAAATCATTTTATTAAACAAAATTGCCTAAAATCACTGCGATCTCACTATCTTTCGATTTCGCTCCCGAGGGAGCATACTCATTACATCAACATTATCAGTGATTAAATCATCGAAAAGTCAAGAAATTTTTCAAATCTTCATCTAAAGTCAAGCAGAAAATCTTTTTTAATCAAATATCAATCAAATCAAATCAACTAAAACCTCGTTACTAGGGGCATCTTAACTACATTGCATCATATCAAGTTAAGATTCTTCGATGTCAAATAAAAAAAATCTCTAGGGGCATATCAATTTGTCCTCATCTAAATCAAACTTAAAATAGGTGTTCAGTTTCATCGCATCAAATCAAGTTGGACATTTTGTTTCGTTAATCAATTCTTGTTCAATCAATTTTGGAATCAGTTTTATCTCTTTGCTCAACCAATTCTAGTTCAATCAATTTCTAGATCGGTGCCCATTTCTTGATCCATAAAGTTCAAGATCGGTATCTCTCTCTTCATCAGTCCTAGTTCAATAAAGTTTAGGATTGGTATCGCTTTAATCAACTTGTTTAGTTTCATCACTTCAAATCAAGATGAACATCTCGCTCTTCATCGGTTTGTGATCCATCAAGTTCAGAACTGATGTCTATTTTATCAACTATTATTTAAATCAATGCATTGCTCGCACATCAATTCAAAGAGGGGAAAATGTATTACCCTAAAAATGGTCATCTAAACCATGGGCCCCTAATCTTGGCTACATCACTAAGGTCCTAACCAAAGGCAATTAAATCAATTTGGAGCACCTAATTAATTAATTATTCAATCGTCAATGTCACATGGCAAATAAATAATTCTATATTAATTAAACATTTATTTAATTAATTAATGATTCCAAGTAAATAATTTTAATCAATTATCCTATTTATTTAATTAAATATCCTAGCATATTTAATTAATAAATAAATTTGTCATTAAATTATTAAAAAGGAATTATTTTTTAAAAAAAAGGAATCAATCATTAAAAAGGAATTAATTTGAAAAAAAGAATTAAATTTGGAAAAAGGTATCAATTGAGATATCTTTAAAATCTAATAAATTGAAAAATCTCAAGAAAAGCAATTAAAACAATTAAATCTTAAAATTGAATAAAAATATGGAATAAATCAGTTTTTCTGATTTTATCTTAATTTTAGTTCAACCTTATTTCCTTCAAATCTGAAGAAAGCAACCAATCACATCAATTCACCTGGATTGTGCTTCCTCTTGGAGAATCTCACCCCCTCATCATTAATCGATCTTGATCGTTGGTCTCTCTCTGGATTTTCTATAAATTCAAGCCCTCATCTCCCAATCAAAAAAATCCTGGAGATTTATTGTTATTATACTATTTTTTCTCTAGGTTCATTGAGAATATTGTGCATTGAGATTATTGCATCTTATCTTTTTGCATATTTAGTTTAATCATTCATAGCTTAATCTTGCATATCTAGCTTAATCTTGCATCCATTTAGCTTAATCTTGCATCCATTTAGCTTAATCTTGCATCCATTCAGCTCAATTTTGTGCTCATATAGATTAAATCCTTCATCTTGGTGTAGTCTGTTCACAGGTATTGCTTAGATAAATCTAAGAGCAAGCCTATACTCACATCTTTTAGAAGCCAATAGATCGATTTGTTATGGTTTTTATATTCATTGATTATATCTGTCTAACCATGCATGCAATTATTTATTGAAGTGTTTGTGCCTTGCAGCTTACAGATTACCAGTTTTCACACACACAGTCCTAACTCTATGTTTAAGTCATTTATCTTAGTATGCAAGGAAAAGGAGAATTATTTAATAACTAGAAGGGAGGGGGTTAATGGGATAAGAGAGAAAGGATTCTCAGCACCTTCACTCCCTCAAATTACTAGATTCACAGCATAACAAATTAAGTAGAAGAGGGGGAAATGGTTATGTTTCAATTGTGATAACAAATGTACTTAAGAACATAAATGCAATGAGAAGAAGTTATTCTATATTGAAGGTCCAAGTGAGGAAGAAGAGAAGGAACTAATATTAGAGAGTGACAAGGAGATAGATGAAGTCACAAGACCCCCAACCAATCATTCCTTATCAAGTACTCTTAGGTTTTAGCACCCCACAAACTCTTAAGGTAGTGGGTTTATTAAAGAAAGAGAGAGTAATAGTATTGATAGACTCAATAAGAACACATAATTTCATCAACAAAAAGTTGCCTAGTCACCTAAAATATTTCATATATCTGTTAATGTGAGGATCCGGTTGTTACTGAGAGGGGGGTGAATCAGTAATAACAATAAACTGCAATATTTCACCAACTGCAAATACTTCACTAAAAACTGTTCATAACCAGTACCGGTAGCTGATCAAACAGTCTCCAAAAAATATTTACCAAAACATTACTGGTAGCTACTTAAGTGTTCATTATTAAGAAAACATAGTAAAGACATCAAATGAACAACTTAACAATCCATCTGCAACATAAACACAAGTATTTTTTACATGGAAACCCAAATGGGAAAAACCATGGTGGGAATTGGTACCCACAAAATATGCACTCTTTTGGAATGTGCCTTGTTAAAGGCCTAACCTAGTTTGGAGCTTTACAATAATGCCCAATTAAGAGAAGACCATTTTAGGAGTCACCCAGTGAAGGGATTTTACAACTTGGCTTTGTTAGGAGCTTTACCCTATTAGGAGTAATCTCGCTGGAGGATTTAAACCCAAATTAATGAGCCACCTGGTGAAGGGATTTACAAGATCAGGCCTGTTAGGACCTACCCGGTTAAGAGATATTAATGTTGTTGCAATTGTTAGGAAACAACAGATAAATGATCTGGACTCAGCACTTTATAGATTGCTATTACAGATCCTTGTCAACTCCAATCTACTTCTCTCATGCAGACATCACAATCTAGTTCGGCACCCACACACTTCTCTGATTATTGACACAATAAACCTTCTAAAACTCAACCTAAATAGACTTTATAATAGGTTGGTTACATAACCCTAACCTACAATGGATCTATATCATAGATCATATCAGATCATTACAAATCATTATAGATCATTATAACAAATTACAAGACAATTGCAGTCGCTGAATGATCATAACTCAGCACCACACATCGATCCGATAAGTTGTCAAACCCTTAACACATTCTGCTAAGTACTTCGCTGCTTCCCAAGAAATTCGCTCCTTGTACGCGCCATAACAGCATCTTATCTCTTCACATGGATTCTGACACGTCATCATCAGTTTATGAACATGAAAAGAATCACCGCCAAACCATAAAACATCACCGATCAAAGATATTGTTATCGATTCACAAACCCTACACTGAATAACAATAGTCAATCACAAAAATGACTTTCAGTTCTCCATATATGATGTGGTTCAAGTCATAGACTCCTTATAATGTCGTAAGTACACATTCCAAACCGCAACACCTAACTCAACATGGATCTCTACGACAACCATCTCCTTCTTTGTTCCTGCTTACCAGTTCATTGTCACTTGGCAGTTTTACTTTCCATCTCAATCCAATTCAATCTATTACTAGTTAGACTTAATTGATAGACTTAAAAACATAAACACGCATGGTTGCCATCAATGACAACACAAATAATTGAACATCAAACATCATATCATAATTATATCATCACCAACAGTCCATCAATATATCATCACCAGTAGTCCGTTACCAGTACGCCATCATCTCTATCAGTTATGCCAATATGCCAACATTCTCCCCCTTTGGCATTGATAGCAACACTAAAAGAATGCAACAACTAAAACAATCAATTGTTGAGAAATACCAAGAACTCATCATACCATGTTTTATTGATTTGTGCTTCACTTTATCTTCTCCTTGTCTTTGTTCTTCTCCCCATGACTGTTACATTTCTTCTCCCCCTTTGACAACAATGCCAAAGGTCCAAAGGCATCTTTTGTCTTCAACTTTGTTGCTTCATTTTTGTTTCTCCCCCTGAGGAGTAGCCCACTTCTCATCAATCCATAGTGAAAGATATTCAATGTCCATTGGATTGATGCATTACCAGCATCTTAGTTGATCTTGGGTAGGGGTATAACCCCTAACTTACCTCTAAGATATTCAAAGGTAGCCTTCGGCAATGGCTTAGTGAACATGTCTGCCAACAGCTCTTTACTTGACACATGCTCCAATCTCACTTTCTTCTCCTGTACTCTTTCTCTCATAAAGTGATACTTCAACTCAATAATTTTATTCGTAGCATGTAGTACCAGGTTCTTAGAAATGTTTATAGCACTTGTGCTATCATAATGTATGATCATCGGTTCTGTCATATCTACTTGAATCCTTCCAAGACATGTCTCATCCATGTAGCTTGTGTATGATTCATGGATGTAGCCACATACTCTACTTCTTCTATGGACTGAGATATACAAGTTTGTTTCTTACTAGTCCAAGCTACCAATCTACCACCTAGAAAGAATTCTCCACGGGTTGTGCTTTTCTGTTCATCTAAATTCCCTATCCAATCAGCATCAGTGATTACCAACAAAGAAAAATTGCCTCTGTATGGATACCATAATCCATAATCAATTGTACCTCTAATATATCTGAATATCCTCTTCACTGTTGTCATATGTGTCTCCTTTGGACTCTTCTGAAATCTTACTAAACCAACTGCATGGGAAATACCCAGTCTACTATGAACAACATAATGTTGGAATTATTGGATGAATTTATTATGTGTTGCATTGATGTTTTGTCATTGATGTCAACACTAGCTGTTATGGTTGGTTACTGGTAGACAGGTTTTGGTTACCGGTAGAAGATCAAGTGTTACAGGCAGAAGAGACTATATGTTGGACACTTTCAGCATGTTTGAATCTATGGAATGTGATTCATTACATGTGGTACGTTCTTCTGGAGCATGTCTTGGTCAGTTGGTATTGACTTGGTAATTGGATGCTATCGTACACTCTGGTAAACCCTTACCGGCACTAGTTTAAGGTTTTACCGATAGAGCTCTCACTAAGAAATCTTGATAGGATGCATAATTGGTATTGGTGTAGCTTCTAGATGGATTTTAGGATGCTAAAGATGTTCTTTGATCATGCTTCAACTACTTGAAGACATTGCTTTGGTGTGGTGGACCTAGAATAGGTCTGGTACCTATCTAGGTTATGGACCCGTATCATGATAATGTGTACTCTACACATTACCGGGATGTTTCACGATGATCTATCGATTTATTATTGTTGTTTTGGTCTTAAGTCGACATAGCATATCATTGTAATATGAATTTATGTAATGATCTTATTGTAATATCTTTTAGGTGTCCGACCTAATTGGTTTAGGCCTTAGGGTTTGTATAAAATGATGTAAGATCTAATTGTAGATCGTGGGATGGGAATGGAATAAGTGTTCATGGTCTTGAATTCAATATCATATGCGAAGGAGATTTGGTCGATCTTAGGTGATCAAATTGGGATTAAGGAAGAGGTCAAAGGCTTCTGGTATTGAGCTTAACCGAGACTGTAATCAAGCATGGTAGATGTTATTTCTGGCAGTTCACTCTATTGGATTGTAGTTCATTTATCTTGAGATGGTTGTTTCCTCTCTGTAGTCAGTGAGACTTTTTTGTAATGAGCAGTACGCTCTAGGCAATGTGTCTTCCTGCATGTGCAAGCCCCTCATTGTATCACATACTTTCTGCAGAAGTATCATCTGACTGTGGGTAGGCTTCCCACCGTGGTTTTTTCCTTTCCGGTTTTTCCACGTACAAATCATGGTTTTATCTGGTATGGTTTCTTTGCATTGATTATCTATTTAATTGTTAAGTTGTATTGTTTAACGGTATCTGTTCCTACCGACATCTATATGTGCTTTGCCGATACTTGATCTATTTAAAGGTAATTAAGTGGATTAAAAGTTATAATCTATTAACAACTGATTCACCACCCCCCCCCTCTCAATTGTTCATCAATTATACTAACAATTGGTATCAAATCTTTGGTCCTCTTTTGTAGAAGCTTAACCGCTTGAGGTAGATCCTATGGCAACTAACACTTCTAATCCACCGGTAACTATTTTCAAAAGAGAAATCCCTAAGCTTGATTGAACAAATTATAAGATATGGAAAATTTGAATGGAGACTCATCTTAGATGTCTTGGCAAGGATATTTGGGAGATCACTGAGAAAGGATATACACCTTATGATCCAGCATCTAGCAATCCTCCTCCTACAAACTTGGATAAGAATATTGAGAATGATTGTAGAGCTAGAGAAGCCCTCTTGTGTGCACTTACTGATCAGCAGATCATGGGATTGACTGATAAATCATCATCAAAGGTTATATGGGATAAATTGCAAACTCTGAATGAAGGTGATCCTACTATCAAAAAATTTAAACTTGATGGTTACTGGGTAAGATATGAAAACTTGAAGATGGAAGATAATGAAAGAATTGTTGTGTTTATGGAAAGAGTAAATGAGATTGTTATGGGAATTCAATGTTGTGGAGGATTTCAGAGTGAAAATGAAATAGTTTCCAAAGTCTTGAGAGCCCTTCCACCAACTTACAAGATGAAGGCAACTGCAATTAATGAGTTGAGAACAATGGCTGACTCTTTAGTTAATAGAGACATTCTGATTGGGAAATTATTTGCTTTTGAGCTTGAAGAATTTGGATCTTTTGGAGCTGTAAATTCTGAACCTGCTTTTCATGTGTCATCATCATCATCTACTGGTAAAATTGATTAGAAAGTTTTATATGCAAACTAATTGGAAGACATGAGGAAAGAAGATGATGAATTTGAGCAACTTGAAGCCTTATTTGCTAGAAGAGTACCTAAAGGTCCGACAAGAAGGAAGTATGAAGGAAAAGAACCTTTTAAATGTTTTTCATGTAATAAGATTGGTCATTTTGCATCTAGATGTCCTGAAAGGAATGCAAGGTTTGAGGAAAGAGTTAAGAAATCATTTAAGCCTAACCAGAACAGATATAGATTCAAGAAAAGTAAACAATGCTACATAGAGGATGAGGAAGGAGTAACTGATGACTCTGGAGATGAACTAGTAGAAGACTCTGCTAGTGGATCTGGCAATGGAAAGGAATGGGTGTTCTATGCTTTAAAGGAAGATGAACCAGAACCGACTATCAAAAATGAAGAAAAGGCCCTGGTAGAAAAAGTTGAAGATAAGGATGAATGGGTAATTGATAGTGGATGCTCACATCATATGACTGGAGATAAAGGCAAACTTTTGTCCATGCAAGAATATAATGGCGGTGAGTTCACTTCTCATGAATTTAACAGTTATTGTGAGACAAATGGAATCAAGAGACAGTTATCTGCACCTCAAACTCCTTAGCAGAAAGGAGTAGTGGAAAGAAAGAACAGAACCATTTTGGATGTAACAAGATCTATGATGATAGAAGCCAAATTGCCTCATATCTACTGGAGAGAAGCAGTGAGTATAGCAATCTACACATTCAATTGAGTTCACATCAAAGGTGAAACCGGTAAGACCCCTTATAAATTATGGTTTGGACATACACCTACTATTAATTATTTCAAAAAATTTGGAAGTAAATGCTATATCAAAAGAGATGATTCAATTGGAAAGTTTGATCCTAGATGTGATGAAGGGATATTTCTTAGTTATTCAATTCAAAGCAAAGCATATAGATGTTATAACAAAAGATTGCAAAAAATTGTGGAAAGTGCTAATGTGAAAGTGGATGAGTAGTACAGAAAACATTCTATATCATATGACAGGGAATTGGCAATGGAAATGATCATAACTGAACTAACAATGCCTCAATTGGTATAGGACACTGAGACGATTACACCAGCACAATCAGAAAATTCAACTGTGACTAATGATCAGAGCAGTGAACCTGAAGTTCAGAAGATGCCAAGGTATGTAAGATTAAATCATTCTGAAGATCAAATCATTGGAGATAGGAACAAGGGAGTTATGACAAGAAGAAAACTGGCAAATGAAGAGGTATGTCTTATTTCTCAAGTTGAACCGGCAACTGTTATTGAAGCTTGTAAGGATAAACATTGGTTAAAGGCTATGGAAGATGAATTAGATCAAATAAAGAAGAATGAAACTTGGACTTTAGCTCCCCGGCCTAAAAATAAGAATGTTATTAGAACTAAATGGGTTTTTAGGAATAAATTGAATGAGGATGGTCAAGTTGTAAGAAACAAGGCTAGATTGGTTTGTAAAGGATATTCTCAAATGGAAGGAATTTATTATGGTTAGACATTTGCACCTGTAGCTAGAATTGAAGTTGTTAGACTATTTCTTGCCTATGCGGCTTATAAGAACTATAAGGTTTATCAAATGGATGTTAAATGTGCATTTTTGAATGGTGAACTTGAAGAATAAGTTTACATTGAGAAACCTAGTGGATTTTCACTGACAGATGATAAAGATATGGTTTGTAGATTGAAGAAAGATTTATATGGATTGAAACAGGCTCCCAGAGCTTGGTATGCAAGATTGGATAAATATATTTTGAAGCTTAATTTTACTAAAGGCAGTGCTGATAGTAATTTATATTATAAGATCACTAATAATGATATTCTAATTATTTAAGTATTTGATGATGATATCATTTTTGGAGGAGAAGATAAATTGTGCATGGAATTTGCTAACAATATGAAGAATGAATTTGAAATGTCCATGATTGGTGAGATGAGATTTTTCTTAGGTTTGCAGATTACTCAAACTGACAAAGGAATTTTTATCTGTCAAACTAAGTATCTGAGGGAATTGTTTAAGAAGTTTGGTTTGGATAATTCCAAACTGGAAAGTAGTCCTATGGTGACAAGTGAGAAATTATCTATCAAGGATACTTCTACACCGGTAAACCTGACAAGGTATAAGTCCATGATTGGTGGTCTATTATATCTAACTCAGACTAGACCGGATATTATGAATGCAATAAGTATTGTTTCAAGATATCAAAGTAATCCTAAAGAAAATCATGAATGTGCAGTAAAGAGGATATTCCGGTATTTGTAAGGAACAACAGAATATGGTTTATGGTATTCTAAAAATGATGATTTCACTTTATGTGCATATACTGACTCAGATTGGGCAGGAGATACTGATGACTAGAAGAGAACTTCTGGTGGAGCTTTCTTTCTTGGAAAGAAATGGGTTTCATGGATCAGCAAAAAATAGTCATGCATTTCTTTATCTACTGTAGAAGCTGAGTATGTTGCAGTAGCAACTAATTGCACTCAAGTCTTGTGGATGAAGAAAATGTTGAAGAATATCAGCGTAAATTGTAGTGAGCCAGTAGTTATCTACTCTGACAAATCTACATCTATTGACATGGCTAAGAATCTGGTATTTCACTCTAAGACTAAGCATATATCAATAAAGTATAACTTTTTGAAGAACAAGGTAGAAGCAAAGGAAGTCAAATTGGTTTATGTGAACACTAAAAAATAGATTGCAGATATATTCACTAAACTGTTGTCTAAGGAATCATTTGAGTATTTGAGAGATACGTTAGGGGTTTTTGCCCCTCCGGTAGAGACTTGATTGATGCAGTTTGTCATCAGTCCAGCATGCATTATCAGAGATATTATTCATTCTGGCACTGATGAGTGGTGCTACTACTTAAGGGGAGTAGTCATCTTTGAGATTCAGAGGTTTATAATTCTTGCTTTGATATTTTTGTCAGAATTCTGGCATTGATGTCAAAGGGGGAGAGAGTGTGATGTGAAAAAAAAAATGCTGAAATTTACAGAGATATCATTCATAGGAGGAGAGTTATTGATATTCAGGAGATTATTGGTTGTCTTCCACAAGGGGAGACTTGTTTGGCATTTCTTAGTACTTAGATGCTTTTCACATCTAGTGTTGCCATCAATGCCAAAGGGGGAGATTGTTGGCATTATTGTATGAATTGATTATGTGTTGCATTGATGTCAACACAAGCTGGTATGGTTGGTTACCGGTAGACAGGTTTTGGTTACCGGTAGAAGATCAAGTGTTACAGGCAAAAGAGACTATCTGTTGGACACTTCTGGCATGTTTGGATCTATGGAATGTGATTGGTTACATGTGGTACATGCTTCTGGAGCATGTCTTGGTCAGTTGGTATTGACTTGGTAATCAGATGCTATCATACACTGTGGTAAACCCTTACCAGCACTAGTTTAAGGCTTTACCCACATAGCTCTCACTGAGGAATCTTGACAGGATGCATAATTGGTGTTGGTGTAGCTTCTAGATGGATTTCAGGATGCTAAAGATGTTCTTTGATCATGCTTCAACTACTTGAAGATATTGCTTTGGCATGGTGGACCTAGAATAGGTCTGGTACCTATCTAGGTTATGGACCGGTATCATGATAACATGTACTCTACACGTTACCGGGATGTTTCAGGTTGATCTATGGATTTATTATTGTTGTTTTGGTCTTAAGAAGACATGGCATGTCAGTGTAATATGAATTTATGTAATGATCTTATTGTAATATCTTTTAGGTGTCCAACCTAATTGGTTTAGGCCTTAGGGTTTGTATAAAATGATGTAAGATCTCATTATAGACCCCGGGATGGGAATGGAATAAGTGTTTGTGGTCTTGAATGCAATATCATATGCGAAGGAGATTTGGTTGATCTTAGGTGATCGAATTGGGATTAAGGAAGAGGTCAAAGGCCTCCGGTATTGAGCTTAACTGGGACTGTAATTAGGCATGGTAGATGTTATTTCTAGTAGTTCACTCTATTGGATTGTAATCCATTTATCTTGAGATGGTTGTTTCCTCTCTGTAGTCAGTGAGACTCTTTTGTAATGAGCAGTAAGCTTTAGGTAGTGTGTCTTCCTACATGTGTAGGCCCCTCATTATATCACATACATTCTACAGAAGTATCATCTGACTTTGGGTAGGCTTCCCACCATGGTTTTTCCCTTTCCGGGTTTTCCACATACAAATCATGGTGTTATCTGGTACTGTTGCTTTGCATTGATTATCTGTTTAATTGTTAAGTTGTATTGTTTATTGGTATTTGTTCGTATCGGCATCTATATGTGCTTTACCGACACTTGATTTGTTTAAAGGTTATTAAGTGGATTAAAAGTTATAATCTTTTAACAACTTATTTGTAATGCCCCTACCCTAGTTGGCCTTGTAAAACCCGTTTGACCTTGGTTGAATTCCTATGTGGCATTCTTGAATGGTGGATTTACCGTTATGTAATGTTGTAGAATAGACTATACGAATATTGTGCATACCTATTATTGTGCTTTTGCATTGATTCTTGTGTAAATGTAATTGTTCCCCAATTCTTGTTATAAATCTCGAGCTAACGACTTCATTGAATATGTATATATATATATGCATGCTTGCGTGATTCATGGGTGAAGGAGATTGCAGGTACAACACCGCCTAGGGCAAGGTTCATCTCCTTTGGGATTCGCAGGGTTGAGTATACCTCCTTCATCCTTAGAATTCGGATTTGGGGTGTCATAAAACTCTCATCTTGCCTTAGCCATGGTCAGGTGAGCGTCGTGTGTAGTCCGTAGGGTTTTCTTTTCATTTGGGTTGTGTGTCATGTGATTGGTGGACTTTCTTGATTTGTGTGCCATGCGTGTGGGGAATGGAGTATTTTAGCTTAAGTATTTAAATTGAATTAATGTGTTCATTTACGCATTAGTAGTTGATGAATTAAAATAAATAGGTTTCCTTCATAAGATCAGTCATTTATTTAAAAGATCGCTTTATTATGTGTAGCGAGTTTAATTTAATAGTTAATTTTAAATAACGAATTTAATTAGTTTACACGCTTTTTAAAAGGAAACATTTAAAGTTATTTGAAATATAATTATTTTAACCACTTTTGCATTTTGGAAAAGAAAGGGTAAATTTTATTATTTAAAGAAAATTATGTTTAATTTGTAAAGTTGATATAGTGTAAAAGGTTGATTTTGGAAAATTAATTTAATTTAAATGCTTTACCCTGGTCAATAGTTTCGAAATATAATGTAGGCCTAAATTAATATTGAGAAGTCAAAATTTAAAATTAAACAAGAGAGAAGCATATTAATTAGAAAATCAAGTTAAATTAATTTAGTAGTTAAAAAGAATTATTAATTCTTTTATTTTAAAAAGGGCTTAAATTTGGAAATTAGAAATTAGGTCAAATGGGATTCTTTTAACCTAGGTTGGGAAAAAATTTTGGGGGATTATTATTTTCCTTTGAAAAAAAAAATGTTGGAAGGGAGATGGGGAGATTTTGGAAAAAGATGGATTTTTACAGCTGCAAATTTGGGGGCTTATCTTCAAAATTCTTCCAGGAAAGCTTATTGAGGTAGGAATCTCTTTTATCGATTTGATTAAATTGTTTTAAAAAATAAAAAAGGGAAAAAAGGGGCTTGTATGTTTTTCTTGCATTATTGGTTTTCAGATTCTCCATTGTTGTCTATGAGCAAGTTTCATTGTAGAAATTTATTAAAGAGTAGCTTTTGTTGGATCTCTATGTGAGAAATGGACTGCCTTATGCCCAAATACTGTTTGGATTGGATGGTTATTCATCAATCTCTTCTATTTCTGTTTAAACCCATAACATTCTGGAAAAAGGAAAAAAAAAATGGTTGTGACTTTGATAAATGGTTAATGGGAGATTTACGTTTATTTCAGTTATTTCGTTTATGGGTATTTGAAAAAAAAAAATTTGATTAAGTCGAAACTGGATTGTATAAAAAATATATATATATACAAAAAAAAAAGAAAATAAATTGGGGTTTTCGGGGGGGGAGCCGAAGCTCAACCCGCCCCTCCCCGCGGCGCCGCCGTAGCTCCTCCTGGTTCCCACGCAGTGGGGGCCGGAGGGGACTGTGTCTCCCATGGAGGCCGCAGCTCCTCCCAGCTCCACTGTGTGGGGGGGCCGAAGGGCCTGCGACCCCCACGGCAGTCGCAGTACCCCCGACTCCACTATAGGTGGAGGCTGAGGGGCCTGCGTCCTCCGTGGAGGCCGCAGCCTCTTTGGCTAGGCCACGGCCGCCCTAGGGTTTCACCACCTAGGGTTTGGCCGCCCTCAAAATTATTATTTTTTTTTTATTATTTATTATTTGATTTGTATTTAAAACTTGAATATGGTGTTTTCAGTGTATAAAAAAAAGGGGGGATTACTTATTAATATAAATTTATAATAAGTAATATTTTTGTATTATAAATGTGAGTTGAGATTTATATTTTAGCAAGCTATGTTTTAAAAAAAAGGGGATAAATATATATATATTAAATTATATGCTAATATAGATAATATCTAATTAGCATATATTATTAATTATATATATTGATCATTGGATTCAATATAGCAATGTTTTCCATTATATTTACAATCGTTGAAATGTTGTATTTAATTTTATTTCATTTAAGTGGGAAAATATTGGGACTCATGTTTAGATGCTAATGAGTAAATCGAATGGTGGAATTAGCCTTTATTTTTAAATGTATGCAAGGAAAGCTTAATTTAGCTGGGAGATGACTTTCCCATTTCTTTATTTACTTAAATGTATTTTGTTCTTTATAGTAAAAGGGAAATTTTTCTGTTGTTAGAGAAGGGACTAGAGTATTGTTGTAAAACCAACTTGTCATTAATGTTATCTAAGGATTAAATAACCTGTTTAGATGCTTAAACCAACTTGAGAAAAGACTGTATTTACCCGTTAATGCTTGTGCATGGTTTAATATTTGTGTAATCCCTATGTCTATAATAATAGCACGTCCTTGATAGGTTTGTTGGGTCCCTGTCGTCTGGTTGCTTGTGTCTGGTCATAGTCAGTCAAGTCTCCATTTAGGGTACCGACAGTTAAGAAACCCTTGCTTTTGCTTTTGATGTATTCAGTAGGATCTGCTTCAAAAAGGGATCATTATGTAATTATCGACCGAGGTGGTTGTTGTATATTGGTTGTGTTCGCCTATGTGGCAAGATGTAAAAGACTTGAAACTTATGTAATTCCTAACTATATTAAATGCCAGAGGGGTCTTGCAGTTGAGTAGACCCAGAGATGTAGCCCTCTAGGGGTGAACTCCGAGATCATATATGTGTTATGCGATTACTTGTCTCTTTTATTTCTTACTTTAAGTTATCATGTATGGTTGTATCTTGTAAGTGTATAATGGGAATTTAATGAAGCTAAATCAAAGTGCATAAATTTAGTCATCTTGATAAATGTAGTAATTAGGGTCATAAAAGATTGTAATTATGATTATGGAAAAGTATTTTGTTAATGTTAATTAAAAGAAGTAATAGTGGAAAGAATCTCGCTAGGTTACCATTATTGGATTAACTTGTTATAAATCTTGTAAATTGAACGAATGTGAATGGGTGACAAAGATAGGATTAATGTCCTAATTTCTAAATTGAAATCTAATGGATGAACCTCATATGGGTATTTACCTTTTTATCTTAGTAAATGAACATCGTCATGTTAGTTATATGTCACTATATTGGATGAATTTATTTAGTTATTCACATTTTAATCTTAACAAATAATCCTTACCAGATCAATTTTATAAATGGGTGAACTCAACTAGCTATCCATATTATAACCCTAATAAATGAATTTCTTTATGATTAGCTAAGATTGAACTGAAAGGGAAGGATTCATTTAATTGTTTATATCTTAAGCTTAGCAAAATGTATCTCTTCATATTAACTTTATTTTAACTAAAAAGAGTGACACACATTAAGTTAGTTATATTCTAATCCTAATGGAAGAACGTCACTACGTACTTATATTTTTAATCCTGAAAGAATGAATATCATCTTGCTAACTATATTTTAATTAAAGGGATGAACTCATGTGGCCCTAGTACATTTTCACCTTAATGAATTGAGCACCATCTATTAACATTATTTTAACTCCAATGAAAGAACTCTATGGCTACTTACATTTTATCCTCCATAAACAAACTACGACTTATTAGTTGGTTTTGCTTAAAATCAAATGAAGGAACCTCATTTTATTATTTGCAGTTTAATCCTAAATGAATGAATCTCAATTGTCATACTTTTAATCGTAAAGGATGACATCATTTTTGGTTGGTTACCTTTAACTCAAATGAATGAACTTCGTTATATTAGCCGCATTGTATCTAAAATGGGTGGACTCTTAAGTTAATTATATTTTAAAGTGCATTGAGTAAATAACCTCATGTTAGCCTCCTTCCCATTCAAAATAAGTGAACGCGTCCTAAAATTCTGAGATGTCAATTTATCGAACAAAATATATATCCATGTCTTAAGTATTAACATGTAATTAAGATATCCAACTTAATTGGATCGATTGTCATGAGTTGAGTTAGGTTAAGGATACGTAATCGCGTTGGGAAACTCCTTAGGTTCGTTTCATCTTTCGCTGTGTTATCTAAGCTTTAGGTAGCTCCAAATTATCTTAATGTTGTAACTTATTATTAACACTCGTAATTATTATTATTATAAAATTATATATATATATTTACACTCTATTTGAGTGGTTTTAACTTAAACCCTTTGGGGTTTCCTGGCGGGGCATTACATTTGGTATCAGAGCCCATGTTGCAACACTGGGATCTCTGGTTTCGGTTGTGCCCTTAGTTGGTGTGTGTGTGTCTACCTTATGTTGTATGCTTGTCCTCCTTGATGTGAGGATGTGATTGAACAAACGCTACTTGTGTGTAATGCGTGTGTTCACACCTTGTTTCCACCTTCTTGATGTGGGTGTTTTGGAATGATTATAGGTGCTTGGTCTGCTTATTGCAATCTTGGTCTATGATCCCTCTTATTCTGAAAGAGAGTCGTATGTACCTTCATTCTTGAATTGTTTCACTCTTTTGACTAATCCATCTGGGTTGGTTGGGATTGTCTTGAATCTAAAAGTACGAAATGTGCTTGTTTATGGTTTTGATCTATCTTAGTGAAGACCACTAGAAGAACTAGTATGGCAAAAAATAATAATAATAATTAAATGCTTATTTTGTGGTAAATTAAATGACTATCACCCTTCCTCCTCTCCCTCACTAGAGATTAAAATGTTTGTGATATTGGTAATTATCTCTTATTTAAGTTTTCTTATTGCAAGAGAAAGGATGATATTTCTTGAGCCCTTATGTGAGCCTTATAACGCTTATGTGTTTTAGATTGTGAAAGGGATTTGGTTTGGAAGTTAATTTTGGGTAATGATAGAAAATTGTATGTTTGCATTAAGGATTCTCCATGTGCTTGGTAGGATTAATATAATTAAATTCCATCTTAAGAAAGGTGCATTAAAATGCGCATAGTTGATTTTGTGAAAATTGCTTGTTGTGAAAGGAATACCAAAAGAGAACATGTTATAGTAGCTTCAGGAGTGTATTAATGGGTTCCTCAAAGGATTGTTATATGTGCTTATTCAACTAGTTTGATTTAGGATCTACTTTAGTAACGCACCATTTAACTTGCTTGGGATATGGATAATTGTCTTATTGTGTTTAGAAAGAGTAAATGAAAGACTTGTTAATTTGTATGCATTAAATGTGTAATATCTAGTAGATAGCTCTTCATTTACCTTCTTGTCATATTATAAATTTTTAGTGTTAGATTTGATGTATTATTGTATTGTATTACGAATAGTGATTGTTCTCAAGAGGACTTGTATTACAAAAAAAAAATTGGTTGTCTTGAATTCTTGTTTGGAAAACTAGAACATTATATTGCAACAATAATAATTAGAAATGTCATGTTAGGTTGCTTTGGCACCCTCCTAAAAGATAGCAAAATGAAAACCGTGCAACTAAAATGATAGACTTATATCTGAGCATATAGTGTGATCTTGTAGGTCTTGTGTATTCGTAGGAAATAGATGATTTTCCAACTCTCTTCCTCCTCTTGCCTAAATTATAGAATTTGTTGTTTTGAAATACTATTAAGAATGTAGTGATTTAAGAGGAATTTTTATAACGCATATGAAGTTGTATGTTTGCTTTTGGCTTCTAATTGAAAGAGGAAAGTTTTTTGCCTTGGAAAAGAAAATTGCATAGTTAGTAATGTGAATGAAAATGCTTAGTGGAAATTCAGAAAGATATTGGGATGATGTTATTTCCTTGTGTAAGTTTGAATTGTTAAGAATTTCAGAACGTGTATCTAGAGTAAACTTTATTTAGAGATTCATGTGTAAAGCATAATTAAAACTTCCCTTAAGTATATGTTAGCGTAGTGTGAAGTACTCCCCGTAAATGTGACTAAACCAGTAATGGTGCTATTCCTTGTGTGTTGTAAGAGACCCGTACTTGCTTTGTGTGCCCTTGGGATGGTGGAGTAATCAACCATGGAGGATATGTTTGCTTATGAGTGTGGGAAACCATACCTAATTATGTGATGATGCATATTTGTTCCTTTACTGAGTGCCAACCCATGGGTTGTTGATAAGTCAGTATGTGAAGGGGTAGTATTAGGAGTCACCATTCCTTGAATAGCATGAACAACGTACGAGTAATGTCGATGCGAAGTGACTTTAGCTTCCCTATCTCGAGGAAAAATATAGTTTTGTAATGAAACTATAACATAGGTGTACTCAATACTTTCCCTTGTGATGAACCGATGTATAAGGTTCATGTGTGCCAGCCTATTCCTATCCGTTATTTTGAGCATATAGATGACAGTTCTTGAGCATAATGATGGATTTTATTGGAGCATCTTTTGCCTTGTCTTCATGAGAGGCATGTTATTTTTCTTACATAAGTTGCCAACTGACTAGTGTTGGTAGACTTGTGGGTAGACCTTAGCCATGTATACCTCTGGCTTACAGTGAGTATCTTGAGAGGAACATCGCTATGCGGGGTGTGACCGGCATGTGCCTTATCTACGAGGTACACTACCATGTGGGATACATCCATTGCATGCCATGTCCGCTTGGAGTATTGCCATGTCGTGCTGAGACACAATGCAGGATGTAGTAGACATTTCCATGCAGCCTACCGATAGGTATAGGGTAGAGCCATGCCACGTGACGACGTGATGCGGAGTGATGTCGATGTCCACACTGCCATGCCATGCGGATGTGTGACCTGGCCACACCACATGATGAGCTACTATGATAGCTAGATGATTGTCCCTTCCTTCCTCGTTGGTGGCTAGCTGCTAGTCACGTAGTGATGTAATGTGCACTTATGATCTTCTTTTATTATTTATTTATTTATTTATTTCCTTGTGGGCCAGCAATTTATTTTATTTTGACCTTGAAGGTTTAGCCATGATCTTGCAATCTTGTTCATACTTGATTTGATGTTGCAATTCTGGAATTATTTTCTTGCCTTACTGTTGGAATTGGTGATTATTATCTTTATACTTCTATACTTTGGTGGCTAAACCGGTTTATCCTTGTTGTTTTCATATGTTGGTCTTGTGTTGCAATGTGAATTCCTCTCCAAGAATGTAGGAGACGGTCTTGGATGAGTGTATACGAGGAAGTAGACGTAGGGAGCCTTGAGGATGGAGGTATGTGAGGTTGTGAGATAGCTAGGATCCACTACCTACCTATGAGTGGTGAATATCTCTTGGAGGCTAAACACCTTACGCAACAAGGGATATTCACAAGGGACTTGTATGGAAGGTAGCACCACTATGGTGTACCCTAGCACCATCAAGCCCTTGAGTGAGGTGTTGGATATTGATGATCATGTATTTGTTCTGAGAGCAGGCATAGAGATGTTGATCGTGTATGTTACCTTTGACAGAGCATTAGACATGCTCACATGTGGCATTTTGTGTTGTGCAAACCAGTTATGTGGATGGTTGTTATGTGTAATCATGGATTAAATGGTATTAACTTATCTCTATGTTATGGGGCATAGTCATTGGAAAGGTTCTTGTATGTCTGGAAAGTGTAAACAATTGAGTTCTTTACGTTGCTCTTATTTGTCGAAAGTTAACTTGGTTGTAGAAATTGATATTTGAAGCTAGTTCTATGCGATAAAGTTTTGTGAAAGAGATGAATTGGTGAAAGAATTGGATCTTGATGACATGTTTTCTTGTCATGTTTGATAGGTGAGTATGGTAACTATTGTCTATATCTTGTAATGCAATAAATTGGTGTAATGAAAGGAAGGAAGAATTCTCGTTTCTCTACTATGATTGTGTGTAAATTCTAGAATATTTTAAGAAGTGTATGATTTTGGATGCATTCTGCTAATGGATAATGACATTCGTAGAGGATTTATAAATAATGTTTTAAAATGTTGACAAGATAGTTGTTTGTGCAAATTGATAATTGTTAATTGAGTTTAAGGACTAATACATGTTGTATGACTTCCGCTTAGCCTTGCGACTTCCAGGAGTAAGTCGTAGCCTGGGGGGGAGAATGTAATGCCCCTACCCTAGTCGGCCTTGTAAAACCCGTTTGACCTTGGCTGACTTCCTATGTGGCATTCTTGAATGGTGGATTTACCGTTATGTAATCTTGTAGATTAAACTATACGAATACTGTGCGTACCTATTATTGTGCTTTTGCATCAATTCTTGTGTAAATGTAATTGTTCCCCAATTCTTGTTATAAATCTCGAGCTAATGCCTTCGTTGAATATGTATATATATATATATATATATATATGCATGCTTGCGTGATTCATGGGTGCAGGAGATTTCAGGTACAACACTGCCTAGGGCGAGGTTCATCTCCTTCAGGATTCACAGGGTTGAGTATACCTCCTTCATCCTTAGAATTCAGATTGGGGGGGTCATAAAACTCTCGTCTTGCCTTAGCCATGGTCAGGTGAGCGTCGTGTGTGGTCCGTAGGGTTTTCTTTTCGTTTGGGTTGTGTGTCGTGTGATTGGTGGACTTTCTTGGTTTGTGTGCCATGCGTGTGGGGAATGGAGTATTTTAGCTTAATTATTTAAATTGAATTAATGTGTTCATTTATGCATTAGTAGTTGAGGAATTAAAATAAATAGGTTTCCTTCATAAGATCAGTCATTTATTTAAAAGACCGCTTTATTATGTGTAGCGAGTTTAATTTAATAGTCAATTTTAAATAACGAATTTAATTAGTTTATGCGTTTTTTAAAAGGAAACATTTAAAGTTATTTGAAATATAATTAATTTAACCACTTTTGCATTTTGGAAAAGAAAGGGTAAATTTTATTATTTAAAGAAAATTATGTTTAATTTGTAAAGTTGATATAGTGTAAAAGGTTGATTTTGGAAAATTAATTTAATTTAAATGCTTTACCCTGGTCAATAGTTTCGAAATATAATGTAGGCCTAAATTAATATTGAGAAGTCAAAATTTAAAATTAAACAAGAGAGAAGCATATTAATTAGAAAATCAAGTTAAATTAATTTAGTAGTTGACAAGAATTATTAATTCTTTTATTTTAAAAAGGGCTTAAATTTGGAAATTAGAAATTAGGTCAAATGGGATTCTTTTAACCTAGGTTGGGAAAAAATTTTGGGGGATTATTATTTTCCTTTGAAAAAAAAAATGTTGGAAGGGAGATGGGGAGATTTTTGAAAAAGATGGATTTTTACAGCTGCAGATTTGGGGGCTCATCTTCAAAATTCTTCCAGAAAAGCTTATTGAGGTAGGAATCTCTTTTATCGATTTGATTAAGTTGTTTTCAAAAAAAAAAAAGGGAAAAAAGGGGCTTGTATGTTTTGCTTGCAATATTGGTTTTCAGATTGTCCATTGTTGTCTATAAGTTTCATTGTAAAAATTTGTTAAAGAGTAGCTTTTGTTGGATCTCTGTGTGAGAAATGGACTGCCTTATGCCCAAATATTGTTTGGATTGGATGGTTATTCATCAATCTCTTCTATTTTTTTTTAAACCCATAACATTCTGGAAAAAGAAAAAAGAAAAAAATGGCTGTGACTGTGATAAATGGTTAATGGGAGATTTACGTTTATTTTAGTTATTTCGTTTATGGGTATTTCAAAAAAAAAAAATTTGCTTCAGTCGAAACTGGATTGTATAAAAAAATATATATACGAAAAAAAAAAAAAAAAAAAAAATTTGGGGTTTTCGAGGGGGGAGCCGAAGCTCAACCCGCCCCTCCCCGCGGCGTCGCCGTAGCTCCTCCTGGTTACCATGCAGTGGGGGACGGAGGGGACTGTGTCTCCCATGGAGGTCGAAGCTCCTCTCGTCTCCACTGTGTGGGGGGGCCGAAGGGCCTGCGACCCCCACGGCGGCTGCAGTACCCACGACTCCACTGTAGGTGGAGGCCAAGGGGCCTGCGTCCTCCGTGGAGGCCGCAACCTCTTCAGCTAGGGTACAGCCGCCCTAGGGTTTCGCTGCCTAGGGTTTGGCCGCCCTCAAAATTATTATTTTTTTTTAATTTATTATTTGATTTGTATTTAAAACATGAATATGGTGTTTTCAGTGTATAAAAAAAAAGGGGGATTACTTATTAATATAAATTTATAATAAGTAATATTTTTGTATTATAAATGTGAGTTGAGATTTATATTTTACCAAGCTATGTTTAAAAAAAAAGGGGATAAATATATATATATAGATAATATCTAATTAGCATATATTATTAATTATATATATTGATCATTGGATTCAATATAGTAATGTTTTCCATTATATTTACAATCGTTGAAATGTTGTATTTAATTTTATTTCATTTAAGTGGGAAAATATTGGGACTCATGTTTAGATGCTAATGAGTAAATCGAATGGTGGAATTAGCCTTTATTTTTAAATGTATGCAAGGAAAGCTTAATTTAGCTAGGAGATGACTTTCCCATTTCTTTATTTACTTAAATGTATTTTGTTCTTTATAGTAAAAGGGAAATTTTTCTGTTGTTAGAGAAGGGGCTAGAGTATTGTTGTAAAACCAACTTGTCATTAATGTTATCTAAGGATTAAATAACCTGTTTAGATGCTTAAACCAACTTGAGAAAATACTGTATTTACCTGTTAATGCTTGTGCATGGTTTAATATTTGTGTAATCCCTATGTCTATAATAATAGCACGTCCTTGATAGGTTTGTTGGGTCCCTGTCATCTGGTTGCTTGTGTCTAGTCATAGTTGGTCAAGTCTCCATTTAGGGTACCGATAGTTAAGAAACCCTTGCTTTTGCTTTTGATGTATTCAGTAGGATCCGCTTCAAAAAGGGATCATTATGTAATTATCGACCGAGGTGGTTGTTGTCTATTGGTTGTGTTCGCCTATGTGGCAAGATGTAAAAGACTTGAAACTTATGTAATTCCTAACTATATTAAATGTCAGAGGGGTCTTGCAGTTGAGCAGACCCGGAGATGTAGCCCTCTAGGGGTGAACTCCGAGATCATATACGTGTTATGCAATGCCTTGTCTCTTTTATTTCTTACTTTAAGTTATCATGTATGGTTGTATCTTGTAAGTGTATAATGGGAATTTAATGAAGCTAAATCAAAGTGCATAAATTTAGTCATCTTGATAAATGTAGTAATTAGGGTCATAAAAGATTGTAATTATGATTATGGAAAAGTATTTTGTTAATGTTAATTAAAAGAAGTAATAGTTGAAAGAATCTCGCTAGGTTACCATTATTGGATTAACTTGTTATAAAGCTTGTAAATTGAACGAATGTGAATGGGTAACAAAGATAGGATTAATGTCGTAATTTCTAAATTGAAATCTAATGGATGAACCTCATATGGGTATTTACCTTTTTATCTTAGTAAATGAACATCGTCATGTTAGTTATATGTCACTATATTGGATGAATTTATTTAGTTATTCACGTTTTAATCTTAACAAGTAATCCTTACCAGATCAATTTTATAAATGGGTGAACTCAACTAGCTATCCATATTATAACCCTAATAAATGAATTTCTTTATGATTAGCTAATATTGAACTGAAAGGGAAGGATTCATTTAGTTGTTTATATCTTAATCTTAGCAAAATGTATCTCTTCATATTAACTTTATTTTAACTAAAAAGAGTGACACACATTAAGTTAGTTATATTCTAATCCTAATGGAAGGATGTCACTACGTACTTATATTTTTAATCCTGAAAGAATGAATATCATCTTGCTAACTATATTTTAATTAAAGGGTTGAACTCATGTGGCCCTAGTACATTTTCACCTTAATGAATTGAGCACCATCTATTAACATTATTTTAACTCCAATGAAAGAACTCTATGGCTACTTACATTTTATCCTCCATAAACGAACTACGACTTATTAGTTGGTTTTGCTTAAAATCAAATGAAGGAACCTCGTTTTATTATTTGCAGTTTAATCCTAAATGAATGAATCTCAATTGCCATACTTTTAATCGTAAAGGATGACATCATTTGTGGTTGGTTACCTTTAACCCAAATGAATGAACTTCGTTATATTAGCCGCATTGTATCTAAAATGGGTGGACTCTTAAGTTAATTATGTTTTAAAGGCCATTGAGTAAATAACCTCATGTTAGCCTCCTACCCATTGAAAATAACTGAACGCGTCCTAAAATTCTGAGATGTCAATTTATCAAACAAAATATATGTCCATGTCTTAAGTATTAACATGTAATTAAGATATCTAGCTTAATTGGATCGATTGTCGCGAGTTGAGCTAGGTGTAAGGATGCGTAAATGCGTTGGGAAACTCCTTAGGTTTGTTTCGTCTTCCGCTGTGTTATCTAAGCTTTAGGTAACTCCAAATTATCTTAATGTTGTAACTTATTATTAACACTTGTAATTATTATTATTATAAAAAATATATATATATTGACACTCTATTTGAGTGTTTTTAACTTAAACCCTTTGGGGTTTCCTGGCGGAGCATTACATGATTCACCCCCCCCCCCCCCCCCTTCTCAATTGTTCACAGGTTATCCTAACACATAATGCAATTTCTTAATCATGGACCTTTTTTCCTTCTCATCCACTGAGGGTGAATTATCTTCCTTTGACAATCTGCAACCGGTAACCATAGGTGTTCTAACCAGTTTACAGTCTTCCATTCCAAAGGTCTTTAACACTTCCTTCACATACTTTGACTGACTAATAAAAATACCACCTTTCAGTTGTTGGACCTACAATCCAATGAAAAAATTTATCTCACCTATAAGAGACATCTCAAATTGTTTATTCATCTCATCTACAAAAGTCATACTCATATCGTCATTTCCTCCAAATATGATGTCATCAATAAATACTTCTGCAATCAACATCTTGTCTCCTTCAGTCTTCAAATAAATATTGTTGTCCTTACTGGTTCTCTAAAATCTTATCTTTATCAGATGTTCATGAATTCTTTCAAACCATGCCCTTAGTGCTTGCTTCAATCCATATAGTTCCTTATGCAATTTGCTTACCATATCCTTATCTTCTGACAATGCAAACCCATCTGGTTGTTCATTATACACCTCTTCTTCAAGAATACCATTTAGAAATGTTTTTTTACATCCATTTGATAGATTTTAAAACCTTTAAAAGTTGCAAATGCAAGTAGCATTTTGACTCCTTCAAGCATAGAAACTGGTACAAAGGTCTCTGCATAATATTCACCTTCTTCTTGTATATACCCTTTGCAAACTAGTCTTGTTTTGTTTCTAACAACTTCACCATCTTCATTCAGCTTGTTTCTAAATACCCACTTTGTACCAATCACATTTTTATCATCAGGTCTAGGAACAAGTGACCAAGTGTTGTTTTTCTCAATCTGATCAAGTTCCTCATTCATTGCATTTAACCAGTCATCATCCTTAAGATCTTCTTTAATTGTCTTTGGTTCAACTGTGGAAATCAGACAAGAGCTTTTTTCTGATTTTCCTTCTAGTTTGCACTCCAGCATTCTTGTCACCTATTATTTAATCTTCAAAATTATTTAACCTTACATACCTAGATATTACATGTTCTGATGCAATAAACTCTTCTTGTTATTCATCTTCTTCATCTACCGGTCGAGCATCTTCATCTGCATTGTTCTGCTCAACATCTTTCCGCACTTCCGGTTCAATAAACACAAGTTTTTGTTCATCATCCTCTGGATCAGATTTGATGGTATCATCATGTTCATTAGAGTAGTCATCAACTTTTACATTCACACTTTGCACAATCTTCTTTGTCCTTTTTTTGTAACACTTGAAAGCTTTTCTCTTAGTGGATTAGCCAAGAAATGTTCCTTCATCACTCTTAGCATCAAATTTTATACTATAATCATCTCTTTTTATAAAACATTTATTGCCAAAAACTTTGGAGTAACTGACATTAGAGTTCTGCCATACCATAACTCATAGGGTGTCTTATCATTACCTTTCTTTACCAGTGCCCGGTTCAATGTGTATACAGCAGTGTTGATTGCTTCTCTCCAAAACATCTTAAGTACCTCTTTGTGTATCAACATAGTCTTTGCAGCTTCAACAATGGTCTGGTTTCTCCTTTCTACAATTCCATTCTATTGTGGTGTCCTTGGAGCAGATAACTGCCTCTTTATTCTATTTTCATCACAATATCTCACCAACTCATCTTATGTAAACTCTCTACCCCCGTTAGATCTGAGGCACTTAAGATTATTACCGGTTTCTTTTTCTACTAAGGCCTTGAATGCCTTGAACTTGCTGAAAGCTTCTGACTTTTCCTTCAGAAAAGTAACCCACGTCATTCTAGAAAAATCATCAGTAAATATCATGAAATACTTGTCACCATAAAAACTTCTAGTCCTCATAGGACCACATAAGTCAGTGTGTACCAAATCTAGAATATGCTTAGAAGAAAAAGATTTTCTCTTAAAAGAAGATGTAGTCTTTTTACCCAACTGACATTCCTTACACATCACATTGTTTGGTTTAACAAGTTGTGGCATACCTCTAACCAAATTTGACTTGCTGACCTTAACCATATTATCAAAGTTCACATGACAAAACCTTCTATGCCATAACCAACTATCTTCAACCTTAGCAACCAAAAAACTATTCACATTAGCATTCAGATGGAATAAGTTACCTTTCATTTTCTTACCAGTAGCAAATAATTCTCCTTTGCATCCTAAGATCCTACACACTCCACTCTTAAACTCAAGATGATAACCTTTATCATTCAACTGACCAATACTCAATGAGTTATGTTTTAAACCTTCAACCCAAAATACATCATCAGGATTACTTGTACCATTCAAAAAGATAGAACCTATACCTTTAACCATAAACGGTGAAGTGTTTCCAAGTCTTACTACACTGCCAACAAATTCTTTAAGAGAAATAAACTTTCTCTTATCACCAGTCATGTGGTGTGAGCAATTACTGTCAATAATCCATTCATCACTGTTGTCAATGCGAGATACTAAAGCCTTCTTATTAGATAGATCTTCCTTAACAACAATAAAAACAATCTCCTAATTGTCTTCATCCTCAGATTCCTCATCAGTAGCACCTTCATCCACTGCAACATAGCACTATTTCTTTCCTTTTCCCTTATATTTCCTGAACTTTTCCTTTTGATCACTATTAGGATAGTTTGAAGCTATATGAAATATCTTATTACAAGATAAATGCTTAAGGGGAAGCTTGCCTTTGTACTTACCAGTGCCTCTAGGAAGTCTTTTTGCTAATAGAGCTTCAAATTCCATCAGATTATCTTCATCATCCACATCACCCTTTCTACCGCCATGATGACTTGACATGTATTCATTACTATGACAAACTTCTTTTTCTTTTCTCACCGATAAACTAGATACAGATGCTTTGAAAGCAAATTTTGTCTTAGGTACATTGTTATCAAAACTATTTAACTCAAAAGTAGTGAGCTTACCAATCAAAGAATCAATAGTAACCTTATCCTTAGTAACCAACCTCAACTCTTGAATAGCAGACACTCTAATGGAAAAGGCAGGCAATAGAGTTCTAAGCATCTTAATCACAACAATGCCTTCTTCAATAGTACCACCGGCACTCTTGATTCCACTGACAACTTCTTTAATCCTCTATCCATATTGAGTAATGTTTTCTCCTTCCATCATTCTCATATCATCAAACTTTCCTCTAAGACTCTCTTCTTTAGCCTTTTGAACATGCTTATCACCACCATAGATTAATTCTAACCTCTCCAAAACTTCAAAAGCAACCTCTAAACCATGGACATCAATATATTCAGTATCGAAAAGTGTACTTACAATGGCTCCCAATGCTTGAATGCTTTCCTGATGCTTCTTAAGATGATCTACAGTCAAAGGACTGGTAGGAAGTACATACTTAGTAATAACATGCTACAGAAGTGAACACCCATGCCTTTGATGTAAATCTTCATTCTGTCACTCCATATTTTGTATTTGTCCTTAGTGAACTTGGGACCCTCTTTATCCATCAGCTTTGAATATTTTCCTCAAGCGATTAAGATTCTGCACAAAGAGGACCTAGTTCTCTTATACCAATTGTTAATGTGAGGATTTGGTTATTACTGAGAGGGGGGGTGAATTAGTAATAAAAATAAACTGCAATCTTTCACCAATCTATAAATACTTCACTAAAAATAGTTCATAACCAGTACTGATAGTTGATGAAACAGTCTCTAAAATAAATTTACCAAAACAATACCGGTAGCAAACATAGTAAATATATCAAATGAACAACTTAAAAATCCATCCATGGCATGAATACAAGGATTTTTCACGTGGAAACCCAAATGGGATAAACCACAGTAGGAATTCGTACCCACAAAATATGCACTCTTTTGGAATGCACCATGTTAAAGGCCTATCCCAATTAGGAGCTTTACAATAATGTCTGGTTAAGAGCAAACCCTATTAGGAGTCACCCATTGAAGGGATTTTACAACTTAGCTCTGTTAGGAGTAACCTCACTGGAGGATTTAAACCCAAATTAATGAGCCACCCAGTGATAGGATTTACAAGATCAGGCCTATTAGGACCTACCCAGTTAAGGGATTTTAATGTTATTGCAAATGTTAGGAAACAACAGATAAATGATATAGACTCAGAACTTCATATCTTTCTATTACATATCCTTGTTAGCTCCAATCTTCTTCTCTCATGCAGACATCTCAATCTGGTTCGGCACACACACACTTCTCTTATTTCCAACACAATAAACCTTCTAAAACTCAACCTAAATAGACTTTACAATTAGGTCAGTTACATAACCCTAACCTATAATGAATCTACATCCTAGATCATATCAGATCATTAAAAATCATTACAGATCATCATACAGATCATTACAACAAATTACAAGACAACTACAGTCATTGAATGATCATAACTCATCACCGCACATCGATCTGATAATTTGTCACCCTTAACACATTCTGCTAAGGACTTCGCTGCTTCCCAAGAAATTCGCTCCTTGTATGCACCCAAAAAGCATCGTATCTCTTCACATGGATCCTAACATGTCATCATCAATTTATGAACATGAAAAGAATCACCACCAAACCATAAAACATCATCGGTCAAAGATCTTGTTACCAGTTCACAAACCCTACACGAAATAACAATAGTCAATCACAAACATGACTTCCAGTTCTCCAAACATGATGTGGTTCAAGTCATAGACTCCTTATAATTTTGTAAGCACACATTCCAAACCGCAACACCTAACTCAACATGGATCTCTACTGCAACCATCTCCTTCTCTGTTCCTGCTTACTAGTTCACTGTCACTTGGCAGTTTTTCTTTCTAGCTCAATCCAATTCAATCTATTACCGGTTAGACTTACAAACATAAACACACATGGTTTCCATCAATTACAACACAAATAACTTAACATCAAGCATCATATCATAATTATATCATCACCAACAGCCCATCAATATATCATCACCAACAGTCCTTTACCAGTACACCATCACCTCTATCAGTTATGCCAATATGCCAACAATATCTTGATCCAAAATTTCAAGTATTTATTGCAAATTGGGGTATTGTTAGTTGTATTGGGAAATGTCACAACATTAAGTTATTCATGTGAAAGACCGTCATCTTGATTGTTCATTATTTTTTATCTTCATGGGTGTAGCAAATATTATTTTGGGAGTACAATATTTTACTACGTTGGGAGCAATCAGCTTACAAGAACTGTCACCCAAGAAAAATCATTCAAATGTAAAAATCATAAGAGTAACCATAAACTCAAGTTTCATGAAAAATCCTAGCCTACCAATGAAGGAAACAAAATTTAAATGAAAACATGAATTCGAAATCAAACCAAAGCAACGTCGCATCCATCTCGCAAAATCTCCATCGTTCTTCTTAATACCTTTGAATTACTCTCAAATATTTAGTGTGCACAAAATCATAAATTGAAAGCTCAAAGTGATGATCAAAGATATCAATTTTGTGGTTGTCAAAAATTAGAGAAGGGATGGGTTTATGTAGACATTCCAGGGTTGATCAACGGCTAAAGATCGAAAGGCTTTTTGGGAGATCAATTGTGGAGATTGATCGAGAGGAGGAGTTAAGTGGAGGGAGGTGAGAAAAGTGAGGAGTGAATTTGGTAAATAGGAGATAGAGATGCAAAGAGAAAAAGAGTTAAGTGGCAAGAGGGATTAGAAACTTGAGTGACAAAATAGGCAAGTTAAGAGTTATGTGGGGTTGAAAATAAATAAATAAAATTTATTTGTTTCACACATTCATATGAATAATTAAATAGATTTAAATTTATTTAATTAGGGTAAGATTATATTTAGAGATTAAATTTTTTTTAAATAATTTAATCATAGAGAAAAAAATTATTTAGGACATTTAAACAATAAATATTGTTTAATTAAAGAGGGATTAAATAATTATTTAACCATAGAAGAATAGCTATGTCAGGGTTAGGTGATTGAGATTGATTGATTAAAGAGAGAGATAATAGATTTTGATGCCTTAGAGGCCTCCTAGCCTAACATTAACATAAATATTGAGTTTCTTTTCAAGGTTGCCGGAATACTGCTTGGCTTCACAGCTTCCTAGAGAAGAACCTATATTCAGGATGAAGGGCTTTCGGGCAGAGGAGACATTGGTATTTTGGCCAACGGTGACATAGACGATGGAAACTCTTGGGTTATTGGTCATGGAGAAGAGTGATTTCCAGACGATGTCCGCCACCCCTGAGAAATAGTGGAATTGATGGCTCATGTTGCTTGCGGGAATGATTGCCCAGTAATATTGGATGTTGTTGTTGCTCTTGCACCGAGTGATGAGGACCCAGATTCGAGCTCTGAAGAATCTTGAAATGTTTTGACCTCCTTGGCTCTGTGTGTTGTTTCTCTTTGGAATTCCATTTCTCGAGTTCTTTGTACTATTAAGAAGATTGTAGGCCTTTGGCCAAATTAAGCATAGTAATAGCCAGCATTTGTTCTCCTCCGGTTGATTTTCTCTAGCAATGTAGGATCCTCGCCAGCTCGGTTGGTTTTTGGTCATTGTTTGGAGCAATGGTAGGGGGTTTTCTTCCTAGTTCTTTCCCCCTACGGCTCTTTCTGAACCAGGTTTGTATTTTTCAAATTTTGATTAATACAAGGGTGGTGCCCCTCTACAGTTATTAATCTATTAAAAAATTAAATTAAATAATTAAAAATTACTAAATTATTTAGAAGAAAAAAATTAGTCCTAATTAAATAATGTAATTATTTAATTAATTCGAACGAAAAATTATTGAAAAGCATTGTCACGGGTAGTGGACGCTTTTCAATGTCTACAAGAACAATTCATGATATTTCACTCAAAAGGGAAGGTAATGGAGCTAATATGATTGTACACTAAGTCCCCATAGGTAGTAAGCTCTCATCAAATATAAAAGTATATTAATAAACCAACTAATAGATTTTTAGCCTTACTATTTAATTAGAAGACTATCAATAAAATTCTCTTACCCGTCCATATTTACAAGCAATTATAGATCATCAATCAATGGTTTTTGGATATATGTCCAAAGGACTTCCTCCCGAGGGATCATAATCATACAATATAACTAATGCCAAGAAGCGATTGCCTAGCATCAAGCCTTACAAATACCCATATATACAAAAAAGTGAGAAACTAAAAAATATTGTTTAGAAGATGCTAGAGATAGGAATTTTTAGGCATATTGAAATTGCTTACTCCTCACTGATGGTGATGGTGTGTAAAAGGATCAAACTTGGTGCATGTTCCTAGACTACAAAGTACTCAACATATACACTATTAAAAATAAGTTTCCTATTTCAATCATTGATGAGTTACTAGATGAATTGAATGGAGCTATATTTTTTACAAAGTTGAATCTTAATAAAGTTTCACCAAATTTGAATTAAGGAAGAAGACATTCCTAATACATTATTTAGAGTTCATGAGGGTCATCATCAATTTTTGTTGGTGTCATTTGGTCTTACTAATGCACCATCTATATTTCAAGTTTTGATGAACTCCATATTTAAGAAAAAAAAATTAATTTGTATTAGTGTTATTTGATGATATATTAATTTCTAGTAAGCCAAGGGAGGAAAACATTTAACATGTAGATCAAGCATTGGAAGTTCTCAAATATCACCAACTATATGCTAATTTTTGTAAATGTTCTTTTGGTCTCAAATGGGTGAGATGCTTAGGACACATAGTTTTGCATGGAATTTTTGTGTCTTGCACCCATGCCCTAAATTGTCACTTGAAAAATAGGGGTCGCTTTTTTTCTTTTCATTTTGTTCCCATGTGTCTATTTCCTTTTCTATTTTCGTTTGTTTCCTCATTCTCTTTCTTCCTCTGAGCTGATTGGAGCTAAAGGTTTTCTATTTTAGAATACCTGAGTCTAAAACTCCAATCCTCAATTTTTCCTTTGTGTTGTCCCCTTTCCATCTAGGTTTCATACTTTGTGGCTTATCATTTCAAAAGTCTAAGAGTGGAAATCCATGATCTCCAATACCTTTCTCTTCCCTTTTCTTGTAACTTTTCCAAACTCAAAACTTGGTAGACCCGATCCTTAAACCCTTGTCTATGCCTCATATAGGGAATTATACCAATAAATAAATACTAAAGAAATATTTTAGTATTTATTTATTGGTGAATTTCCTAACATGAGGAATAGAACTCCATAAGGATGGAGTTATGAGACCACCAAGATGTGGCATAAGCTTTATAATAGATTTTATGGCAAATTTTTATTGTGGGGTTACTATCAGCATGTGATAAAGTGGCATTAACGAGGAGTTACAAATTGAATTTATGGAGGAGCATATTAATTCTTATTTATGACAATTGTAAGTGCATAAAGAGAAGTATATTTGACTAAAAAAATAATCAAAGAAGTTATGACATTTTTAATAGGGCCTATTTTGACAAAATGATATGGGAAATTAATATTTTCTGATTTTAAAGCAAGGGTCTCATGGAAATTTGTGCACCCTATATGGTCCCTCTAGTGGCTATAAAATCAAAGTTATTTATTCACATTAGAACATCTAATCTTCTCAAAACAAACTATTAAAAATGATCCTTATATTGAGTTCTTGAATCGAAGAAAACCATTGGGTTATAGAGATCAATGTATGAAACCCCATTGGTTTCCAAGAGTTTGAAGGATAGAAACCCTTTGTATTCCTAAGAGTAGTTTCATACGAAGTTTCAATTTTTACATCAATTTTAGAGGATTTTAGCATACATTTTTTGTATTTTAAAAATATATTATAATTGAAAAAGATATGTAATTTCAAAAGTTTTAATATTTTTTAAAATCAGTGTGTGTACAAGATTGTTAGATCTTCTATGTATTGTATTGTTCAAATTAATGCACACACATGTATATGTATATGTATATGTATATGTATATGTATATGTATATGTATATGTATATGTACAAGTGTTGGAAATTGATGTAAAAATGCATAAACAGTAAGCTACAGTCAACAAATTGAGTCATGACCCTGAATCTGAGGATTATAAGAGGATTCGGATATGTTCCTAGAAGGAGCTCCTGATTTGTTGGGACTGAGGTGATGGTCGCTCTAGTCCTCTGAACTTTTCATACTCCAATAGGAGATTGATTTGTCTTTGTAAATAAAGCTTATCTTGAAGATCGCATCTCAGTACCTATTCCTACACACACTACAGAAGGGAAATAGGTTGGGAATACGGGTTTGCCTTAGGTCAAACCTCAGTTTTGGAATCAACCATGAAATAGAAATAAAATTTGATTGAATTATAGTAAAGGAAATGTTCTCCTTTTGAGGGAGATGTTGAATATTGACTAAAACTAGATGTTATACCTCCTTGTGAAGTTTTGTTTGTCTCCACATATAATATGGGTTTCATGAAGTCTTCAATAACATAGAACATGAATGTCAACTCCAATGATTGAATCTTTACTTTATCTTTGCCCTAATGCTTGAAGGAAGATTGATTGCTTGCTTTCTTGAACTTGAATGCTTGATTGTGTGAATTGATTGATCAATATTATTTCTAGATGATCAAATGAGAGGGTAGCCCCCTTTTTATACTTACTCATTAAAAGAAAACTTAATTTTCTGACATGAGATAATACAAAGCTGAAATTCCCACTCAAATCACATGACCCTTAAGAGGCCCAAATTTGGGTCCTAATTGGGAGGACCAGGGCATTGGGCACTCTAGTCCTGAGGGGACCAGGGCATGGCAGAGACTAATTTTGAGGGGCAAGATGATGTAGAAAGTGGAAATGATGATAGATATACATAGAAAAAGCATAATCAGGTCCCATTCAGACCTCAGAGCATGAACACCAAGGTGAGGACCCAAATGCAGACAAAATTGTAAGGGAGTACAATTTAGGATGCTACATTTAGCTCCCACTTAAGCGAGAGTATGAGAATAAGCATACTCTCAGAAAAGTACAAAGGTTCACATTAAAAGGCTTTCATCAAGATGATAAGGAGGCAAGACACACCAAGCCCTCAATGGACTTTAGGTATCTTACTACTTCCAAAATCAAGATAAAAGGGACACTATAAGAAAGAGAGAGAAAAGAGAGCCATGCCTACTAGCCTAGAAAGGTTCACTTAATATGAGTCATGAAAATAAAAATACCAAAATTACTAAGAAAAATGGTTAAGTTCACAAAGTAACTTAAGTATCAAGATGTGAAAAGAGGGAAATTTTGAGTGGATTGTATACCCCCACGTTAAAGAGATAGTGTACACCTTATTGAGAGTAATTGCTTTAAGGTAGTATAGATTCATCCAAAAGAGAAGAACGTTATCACAATGATATTCCCCCAAGAAGGATACATCAAAGGATAATGATCACAAAACATAAAAGGGTTCTAATTAACTTTGGGGTTAGTATTCTCTTATGATAAATAATGCATATCATGTATATATTTGCATTGAATTGTCCTCATACCCAAATAAAGTAGAACCACAATGGAAGAAGAGCACATGTGTCTTTTGAGTCAACAAGGGACAGACCAAAAGAGATCTCAATGCTTTGCATCATCCTCAAGTAGATAACACTTGGGACAACAAATAGAAGAATTGAAATACAAATAGAGGAAGGTTACGAACAAGCACAAGAGAGAGAGAGAGAGGATCTATGGCACAAATGAAGCTAATCAAGCAAGTCATCTACCTCCCAATATTTCTCAATATTATTTTGGGAAGGTGGACAATATGCAAGAGAAGCCACTTCAAGCATGGTAGATGGAGCTACCACAAGTTCCAAATAAGGACCATACAGTTTTTCTTCGGACCATACTATATTACCCTTACTGGGAAAGAAGTTTTGCACATAAAAAAATATACATACCAGTAGTGAGCCATATTTGAAAGATTGCTTCTTGTCCTTCTTGATTCTCTCCATGTTTACTAGAAATTGTCTTCTGGTCATCTCACAAATATCATTTGTTGCATCCTCCTTGATGATTCAATAGGTAGCATGTATAGCACTACTCGGCACACTATTCATTCATCTTGATTGATAGACCTGTAAAGCGGAAAATCGCGATCGAACCCTAGTTGCTCTCCCCTCTTCCAACTCCAAGGAGAGAGAAGGGAGATTCACTAGGGTTGATGGTTTTCACTTAAGGGAGAGACTTTACATTCAAAAGAGGGGTTGAAACCCATAAGATCCAATCCCACACAATGCAAGATTGGATGCTAAATGTGTTTCAAGGGTTAAGAAAGCAAGGCTACCCTCTTTTGTGAAGAATGTTGATAGAAGAATTAAGCTAGGAATGCATAGAAAGTGACAAAGATTCGCTTATAAACTGAGATAGGGATATAGGATGAAGTTGCAGACCTGGAATTAGTAGTAAAATGTCGATATGGTGTTGTCCTACAAATTTGAGCAAAAGTTGACGAGATGATGGCGCCCGGCGTGCACACGGTCCTCCGAAAAATCTGCAAAACAAAGGAGGATCTGTTCGTCTCTGCACAAGGATTCCAGATCTTAAATTTCAGTCGCGTACCTACAACCTACACACAGAAAAGCGAAGATGGTTGGGGGGTTAGGGATTAGGGGTTTGCCTTTAGGTCAAACCCCGGTTTTGGAATTAACCAAGAAATGAGAAATTGCTGTAAATGTAAATGTATGTAATGTAAAACAAGTACTAATACCTTGTTGTAAGGATGTTTGTATCCTTATGTGCGAAGGTATAGATGTTGTTGTTTGTTGTATGTTGTATGTTGTAGCATGTAATGTGTTGTAAGTGATCTCCTCTTCAATGGTTGAATCCTTGTCTTGAATGCAACACTTAGCCTTGAATGGACACTTGGAATGAATGCTTGAATGCTTGAATGCTTGAGTATAGTTTCCACGCTTTTTCCATCATATATCCTTCTTACCCAATGGGAGAGGCAAATGTAGTTTATATGCTTGCCAATTAGGGTTAATAGACTGATTTTCCCGACCTTAGGCCGACCAGGAAAGTTAATTTTCCAATTTGCAAACATAAAGACCCGAAGTCCAAAAGAGACTGGGCCCAAAATAGGACCCAGGGACCAGGGTGCTGGGCGCCATGGTCCTGGGGACCAGGGCGCTGGGTGCTCTGGTCCCACCTCCCAGGACAGCAAGGTGCAAAGGAGGTTCAGGCCAGGGTGCAAGAAAATGCAGTTTTTGGTGTCATAATTAGGTTTCGGGGTCTCCATTCAGGTTGCGTGTTGCGTCGCCATCGTGAAGACCGAAATGTAGTCGAAATTGCAAGTGTCACAATTTTAGGATGCTACATTTAGCCCCCACTTTAGCGGGAGTATAAGCGTACGCTCATACTTCCGGTAAAGTACAAGGAAACAACATTGAAAGAATTTCACCACATCAAGGAGGCAAGATACACCAAGCCCCCAGTGGACTAAGGATCTTACGACTTCGATTGACAAAGTAAAAGGGACGATCACGAGGGAGAACCATGACTATCAGTAGTAAGGTTCCCTCAATATGAGTCATGCAAGAAAGATATCAAAAATTTTCAAGGCAAAGCTAAATTTGTCAAGAAATTTTCAAGTATCTTGAAAAGATATGAACGGGATGTATGCCCCCCTACGTTAAAGCGATCGCACACGCCTCACCGGGGGTGATTGCTTTAAGGTAGTGATACATATAAGAATGAGAAGGGAAAGGAGCACGTTATCACAAAGATTTAGCCCCCAAGTGTGAGATAAGCCCAAGGATAATAGACACAAAACACAAAGCACAAGGTGACTTCGCTTTCCTCGGGGTCAGTATGTTGTATGATAATTCATGTATATCATATGTATGTATGCATAATTGTTCTTCATTCCCCAATCAAGGAAGGTCACCTAGAAGAAGGGAACACATGTGTCTTTTGAGTCAACATGAGAGAGATCGAGAGATCTCAATGCTTTGCATCGTCCTCAAGTAGACAACACTAAGGACAACAAATAGAAGAATGAGAATAACATATAGAAGAAGTAACAAAAGAGAGGAGGAGAGAATCTGCTATGCTAATGTAACTAGTCTAGCACATCATCTACCCCCCGATCTTGCTGATCAATGTTTCGGGAAGGTAGGGAACAAGCTAGAGGAGGAACATCCAACACAGCAGATGGAGCTATCACAAGATCCAAACAAGGGCTATGTTCATATCCCAAGCCACGGTGTTCTTGTCTAGGAGCTAGGATAAGTGCTTTAGAAAATTCATTAGATAAATGGTTATCAATATCAACAAGTTCATATTCACTATCAGAATGAACAGGAGAAACATTTGCATCATGAATAACATTTTCATCTATATCATCATCAAGATTTATAAAAATAGGATCTTTAACTCGCACAGGATCAAGACCATCATGCATCTTATGTTTAGGAGATTTAGGCTCAATTTCCGGCTGAGGAGAAAATGGAATAATGCTTGTTGAAGGTGTTTTTGGAGATTGCAAAGTTTGAGAAGCAGCTGCTTGAGCTCTAAGACGACGCTTTCATCGGCGTTCACGTGCAGAATGATTTTGTCTAGTCTTAGTAGGAAGTGGAGAAGATTGAGGAGGAGGAATGTTCTCATCCTTAGCACTTGGGTATTTAGGTTGTGGTCTCTTAGGCTGGATAATAGGAGAAGAGGAAGGTCTCTTCTCTCTATAAAAGGAAGGAGGAGGAACTGCTCCATATAAAGGAGGAATTTTTGGTTTAGGAAGGAGACCAAGTCCATCATGACGAGGAGGTATAGGTCTACTCTTAGAAGGTTTATTAGGCATAGACATAGTCACATCCATGGGGACGGGTTGGGAATCGTCTTGAGGAAAGACATTAGTTTTATCTTTCAAAGGAAGAACTTCCTTCTCAAGAATGATAGGAATGTCAAGTTTGGGTGTTCTAGGTTCACTTAGAGATAGGACCATATCTTTTTTCCACTTTTGATAAGATTTGAAAAGATGATCACTTCGCGGAGGAAGAGATTGGAATTGTTTAGGCCAAAAATAATCAATAGGAACACTAGAAGTTCTTTCAGCTGGTTTAAACAGACTATGATTGACAGTAACAACTTCACCATTATGGGGAAATTTCAAACACTTGTGAATAGGAGAAGCAATAGCTTTCATGGAAGATAGCCAAGGATAGCCAAGCTTCACACGAAATTGTTCAGATGATGGAATAATAGCAAAGTCCACCTCAAGGGATTTGTTACGGACCTCAATAGGTAATGTAATAGAACCAATTGCAGGAGAAGAAAATGCATCAAATAGTTTCACAACCACATCTATTTTGTCATAGATCACTTGATTCAATTGCAAAGTAAAAAGGAATTCTTCAGTAATAACATTAACCATGCACAAAGGATCAATAAGCACTCCACGGCAAGGTGTATTCTTGACTTTTGCAACTATGTATAAAGGACCATCAGGTGCCCTAATGGTTTCACTAGAATCAAATGTGATGGAAGGTTCTTTAGGGATTTTCTGCTACTCAACAAAGTTAATCACATTCGGAGTCATAGACATGAGATCATCAGGTGAGACAGAGGAATCAGTAGTGTCAATCGCATGAGAAGGTAATGGATCAGTAAAAATCTGAAGATTTTGGTTAGGAGGAGCTACAGATGTGTTGCCTTTATCATTCACTCCAGAAACAAAGATAGTATTATTATCAATCAAATCTTGAATTTTACCCTTTAAAGAAAAACATTTTTCAGTATCATGCCCAGGCTGACGATGAAATTGACAAAAAGATTTGTTATCAAAATAAGGTGAAGTAATCTTTGCAGGATCAATTTGCCTTATAGGAGGAAGAGTAAGCACATTTTGTTCCAATAATTTATTCATAATACTATGCAATGATTCATTCAAAGGAGTATACTTTCTTTCTTTCCTGAAAAACTTAGAAATAGGAGACACACCTGATGTTGCATTCACATTGTTGTTGATGATGTTTTCATTTAATTTAATGGAATCTCTGTTCGGTTTAAGCTTTCCAAATGGTTGTTGACTACTATCACCCTTATCACTCGGAGCCATAAGATGTGATTGTTCCATTTGACTCACAGTCAGTTGATAATTGTGAAGAGTTGCACACAACTGTTGGAAAGAAGTAAACTCAGAAAACAGAAGTTTGTCTCGAATGTCTTTTTGTAAATTAGAAATGAAGATTCTTTGAATATCATTGTCAGGCACTGGAAAAGAAATTTGAGCATACAAATGCTTATATCTACCAATGAAATCAGTCACTTTTTCTTTAACACCTTGTTTGCAATGCATTAAATCAATCAAAGTAACTTTAGGACTTATATTGTTTTGAAATTGTTGAATGAAAGCATTTGCAAGTTGTTCGAAAGAAGTAATAGAATAGGAAGGCAATGAGAAATACCATTGTAGGGCTTTGTCTCTTAATGTTCTAGTAAACAGTTTTGCAAGCAACCTTTGGTCATAAGCAAAATCAGTACATATTGTTTGAAAGGTCTTAACATGTGTTAGAGGATCACCTTTACTATTATAAAGCTCCAAATGTGGAATTTCAACATGTTTAGGGGGAATAGCTCAAACAATATCAAGAGAAAGTGGGCTCGCAACATCAAATGTGGGCACACTAAACTTAGATTGATTCATAGAGGCAATTTGTTGTTGTAAAGAGGAGACAGTTTGTGCAAGATTGTTAATGGTCGCTTCAGTCGAAGAGTTCATATTAGACATGTTAGATTGTGATGGAGGTGTTATGTTATTGAAAGAAGGTAGAGAGTAAGGTGGTGGGACACTATGATAGTTAGTCATAGGAGATGATTGGATAAGAGGAACACTACAAGGAGGAATGGAAGGGTTAAATGAATTGCCCCCTTGCGTCATGTTCATTTGTGGTGATATAATAGGAACACTTATTGAAGGAATGAATGAAGAAGTTGGATTGATTGAAGAGGAAGGATTGCCCCCATGACTAGTGATCATAGGAGGAATGTCTTGTATTGAAGTAGTCATTATGTTTGATGTAAAGGTAGGTATGCTAGCAATAGGAGTCGTCAGAGGAATAGAATGATTGTCTTGAGTAGGAGGTTGTGTATAACCTAAGGTTTCGGCACAAATTTTCATAGGCATCACATTTGAATCCACAATGTGTGCAATACCACGCAAAATATCAATTCCATTCTTATCACTTTGAAGCATACATTTTAGACCCTCAATTAAAGGAAGAGCTTGACTATCAGGGTATTCTTGAGACATCCATTGTCGAAAATCATCAAATTGGTTATCCAATTTTGAAAGTTGTTCTACAGAAACCTCATGGAGAGATTCTTCATCACTAAGAGGATTAGAGGAATTACCCATGTCCTCGTTAAAAAGACCATTCAAATTAGGTTCCATCTCCTCAGTAATTAAACCTTGGAAGGACTTAATTCTAAGGCTTCGTCTAACGGGAATAGTGTAGGTAGGGCTTATTGTTGTAAAACTCATGCACTAAAGAAAGAGAGAAGATTTTGAATTTTAGAGGTAGTAAATTTCAGTAAAACCAGCCAATCTTCCAGATTTAAGCTGTTAAATACAATCAGGACAATCTCCCGAAATTTCGGAAAAAATGTCCGGGACCGTGGAGCTCGGAGTGCACACGGTCCTTGCAACTTTTTTCAAAATTTGCAGGGATGAAAGTTATGATGATTTTACAGCTAACCTGAAAAAATTGAGTGATTTTACGATCTGTAGATAGGCCAAATTAAAGTTGCAATCTCAAGATTGAACCCTACCAAGATTGTCGAAAAATGCAAAATTTGAATTTTGAACAAGAGAGGGAAACTGAAATTTTGAATTTTATGATTTTAGAGGGAATACCAAAAGCAATGCAAGTTTTGAAATTTGAAAGTTGACTCAATTTCACGCAAAATTCAATTTTGAAAGCGGAAATCAAAGTTGTTGTAATTAAGCACTTAATTTCAAAAGTCACAAATTGCAAAAATTTGAATGAATTACTGAAATTTCGAATGAATGATAACACACTTTTCAGATTTAGGACTGTAAGAAACACAATTTTGACACAAATTTCAATTTCAACAATTTTTGAATGATTAGAAGCCTCAATCAAAGCAATCGCTAGACCAACTTTGACTGTAATTTTGAAGGTGTTAAAATTGATAAAATCAGCCAAAATTCTGGATTTTAGCAGAAAAATACAGTAAGATCTTGCTCCCGAAATTTCAGAAAAAATGTCGGGGACGATGGCGCTCAGAGTGCACACGGTCCTCGCAACTTTTTTCCAAATTTTCAGGGATGAAAGATATTGTGATTTTATTGCGGAATCCAAAGTTACAGCTGATTTGGAAATGTTTTGATCAGTGAAATTGTCGAACAAAGGTTGAATCAAGAGGGTTTCAAAAATTAGGGTTTTGACACTTAACCACTTAATTTTCAAAATTAAAGCACAAATATGAATTGATAATTTGTAATAGAAGGGCAGATCTGAAACAAGCATTTAACAATTAAACATTTCACAAGTTTAATTACTTAAAAAGAAAATTTAGGGTTTTTATGCAATTAACCTCTAAAATTTTGCAAAAGATCAAACATGGAAATGTAACCAAGGAATCCAATTTTCAGATCTAACTATGAATAATCAGAAAGGATGTTCACGTCGGGTTCACCAAAATGTAAAGCGGAAAATCACGATCGAACCCTAGTTGCTCTCCCCTCTTCCAACTCCAAGGAGAGAGAAGGGAGATTCACTAGGGTTGATGGTTTTCACTTAAGGGAGAGACTTTACATTCAAAAGAGGGGTTGAAACCCACAAGATCCAATCCCACACAATGCAAGATTGGATGCTAAATGTGTTTCAAGGGTTAAGAAAGCAAGGCTACCCTCTTTTGTAAAGAATGTTGATAGAAGAATTAAGCTAGGAATGCATAGAAAGTGACAAAGATTCGCTTATAAACTGAGATAGGGATATAGGATGAAGCTGCGGACCTGGAATTAGCAGTAAAATGTCGATACGGTGTTGTCCTGCAAATTTGAGCAAAAGTTGACGGGACGATGGCGCCCGGCATGCACACGGTCCTCCAAAAAATCCGCGAAACGAAGGGGGATCTGTTCGTCTCTACACAAGGATTCCAGATCTTCAATTTCAGCCGCGTACCTGCAACCTACACACAGAAAAGAGAAGACGATTGGGGGGTTAGGGATTAGGGGTTTGCCTTTAGGTCAAACCCCGGTTTTGGAATTAACCAAGAAATGAGAAATTGCTGTAAATGTAAATGTATGTAATGTAAAACAAGTACTAATACCTTGTTGTAAGGATGTTTGTATCCTTATGTGCGAAGGTATAGATGTTGTTGTTTGTTGTATGTTGTATGTTGTAGCATGTAATGTGTTGTAAGTGATCTCCTCTTCAATGGTTGAATCCTTGTCTTGAATGCAACATTTAGCCTTGAATGGAGACTTGGAATGAATGCTTGAATGCTTGAATGCTTGAGTATAGTTTCCACGCTTTTTCCATCATATATCCTTCTTACCCAATGGGAGAGGCAAATGTAGTTTATATACTTGCCAATTAGGGTTAATAGACTGATTTTCCCGACCTTAGGCCGACCAGGAAAGTTAATTTTCCAATTTGCAAACATAAAGACCCGAAGTCCAAAAGAGACCGGGCCCAAAATAGGACCTAGGGACCAGGGCGCTGGGCGCCATGGTCCTGGGGACCAAGGCGCTGGGCGCTCTGGTCCCACCTCCCGGGACAGCAGGGTGCAAAGGAGGTTTAGGCCAGGGTACAAGAAAATGCAGTTTTTGGTGTCATAATCAAGTTTCGGGGTCTCCATTCAGGTTGTGTGTTGCGTCGCCATCATGAAGACCGAAATGCAGTCAAAATTGCAAGTGTCGCAATTTTAGGACGCTACAAGACCCTATAACCCAGCACTACAGAAGCAAATCTTACTTCAGCATCCTCAATATGAGTGATTGTCATTGCTCTACAGTCACATCAGGATTTGGTTAACCGAGTGACTTCAGTGATGAAATTGTTCTTAGGGTTAGTGCTTCACCGATTGCGCTAAACCCTGTCACTCTTTGAATCACATCCTTTGTGATCTTGATCGGTGCTTGAGCTTCCAGCCACAAGAATTGATCGTGTACCTTGCTTAATACATACCTCACCCAATCAGCATGAAACTGATTGGGAAAATCAACAGCATTTGACAACCCTTGGTCTTCAGAGGTAAATATTTTTCCTTCAACTGATCATTAACACAAAACCCTTTAAATTCATTTCGAATGAATTTGTCTCCAAGTTCTTCAAGATTGCAATGGATCTAGGAGTGAATATCTTCAACCAATAATACACCGGAGGGCACAGATGATAAGGCACTGATCATGTCGATCTCACCAGCTTTCATTAGATGAGGCTTTAAACTCAGGTTGAGGTTCTTTAATAGCTTCAACCAAAACAGGAGTCGATATAGGCGCTGCCATGATGACCTTCAAACATTTTTTTCTCAAACGGGGTTTGAATACCTTCTCCTCATAAATATCAAACACCACTATCACTTTGCTTGAACTCTTCGCATAAATATCAGTAGCAAGATTTAAATTGCCTTTTATCGCACAAGAGCTAAGTGACCGATCTTATGGAAATTGAAACATGCCATACCAGTTGTCCTCCATGGTCCTGCATTAATTCTCTAACCCATTCTCATTCTGCAATTTGTTGCAACATGACCAAAATTACCAAGTGGAATAGATGACATTGAACTGATTACTCCTTTTATTAGGGCTAACCAGTTTGAATGGTGATCTTGATACATTTGACTTGAACATTAAATCTTTAGCTTTGTGTCCATATTTATTGAATCTTCTTCTATTTGACATGCTGCTAGATCAAGATCTACACTCATAAGCAATGTGACCATACTTGTGACAATTATGGTAGTAACCATCAAAGGTGAAAGACTTCTTTTGACTAACCGGTTGATTTCTACAAACATCAGACTTATGACCCAGTTTACCATAATGTTTACAAGAATATTTAGAAGACTTCATACCTTTCATTCCTAAATTATTCTTTTTATCATCTTTTATCCTTTTGGATTTAGATGATTCTCCAGTTTCCATAGGACTTGTACCGGGTCAACCAAGACCAATTGTCTCCTTTGTTCTCCTCTGAGCTTTTAATTGTTAATCTATTTTCTTAGATCTTTAATTGAATTTCCTCAGCTTTTCATTTCTCTCATTTGCAGCTTTCAACTCATTTTTTATTTGATCAATTTCTTTCATCATCTTTTCCTTTTTCTCTATGTTGTCATGCAGATGCTCATGTATGTATTCATTCTCTTGAATGATAATTTGAATTTCTTCATCTTTTTCAATGATGATTGCATCATTTTCTCTTAGGGCTTCTTCAGTAAGCCTTTTGTCTTTTTCATCTTTTGACAAAGCTTCTTCTGCATCTCTTTTTCTTTCATCGACACTTTTGTTGGCTTCCAGTATCTCAATCATTCTCGGGGCCCAACTTTAATGTTCTCTATTGAGATGTGTGATTTCTTCAGTTAGCTTTTTGTTCTTTTCCATGAGTTATGAGACTGCTTCTTCTGCTTCTTCTGATCCACTCTGTTCAGAGAGTTTATCTATGATATCCTGACTCTCATTTAGTTGTAGAGCTAGTTCCCTTCTTTTAGCAAGAGATTTTCTTAGTCTCTCTTTCAGCTGAGCAATAATTTCATTGGCTTCATCAATCTACTTCTGATACCGATATTCCTCCATGATCTTTTCCTCAAGCTATCAATATTTTCTTCAGAGGACCAAGGCTCTAATACCAATTGTTAGTATTAAACCAATGACTGAGAGGGGGGGTGAATCAGTCAAAGCAATTTACTCATAATTTAATCAATCAAACTGACCGGTCTGCAACTATCATTTGCATTGTCTTAAACATTATGTAAGTCATCAAAGCAAATAGCATCAAAGAAAAGAGATTTTCAAGCACGCATAAATATCACATAACACGGGTAATTATATATGGAAACCCTCAGTTAGAGGGATAAAACCATGGTGGGGATAACCCACAACTTCTCTTACTGTAGTGAAAAAGAGTGCCATGTTAAGAGCTTACAATCTGTTCTTTCGGAGAACATCACCCTGTTAGGAGTGACTGGTATCCGGTTAAGAATATCTTAGAACCTGTTAAAGTTCACCTTGCTAGAGGATTTTACAACTTAATATTTGAAGTGACTCTGTTAAGAGATTTTGCATAAATTCCACCCTAGTAAGGGATTTACAATGCTGCAATTGTTAGAAGGCAACAAGGATGATTGATATATCTGATGACACTACCTCTGTCTCATAGATCCACTCTGCATACTCTGATCTACTAATCAATGTCAGCTTCACCGTTTCATACCTCTTTCACTTGCACTCTATTCTACTCCCCCTGTTTTCACTTTCACCAATCTTTTTCACTTTTACAACACCATTCTCAAAATGAATTGTGTGAATATATTAGCCTTTTGGTTCTAGCACCAACTTTCCCTCCAAAACATCAGATTCAAAATTATGTTATCGTGCCTTAAATTACTCTCCATAAATCATTCCAAGAATATCAGTCAAGACAGTCATTCATGTCGATAAGTCTGTCGATTGAAAAGGGAAGACTATTGGTTCAACTGGATGTTAATTGGACGTTTCCAAGTCTTTCGGTTGAGACTCCTATTATGTCGATGTACCAATCAAATTCTACCTAACCGGTTACCTCATGTATACCAGTTTATTATCTACTTAGCCAATTATCCTCCTATGTATCGATCTGTTTACTACTTAGTCGGTTGACCTCTTGTGTGCCAAACTACTCACTGCTTAGCCGGTCTACACTCTGCTTACCTTGTCTACACACTGCTTAGTTCGTCTATACTCTGGTTAGCCGATCTATACTCTCTATCGATAGGAATAAGAACTCTTTTTCTTTACCGGTTATCTTTTACTTCTTTATCAATGGACTATGAAGACTTAGAAGATGATGTTGCCAACAATGACAACCATTTCATTCACCAGTCATACAAAATGCACCAAAATACCAACACAGTGCCAATTTTTCACAAACAATGTATCATTGGAAATCTTATTTGGAGGGCTATTCAGTGGTATTGATATTTTTTCTAGATTTGGCTCCTAGAGTTTTCCACAAACCATTGAAGTCAAAGCTTCTTTTGTTTCTTCTGAGGCCATAATTGGCTCAAATGGAGTCTATTTTTTGCAAACAAGTAGGCATTGGAAAGGTGGTTCCATTCTCTTCCTAGACCTGCTTCTATTTTTTCCATATTTTCACTGAGGTACATAAAGCATCCATTTGAAATTATTTATTTCTTTTATCGCTTCACAGTCATCCAAGTTGCAAAAGTATTTATTTTTTCTTATTGTGGGGGATCAAATTGCATCTTTCAAATCCTCCTAATATATCAAAAATTTGGTGGATTTATTTTTCATTGAATACCTTATGCACCATAATTATCATAACTACAAAACCTAGATTACCAAATTACTCATGTCTCAAGGTTTGTGACCAACATTAGATGAAAACCCACCAAACTTGACCCATCAATTTTGGATCTTTCAACATAGAAACAAGATAGATGAGGCTATGGGTTTGATTTCCATGCATGTTTAAAATAGTCTCCTATTTCACCTTGTTTAACACTATGGGATGTTGAGAGGGGGGGTGAATCAACATATACAAAAACTTGATCAAATTAAGGTACTTGAACAACAACATCCATTCAAACACATGCATGAAAGTAAACAACTGAAACAACAAATGCACCCACACAAGAACACCAATATTTTTACGTGGAAAACCCAAATTGGGAAAAACCACAATGAGAATTAAACTCACAATATATATTAACTGTTTACAATATTTAAGGCCATTGGATAGAGAGCTTACTTCTCTAGACTTGCAAGCTAAGGCGTGCAACCTTAGGAAAGATACAAGATAAGGACTTTCTCAACTGAAGATCACTTATTTTGGGAAAGATACAAAACAACTATTTAGGTATAATAAGAATAATAGACTGAACTGTATAGAAAATAGCATCTACCAAAATGTGGATAATAGTTCACAGCTTCATACTCATCTACCTGCACTACAATACTTTTGGACCTTGAATCACTTCAACTTCGCATCATATTTGCAATGTACACCTTATTCATATCATGCCATACTATTACTACTACCTCTTATCTCAAACATAACTGATCTACCCATTATATATCAATCAAATCAACAATAATATCTATTAGGTTGGCAAAAAGGAAAATGTAACATGCACATAATATTGACTCAAAATATATCTTCCAAAAGGTAAAGAAGATGTGTGAGGTTTCACACCAAGTAGGCACACCTTCCAAATATCACCAAAAGACTTTAAACACAACCACTAGGACCAAAACACATAAGTTGGTACAAACTGATCTGCTTATCTCAAGGTATCTTAATCTGGACCCAAAAATAGAATAAGTAGTCAATCACAAAAGATGCACAGCATATTATGAATAATAATAATTGATCTCAAAATACTAATAAGATGAGGAAAGAAGCATATTCCTCTACCTACTCCTAATCAACACTAGAGATGATAGACAACAATATCGCTCATGACTCGACCATCCAAACAACTAGAAAACTAAAATTAAGCTGCCAAAATCATTTTGCAATAGTAAACATGACCATATCCAGTGTGGACACATATTCCTAACCATGATACTGTTCACCAGAAAAGTCAGCAGACCTAACAACATCACTTTCAAACCAAGCAAAGAATGTTAAACTTCCAAAAACACCTCATATCATCATCCTAATTCATTTAAAAGACACAACCACAATATTTCAATACCTCTGTAGCATAAAGTCAATCAGATAGGCGTCCGGACCAACAACCAAATGCAAATAGTCATTAGGAACATAATCCATAATAAACTGTTAGACACAATACTGCACCATAAAAAAAAATTATACATCGCCTTCAACTCATAACACTAATCACCTCATGTTGGCCATTTGGAGGAATTGATTATGTTTTGCATTGATGTTTTGTCATTGATGCTAACACTAGTTGTTTGGATGCTTTACCGGCACCCTTCTAGTCCCGGTAAGATGAGTGGTTTCTGGTTGATTTGGATCTGGCATGATCTGGTAGGCTCCAGTATAGTTTAGTTATGGAATTGGCTTGTTCATGATACTCATGCTCATATTCAGTAATTTGGTTTTGGTCTAGTGATCGGATTCTATCCCATTTGCTTCGAATCTTGGCTTCTAGTTCTGGTGAGGGTTTCACCGGCAAAGCTTTTGATGAAGATCTTTGATGAATTGCATAAGTGGTGTTGGTGCAGCTTCTAGTGGAGTTTCAGGATGCTGATGGTGATCATGTTCGAGACTTGGCATATGGATATCATTGATGTAGCATGTGGACCTATATTGGGTCTCGGTTGATCTAGGTTATGGACTGGCTTTAATGTAACGTGTGGATTGGACCTCCCGATGTGTTTCTGGGATGTCTTATGTGTTGGATATTATTTTTTTGGTTTAAGGCCGACATGGTTTGTAATTATGTAATTGGTTTATTGTCTGGTGGCCGACCTGATTGTTTATGGTCGAGGGTTTGTATATATAGATGTAAGATCTCATTGTAGATCATCATATGGTTATGGAAAAGGGATGTAATGTGCGAATAATGTAATATCATTCAAGCAGAGGATTTGGTCAATCATTGGAGATCGAATTGGGTTTATGTAAGAGGATTTAGTCCTCCGGTATTGAGCTTAACTGAAACTGTACTCAGGCATAGGAGATGCTATCTTTTGCAGTTCAACACTTCTCCGGATTGTAGTCTGGATTTCTATGTAGTTAGTGAGACTCCTTTTGTGATGAGTAGTGTGCTCTAAGTTGTGGGCCTTCCTACAAGTGTAGGCCCCTCAATTGTAATTCACATACTTACTGTAGAAGTATTATTTGACTATGGATGGGCATCCCACCGTGATTTTTCCCTTTAACGGGTTTCCACGTATAAATCTTGGTGTCATGTGGATAGTATTTATTATGTGATTATTGTTTATACTTAATTGGTTTAACTGTTATTCCGATATTAATGTTTTGGGTTTCGTTATTAAATTTTTAATTGCTAATGGTTCTGATAATCTATGACAACTGATTCACCCCCCCCCCCCCCTCAGTTGTCTTCTGGTTATTTGAACTGTCTAACAATCGGTATTAGAGCTTTGGTCATCTCTACAGAAAGCTTAACCGCTTGAGGAAGATCCTATGGTGACTAATAGTTCAAGTTCATCCAGTTCATCTAGAGCTATCTTTTGGAGAGATATTCCTAGGCTTGATGGAACAAATTACACAGTATGGAAGATTCAGATGGAGACTCATCTAAGATATCTTGGTAAGGAGATTTGGGAGATCACATAGAATGGTGTGACACCTTATAATATGGCATTTGGTAATCCTCCTTCAGCAAACCTAGATAAGGAGCTTGAGAATGATTGTAGAGCAAGAGAAGCCCTCTTGTGTCCATTTTTTAATCAACAAATAATGGGATTAACTGACAAATCATCTGGAAAGGCTCTATGGGATAAGTTGGAGACTCTTAATGAAGGTGACCCTACAGTGAAGATTGCTAAACTTGATGGTTACCAGGTGAGATATGAAAACTTGAAGATGGAAGAAGATGAAAGGATTACCGCATTCATGGAAAGGGTAAATGAGATTGTTATGGGAATTCAATGTTGTGGTGGAAGTCTAAGTGAAGATGAAATTGTTTCTAAATTTCTAAGAGCCCTACCATTGGCTTACAAAGTGAAGGCTACTGCTATTAATGAGTTGATAACAATGGCTAATACATCTATCAATCGAGATACTTTGGTTGGGAAACTATCTTCTTTTGAGCTTGAAGAATTTGGAGCTTCTGGAGCTATGAAGACTAAACCTTCTTTTCATGCATCTACATCTATAACCGGTAAGCAAGATTGGAAAGTTTTGTATGCAAAAGAATTGGAAGATATGAAGAGAAAAGATGATGAGTTTGAGCAACTTGAAGCACTATTTGCTAGAAGAGTACCTAAAGGACCGGTAGGAAGTAAGTATGAAGGAAAAAAACCTTTTAAATATTTTGCATGTAATAAGATTGGTCATTTTGCATCTAGATGTCCTGAAAGGAATTCAAGTTAAAAGATATTTTAACCCTAACCCTGGATATCAGAACAAGTATAAGTACAGGAAAAACAGAGACAAATCATGCTACATAGCGGATGAGGAAGGCATTACTGGTTCTGATGATGAACCAGCAAAAGACTCTGCTAATGGTTCTGACAATAGGAAAGAATGGGTGTTCCTGGATATCAAGGAAGATGTTTCAGCACTAGAAGAGAATGTACCTGAAGAGAAGGCACTTGCTGCTAAAATTGAAGACAAGGATGAATGGGTAATTGACAGTGATTGCTCAATTCATATGACTAGATATAAAGGGAAGTTTCTATCTTTGCAAGAATTTGATGGCGGTCTAGTTAGATTTGGAGATGACAAAGCATGTATGATCAAAGGAAAAGGAACTATATCATTGGATGGTAAGAACAATACTGACAATGTGTATTATGTTGAAGGTTTAAGGCATAATATTTTTAGTGTAGGACAATTAGTGGATAAGGAATTTCAATTACAATTCAAGGATGGAAAATGCAAAATCATTAACAGATCTGGCTTGGAGATTGCAAACAGTACACTGACTAAAGGTAACATATTTCATTTGAGTTCCGGTGAGAAGACTTGTTTCATTACATAGATTGATGAGAGTTGGCTATGGCATAAAAGGTTGTGTCATGTGAATTTTGATTGCATTGTAAAGATTAGTTCAACTAAGGCATTTAGGGATTTACCTAAGATTATGAAGCCCTATAATCTGGTATGTAAAGAATGTCAAATGGGTAAACAGGTTAGAACCTATTTTAGGAGTATACAAGATAAATCTAATGATGTTCTTGATCTTATTCATACTGATTTGTGTGGCCCTGCTAGAGTTAAAAGTTTTCAAGGTGATAGATATTTCATGCTAATCATTGATGATTATTCTAGAATGATGTGGGTTACTTTTCTAAAGGAAAAATCTGAGGCATTTGAAAAGTTTAAAATCTTTAAGGCTAAAGTGGAAACAAAGATAGCATTGAATATTAAATGTTTAAGGTCAGATCATGGTGGAGAATTCACATCTGGTGAGTTTAATAACTTTTGTGAGAAGCATGGTATAAGAAGACAATTTTATGCTCCCCGAACACCTCAGCAAAATGGAGTTGTGGAAAGGAAGAACAAAACTATCTTGGATGCTGCTAGAACAATGATGATGGAAGCTAGTCTACCTCATATCTACTGGAGAGAAGCAGTGAGCATAGCAGTTTATACATTCAACAAAGTACATATCAAAGGAGAAACCGGTAAGACACCTTATGAATTATGGTTTGGCAATACACCTACAGTTAAGTATTTCATAATCTTTGGTAGTAAATGTTATATTAGGAGAGATGATATCATTGGCAAATTTGACCCTAGATGCGATAAAGGCATATTTCTTGGTTATTCTAATGAAAGCAAGGCATATAGATGTTATAACAAGAGATTGTAGAGAATTGTGGAGAGTGTTAATGTCAAAGTAGATGAGCTAAAAAGAAGTCAAATCAAAGTTTATGAGTAGGAACCGGCGGTAGAAATGATTATATCTAAACTGGTAGCACCTTTACTGGAACAGAGTGTTGAACAAGTTACTCCGGCAGTATCAGAGAATTCTATAGTAACTGAAGATCAGGGAAGAGGAACAGAGAGTCAGAGGACTCCTAGGTATGTAAGATTGAATCATTCAGAAAATTAGATCATTGGGGATAAGAACAATGGAGTAATGACAAGAAGAAGACTGGCAACTAATGAGGTATGTTTAATTTCACAAGCTGAATCGGTATCAGTAATTGAGGCATGTAAAGATGAATATTGGTTAAAATCTATGGAAGAAGAATTAGATCAAATTAAGAAAAATAACACATGGACTTTGGTTCCCCATCCTAAAAATAAGAATATTATTGGAACTAAATGGGTTTTTAGGAATAAATTGAATGAGGATGGTCAAGTTATAAGGAATAAGGCTAGATTGGTTTATAAAGGATATTCTCATAAGTAAGGAATTGATTATGGAGAGACTTTTGCACCTATAGCTAGGATTGAAGCTGTAAGATTATTTCTTGCCTATGTTGCTTATAAAAACTACAAGGTTTATCAGATGGATGTTAAATGTGCATTTTGAATGGGGATCTTGATGAGGAAGTTTATATTGAGCAACCTGATGGTTTTTCACTATCAGATGACACAAACATGGTTTGCAGGTTAAGGAAAGCTTTATATGGATTGAAACAAGCACTAAGGTTGGATAAATATATTTTCAAGCTTGGTTTTACTAAGGGTAATGCTGACAGTAATTTATATTATAAGATCATGGATGATGATATACTGATTATTGAAGTATTTGTTGATGACATTATTTTTGGAGGTGAAGATAAGTTATACATAGGAATTTTCTAACAATATGGAGAAAGAATTTGAGATGTCTATGATTGGTGAAATGAAATTTTTCTTAGGTTTGTAGATTACTCAGACTGACAAAGGTATTTTTATCTGTCAAACTAAGTATGCTAAGGAATTTTTGAAGAAATTTGGTATGGGAGATTCTAAACCGGTAAGTACTCCTATGGTTACAAGTGAGAAATTGACAAGAAAAGATGTTTCTACATAGATAAATCCTACAAGATACACATCTATGATTGGTGGTCTTCTTTATTTGACTCAGACTAGGCCTGACATTAAGAATGTTGTTTGTATTGTTTCAAGATTTTAGAGTGATCCTAGAGAAAATTATGAGAGTGTGGTGAAAAAAAAATTTAGATACTTGCAAGGTATATCAAAATATGGTTTGTGGTACCCTAAGGATGATGACTTTACTTTATGTGCATATACAGATGTTGATTGGGCTAGAGATGTTGATGACTGGAAAAGTACTTCCGGTGGAGCTTTCTTTCTTGGAAAGAAGTTGGTTTCATGGATCAGCAAGAAACAGTCATGTACTTCTTTATCTACTATTGAAGTTGAGTATGTTTCTACTGCTACTAACTGTACACAAGTTTTATGGATGAAGCAAATGTTGAAGGATATAAAGGTGGATTGTGATGCACCCATAGTTATTCATTGTGATAACTCTGCTACTATTGATATATCAAAGAATCCGGTATTTCATTCTAAGACAAAGCACATATCTATTAAGTATAACTTTTTGAAGGAAAAGGTGGAAGCAAATGAAGTTAGACTGGTTTATGTGAACAATAAAGAATAGATTGCAGATATTTTCACTAAGACTTTGCCTAAAGAATCATTTGAGTACCTGAGAGATAGATTGGGAGTTTTTGCCCCTCCGGTAGAGACTGGATTGATGCGGTTTGGCATCAGTCTGGTATGCATTACTTGAGATACTATTCATTCTGACACTAATGTGGGGATGCTACTGCTCAAGGGGAGTAGTCAGCTTTGTGATTCAGTGGTTTATGTTTTTGCTTTGATATGGAGAGATATTGATAAGGGGGAGAGATTCAAAGCTTTACGGAGATATTATTCATAGGGGCACTTTGGTCTTTGATTCATAACTTCATTGCTACATCTGTATGTGGGAGATTGTTGGTTGTCTTCCATTGTGGGAGACTTGTTTGGCATTTCTTGGTACTTAGATGTTTTTCACATCTAGTGTTGCCATCAATGCTAAAGGGGGAGATTGTTGGCCATTTGGAGGAATTGATTATGTGTTGCATTGATGTTTTTTCATTGATGCCAACACTATTTGTTTTGGATTCTTTACCAGCACACTTCTGGTCCTAGTAGGATGAGTGATTTCTGGTTGATTTGGATCCGGCATGATCTGGTAGGCTCCAGTATAGTTTGGTTATGGAATTGGCTTGTTCATGATACTTGTGCTCATATTCAGTAAGTTGGTTTTAGTCTGGTGATCAGATGCTATCCTATTTGCTTGGAAGCTTGGCTTTTGGTTCTTCTGAGGGTTTCACCGGTAGAGATTTTGATGAAGATCTTTGATGAATTGCATAAGTAGTGTTGGTGTAGCTTTTGGTGGAGTTTCAAGATGTTGATGGTGATCATGTTTGAGACTTGGCAGATGGAAATCATTGTTGTAGCATGTGGACCTATATTGGGTCTCGATTGAGCTAGGTTATGGACCGGCTTTAATGTAACATATGGATTGGACCTCTCGATGTGTTTCCAGGATTTCTTATGTGTTGGATATTATTTGTTTGGTCTAAGGCCGACATGGTTTGTAATTATGTAATTGGTTTATTTTCTAGTGGCCAACCTGATTATTTGTGGTCGAGGTTTTGTATTTATAGATGTAAGATTTCATTATAGATTATCATATGGTTATGGGAAAGGGATGTAATGTGTGAATAATGTAATATTATTCAGGCAGAGGATTTGGTCGATCATTGGAGATCGAATTGGGTTTATGTAAAAGGATTTAGTCCTCTGGTATTGAGCTTAACCAGAACTATACTCAGGCATAGGAGATGCTATCTTTTGCAGTTCAACACTTCTCCGGATTGTAGTCTAGATTTTTATGTAGTTAGTGAAACTCCTTTTGTGATGAACAGTGCGCTCTAGGTTGTTGGCCTTCCTGCAAGTGTAGGCCCCTCAATTTTATTTCACATACTTATTGCAGAAGTATTATCTTACTGTGGGTAGGCTTCCCACCGTGGTTTTTCCCTTTACCAAGTTTCCACATATAAATCTTGGTGTCATGTGGATGGTATTTATTCTGTGATTATTGTTTATGCTTAATTGGTTTAACTGCTATTTCGGTATTAATGTTTTGGGTTTCAGTATTAAAGTTTTAATTGCTAATGGTTTCGGTAATCTGTGACAACTGATTCACCCCCCCCCCCTCTCTCAATTGTCTTTCGGTTATTTGAATTGTCTAACACCTTCAACTCATAACATTGATCATATCGGTTAATTATAATATATCTAGACCACTAACAAGTTTGACATCAATGACAATAAAAGACAACAAGGACACACATATGTGTAACACACCTTGACTCTTGCACTAATCCTCAGGCCATGTGGCTTATGTTTAAGGATATTTTTGGGACAATTAATGAGTTCAGGGCACATGAGCATGAGATGGATTTGACAAAATTAGTACTTGATTCCTTCTCCTCCAGAGAAGAAATTCTAGAGGAATTCAAGTCAAATATCATATCTTTGTTACAAGGTTGTGAAAATGATAAGAATGACAAAGAGTGCATATTCATGATTTTCACTAAGCTTTGAGGGCCCTTTCAAGACTCTGATTCTACATTTTACTCCACCAGACATTATTTTAGTGATGCCTTCACTTTACCTTCTTTTGAGGTGTTTTGTGAACAACTAACATGAGAACAAACAAATCTAAATCAGGTTGACTCACTTTTTGGTTCCAATTCACAAGCCTTCATAGCACGGTCATCTAAGGGAAAACAAAAGAATAGATAGAAGCCTGACACATTATTCATTAGGTAGTGCGAGTTCCTCCAAGCCCACTCAGAGGTCAGATTAGAGATCCCCATCGACACTACCACCTACTAATTCTTCTAAGTTTGGTGAGTCTTCCTCCAACACGAAAAAAAGTCAGGAGAGCCTTGTAGTTTTATGGCAAGGAGGGGAATTCAATCACCAGGTGCTGGAAGATACTAGAGGCTTTAGAGGAGGCCATGTAGTAGCATGTAATATCTCAACTTCTAAGCTTTCTTCCTCCAACATAGGGAAATTTCATGCTCTTTTTGCATGGACCTTGTCTTCAATAGCTACTTGGATGCTCTATTTTGGTTCTTCTCACCATATGCAACATTCTTAGGACCTTGTTGTCTCTCTTTCAAATTGTGTCACTTCACATATTACAATGGGGGATTCAAATCAAATTTCCTTTATGGGTTGAATCATTATTAAACTTGAGGGTGGTTGCCTTTAGCATGTTCTTGTTGTTCCTGACATATCCACCAACCTTCTTTTAATGTATCATATTTTTCATTCTAGCACAAGCAAGAAAGCTGATTTTACACCCCATGATGTGGTTATTATAGAACTTCATAATCCTAATATTGTTGAAAATGGCTACTAGGATCATACATCTTGGTTATATCACTTTGATAGCTTTGAGAGTATAGCTCTTGTTGGTTCATCCTTCATTGTATGTATGCAAATTCAATGAGTAAGCTTTGGAATGAACATTTTGGTCATGTTAATTATAGGTATCTACAAAAAATGAGAACTCAAACATTGGTGATTGGCCTACCTAGGATTTCTTGCACAAATGGTGTTCTTGGTAAGCATCGCCAGAATTATTTTCCTTCAGGTAGATCCACCCATACTAAGGCACCCTTAGAGTTGGTTCATAGTGACCTCGTGTCCTTTTTTACTCCATATTTTTCAAGGGCTAAGTATGTTCTCACATTCATTGATGAATTCTCCAGACATACATGGTTGTACTTTCTTAAGTATAAGAGTGATGTCTTTGATTCCTTTAGGATGTACAAGGCATTTGTGGATAAGCATTCTAGTTTTTCTATTAGGATGATACACACAGATGATGGGGGAGTATGTTAATGAGGTATTTTAAGACTTTTGCATTGAGCATGGCATCCTACATCATCTTACAATTCCTTATACCCCTCAGTGGAATGGTGTTGTTGAGAGAAAGAAAAGAATACTACAAGAGACGACTAATTGTATTAATCAATATCGAGATATGGATGCTACTTTTTGGGCCAAGGCACTAAATTGTGCTAATTAAATTTATAATCGGATACCTCATAATTCATTGCAATATTTGACTCCTAAGGGGGCTTGGTCCCATGTCAAGTCTAATGTATCTTCATTCTAAGTATTTGGGAGTGATAATTTGGCATTTATTCCATTTATGCTCAAAGAAAATACATGAAGAGGAAAATCCAACCACTCATCTTTGTTGTCTACTATGAGGATGTTAAGGTGTATAGATTTTTCAATCATGTTTCCAGAGAGGAGATGTTCAGTATAATGAGTGTTGTCCTCTAATTGACTCTTCATCGCCATCTTTTCCATCACTTCCTACTCCTCCTTCTCTTGAGGATTCTCTCTTTAGAGGATGAGGATGATGTTCCTATTTATCCTCCACCACCAACACCTCCACTTCCCAAGTGGGCTCACAGTACTGTTGATGCAACTAGAGATTGGGTAGGTGATAATTTAGATTCTTGTCATACTTGTTCACAACTTTCTAGGGTTTATCTTTTGATTCAAGTCATTTCAACTTATTCCCAAAAGTTTACAGATGCAATAGGTATTATTGAGTGGGATATTGCTATGGCAGAGGAGTATTCTTCACTAATGAAGAATCATACTTGGGATCGTGTTCCTCTTCTAAGGGAAGAAATTTAGTGTGGTGTAAGTCGGTATATCATACCAAATATGTTGCAAAGAGTAATTGATGCAGGAGCATCCCCAGTTCATAGCAATCTTGCATCAACCAAAAATATTTCCTTTCTATTTTTCTTTCTATTTGCAGTTTTAGCATTTCTTTCTGTGTTTCCCGGATTTGGCTCACTGGAACCTGTGGAATTGGATTTTTCTTGAAGACTTGATCATCTTCCTTATTCCCAAACTGTGGAGAATTTGGATCATTCTTTGGCAAGTTATCGCTACCGGTTTTTGAGACAGTTTTATGCTACCCGTTGCCTGGACCTATTTGCATTTGTGATCTACTGGATCCTTTTTGTAGCTTGTGGAGCCCTGAGCATTGATTCTGATGTTCCTTGGCATGTGGTCAACCTTTCCCCGTGATCTACACTTCAACCTTTGGATTTTTTGGAGGAATTTCTTTGGCAGAAGTTAACCTTGTTGGTTTTAGATGTTAGGTCTTGTTCTTCAAGTTTTGATCCCTTTATGGGCCGATCGGATCCCCTTGGATCCTATAAATCATTTTAATAGAGAATTAGAATGTATTTAAGGAGTTAGACAAAGCATAGAAGATATATCCTAAGATTTGAGGTCCCAATTGTGACAAGTTCAATATTTTGAGCATGTTTTAGCAATCCTGTGAGCCAGTTATTCTAACATGATTGTTACTGGTTGGTTGTAATGAGTTTTCATGATATAACTCAATCTATTCTGCATTGCCTCCATCATGTCCTTGTGTTTCTATTGTTTTACTATTGTTGACCGGTCTGGACTAATCTCTTTGAAGTCCCTCCTAGCTGGTGACTGCTTCAAGTGGTATTAGAGCGAGCTTTCAATCTAGAGATTGTGTTGTCCTGATAAATTTTTGTTGTAGGGTGGCGGACTGTGGATCTAACCTGCAGCTGCAGAGGACTGGCGTAAAGAGGAAATAGGAATGGTGGAGCGCGTGGGAATGCAAACCCTGCTATGATGGAGATGTTGCAAGGAATTGCAGTCTGGTTGGAAGCTATGGAGACATCCCAGAGGAGAGGCTAACATATTGAAGATGTAAGTGAAGATGAATTAGAAAAATCCCTGACAAAACAAGTAAACTTGCTGGTGGTTGATCCGGATGAGGAAAGGTTTTTGAGAGTTTTGAGTAGGGCGAATACTAAACCTCATTTTACCCCACTAGAATATAATGAAAAGTTGGATTCAGATGAATTGATGGATTGGATCTTGGAGATTGAGAAATATTTTGATTTTGAAAACACTGCAGAAGAAAGGAAGGTGAAATATGCCTGTATTCGGTTGAAAGGTCATCCATCTCTTTGGTGGGAGCATTTGCAGGTTGATAGACAAAGAAGAGGTAAAGAGAAGATCAAGACATGGGATTAGATGATTGCTAAGTTGAAATCAAAATTTATGCCAACCGATTATCAAGTAAATATGTTCCAAAAGTTGCAGAGTTTGGGACAGAAGGAATCTAGTGTGAAGGAGTACACCGAAGCATTTTACAAGTTGAATATCAAATCCGGACATGTTGATGATGAAGTTGAACAAGTTGAAATATATTTGAATGGATTGCAGGTGTCGATACAAGATGAACTTTGTTTGATCAAATTGCAGAGTGTTGAAGAAGCTTACCAATATGCCATGAAAGCAGAAGAGAAGCTAAACAAAAGACATGAGCAGAGGAAGAGAGGCAAAGGTGGAAGGTTTTGCGAAGGAAGATTTCAAGGAGGAAGAGGATATACCGGAGGTAGAGGAAACTGTACAAATCAGAACAAGGACAAAGAAGCGAGCAAAGAAGGTAAATCATACCTAAAAGATGATAGAAATTTCTACTGGAGGAGAGAACTGGATGGCTACTGGAATGAAAATTTTGGAAGAGATGACAAAAGACAAGACAAGAGAGTGATTAGAGGAACTTCCTATAAGTGTGGAGGAGAAGGACATTGTGCTTTCGAGTGTAAGAAGACAGAGAATATCGGAAGAATGGTAGTGGTGGAAGAAAACCCCACCGAATCAACTAATAAACTGAAAGATGGAGAATTGTTGATGATGAGGAGATCTTTGTGTCATACTGAGAGAGATGAAGAGCCCTTGCAGAGGAAGAATCTATTCAATACTAGATGTAAGGTATCTGGTAAGTGTTGTAAAGTTGTCATTGATAGTGGTAGTTCAGATAATCTTGTTTTAGAAGATATAGTGAATAAGTTGAATTTGGAAATATTGAAACACCCTAAGCCTTATCAGATAGCATGGATTCGGGATGATCATAAGTTGTTAGTAAGTAAGCAATGTTTGGTGAAATTGAAAATTTGGAATTATCATGATGAAGTCTTCTGTGATAATATGCCTATGGATATTTGTCACATTTTGTTGGGTAGACCTTAGCAGTTTGATAGACAGGCAATACATGATGAAAGGAATAATACATACACTATTGTGGCCAATGGGATGAAGCAAACCTTGTTGCCCTTGGAGGAGCCTTTGAAGAGTGAAGTCTGTACGAATGCTAGATTCTGTTTGGTGGATGGAAGGAAATTGCAGGATGGATTGAGACATGAGAATGTGTGTTTTTCCTTAGTTCCTAAGAAGACTAAGAATCTGGAGCATGAAGAAGAACAACTGAAAGAGATAAAAGATTTGCTGACAGAATATGAAGACATCATTTCAGATAATGTGCTTGAAGGATTACCACCTATGAGAAGTATCAGTCATTGCATGGACCTAGTTCCCGGAGTTAGTTTGCCTAAAAAATTTGCACACCGGATGACACCGATAGAGAATGAAGAGTTGAATAAACAAGTGCAAAATTTGTTGAAGAAAGGTTTGATCAGGGAAAGTCTAAGCCCTTGTGCAGTACCAACAGTATTAGCACCTAAGAAGAATGGAGAATAGAGAATGTGTACTGATTCCAGAGCAATAAACAGGATCACAATGAAATGCCGGTTTCCTTTTCCTAGGATGGATGACATAATGGATTGTTTGAGTGGAGCCAAATACTTTACAAAGATAGACTTGAAGAGTGGATATCATCATGTCAGGATCAGAGAAGGAGATGAGTGGAAGACAGCATTCAAGGCAAATGAAGGACAGTATGAATGGTTGGTGATGCCTTTTGGGTTAACTATTGCACCGAGTACTTTAATGAGGCTAATGAATGAGGTATTGAAGAAATTCTTGGGTAAGTTTATTATTATATATTTGGATGACATTTTGATTTTCAATAAGAAAAAAAAGGAGCATTTGTTGCATTTGAGACAAGTTTTGCAGAGGTTGAGGGAAGAAAAGTTGCTGATAAATCTTAAGAAGTGTACTTTCATGAAGGAAGAATTTTTCTATTTGGGATTTTTGATATCTATGGATGGTTTGAATATGGACCCTGACAAAGTAAAAGAAATTGTTGAGTGGACTATACTGGAAAGCATTGGAGAGGTAAGATCATTTCATGGATTGGCTAGTTTCTACCGGAAGTTCATTAGAAATTTTAGTTCAGTTTGTAACCCTATGAATGAGACAATGAGGGCAGATTGGAAGGAATTCAAGTGGACCACCGAAGCAAACAAAAGTTTTGAACTGTTGAAATGGAAAGTGACTAAGTAGCCTGTGTTATCTTTACTGGATTTCAATAAAGTATTTCAAGTGGATTGTGATGCAAGTGGAACAGAAATAGGAGGAGTCTTGAGTCGGGAAGGGAGAGCAGTAGCTTATTTCAATGAGAAATTGAATGATGCCCGGAGGATATATTCAGTGTATGATCAAGAATTTTATGCCATAGTTCAAGCCTTGAAGAAGTAGAGAAATTACATGTTGCCTAAGGAGTTTGTGTTGTATACGGATCATCAAGATTTGCAGTATTTGAACAATCAGAGTAAGTTGAATCAGAGACATGTGAGATAGGTAGAATTTTTGCAGAGTTACACCTTTGTGTTGAAGTGTAGAAGTGGGAAATCTAAAAAAGTTGTTGATGCATTGAGTAGGAGAAGGAATTTGCTGACAGAGATGAGAGTGACAGTATTAAGATTTGAGGAATTGAAGACCTTGTATGATGATGACCCGGATTTTGCGAAACCTTGGAGAGCATGTAGAGAACCGGTTATGGTAGATAGAAGCAAGTGGTTGGATTACTTCATTCAGTATAGGATATTATATAGAGGAATACAGTTGTGCATACCTATGAGGGAGAAAAATATAAACGAGAAACATAGTGGAGGATTCGTCGGACACTTTGGTGTTGACAAAACAGAAGTATTGGTGAGTGAGCATTACTTTTGGCCCCAGATTCATAAGGATGTTAGGAAATATGTGCAAAGATGTAGAGTTTGTCAAGTTGCAAAGGGTAGTAGTTAGAATGTGGGATTGTATAAACCTTTGAAAGTGCCAGTAAAATCTTGGGAGGATATAAGCATGGATTTCATACTTGGATTGCCTAAAATGCAGAGAGGGAATGATTCTATATTTGTGGTAGTGGATAGATTCTAGAAGATGGCTCATTTCATACCTTGTAAAAAAACATCAGATGCATTACATGTAGTAGACCTATTTTTCAAGGAAGTAGTGAGATTGCATGGACTACCTAAGAGCATAGTTTCAAACAGAGACACTAAGTTTGTTGGCTATTTTTGAAGAGAATTTTGGAAGAAGATGAAGACAGATTTGAAGTTCAGTTATAATTTTCACCCACAAATTGATGGATAGACAGAAGTAGTTAATAAGAAATTGGGAAATTTGCTGAGATGTTTAGTTGGAGACAAGACCAAAAGTTGGGATTTGATTCTTGCACAAGCAAAGTTTGCCTACAATAATTCAGTAAATAGGAGTACAGGAAGAACACCTTTTGAGATTGTTATCGGAGCACACCCTAGAGGTATATCAGAATTAAGAGATATTAGCAGTGAAGACCAGAGAAGTTTAGAAGTAGTAGAATTTGCAGATCACATGAAGGACTTACATATTCAAGTTAAGCAACATTTGGAGGACATGAACAGCAAGTATAAGGAGAAAGCAGATGAGAAGAGAAGACATAAGGAACTTGAAGTTGGTGATGAAGTGATGGTGTATCTGAGAAAAGAAATATTCCCAGTTGGAACTTATAACAAGTTGCAAATGAGAAAGTTTGGACCTTGCAGGATTTTGAGAAAGTTCGGTTCTAGAAATGCATATGAAGTGGAGTTACCAGATAGTTTGAGTATTTCACCTGTGTTTAACATTGCAGATCTTCATCAGTGTCATGAACTAAAATTTAGTGAGGATAGTATTGCATACTTGGAGAAACAGTTGCACCAAAAGGAATCGGATCATATTGAAGACATTTTGGACAGTAGGATTGGGCGTAGTACCCAGAGCAGTCAGTATAAGGAGTATCTTGTGAAGTGCAAGGACAAACCAATTGAAGATTCATCTTGGATTTCTCAGGAAGAGGTAGACCGCCTTGGTTTTCCTCTGACCCCAGCAAAGTGAGAGACTCACTTTTTCAACAACTCCAAATGTCTGATGCAGGAGCATCCCCAATTCATAGCAATCTTGCATCAACCAAAAATATTTCCTATTTGTTTTACTTTTTGTTTGCAGTTTCAGCATTTCTTTCTGTGTTTCCCAGATTTTGTTCACCAGAACCTGTGGAATTGGATTTTTCTTGAAGACTTGATCATCTTCCTTATTCCCAAACCGTGGAGCATTTGGATCATTTTCCGGCAAGTTATCGCTACCGGTTTTCGAGACAGTTTTATGTTACCGGTTTGCTAGACCTATTTGCATTTGTGATCTATCGGATCCTTTCCATAGCTTGCGGAGCCCTGAGCATTGATTCTGATGTTCCTTGGCATGTGGCCGACCTTTCCCCATGATCTACACTTCATCCTGTGAATTTTTTAGAGGAATTTCTTTGGCAGAGACTGAACTTGTTGGTTCTACACGTTAGGTTTTGTTCTTTGGGTTTTGATCCTTTTCTGGGCCGACTGAATCCCCTTGGATCATATAAATCATTATAATAGAGCATTAGAATGTATCGAAGGAATTAGACAGAGCATAGAAGATATATCTTAAGATTTGAGGTCCCGTTTGTGACCTGTTTTGTGTAATACCCCTACCCTAGTCAACTTTATAAAACCGGTTTGACCTTGGTTGACTTTTTATGTGGCATTCTTGAATGGTTGAATTACCATGAGGTAATGTTGTAGTCAGATATTATAATTATTGTGCGTACCTATTAATGTGCTTTTGCATCAATTCTTATGTATGTTTAATTGTCCTCCTGATTCTTGTTATTAATCTCGAGCTAACACCTTCATTATATATATATATATATATATATATATATATATATATATATATATATATATATATATATATATATATATATATATATATATATATATATATATATATATATATATATCTGTATGCTTGTGTGACTCTGGGTTGCAGGAGATTGCAGGTACAGTACTGCCTAGGTGCGAGGTTCGTCTTCACCTAGATTCGCAAGGTTGAGTATACCTCTTTCGTCCTTAGAATTTGGGTTAGGTGGTCGTAAAACCCTCAATTTGCCCTAGTCATGCTCAAGTGAGCATCGTCTGTGGTCTGTCAGTTTCCCTTTTCATTTGGGTTTGTGGGTCCAGTATTTGGTTGGCTTTCTTGGGTTGCATGCTTGGTGTATGGTTAAACTGAGTATTTAATCTTAAGTAGTTATTTTGATTTAATGTTTTCATTTACGCATTAGTAATTAAGAAACTAAAGTAAATAAGCTTCTTTCGTATAATTAATCATTTATTTAAAAAATTGCTCTATTCATGTTTGTAGCAAGTTTAATTTAATGGTTACTTTTAAATCATGAATTTATTTAGTTATGCATTTTGAAAGAGAAGATTTAAATTTATTCGAAATAAAAATAATTTAATCCCATTTATTTTTTGGAATAGAAAGGTTAATTTTAATTATTTAAAAAAATCAATTTTGATTAGAAAAGTAAGTTTTATTCATATATATTTTATATAGTGTGTAAGATTGATTTTGAGAATTTAATTTAATTAAAAATATTTTACCCTCATTAATATTGTGAAATACAACTATTAGCTTTGTTAATATTGAGAAAATTAAAATTAAATGAGGGAGAAAAGCATTTTGTTTTTCTAATTAGAACAGCAAGTTTAGATTATTTTAATAGTTGAAAAGAATGATTTTTCTTTTTATATTATTTTATTTTATTTTATTTATTTATTTTATTCTTTTTTATTCAAAAGTTGTTTAAATTCTAAAATAAGGAATTAGGTTAGGAGATTCTTCTATTTAACCCTAGGTTTGGAAATATTTTAGGGGAGGATTTTTTGGGGAGAGCTTTTTGGAAAATATTTTGGAAGAAGGATTTTTGGGAGATTGATTTTTTTTGTTTGGAAGAGATTTTTGGAAAATATTTTTGGATGGAAAAATTTGGGGGTTTTGGGGAGGAGAAGGAATTTCTTGAGCTGGAGGATTGGGCTCTTCTTCAATCTTGCTAGGATTGCTGGACCAGATAGGCCTCTGGTTAATTTCATTGGCTTCTTTGTTTTAAAGAAATTGTTTTGGATTTTGAAGAAATCTGTTTGTGAAGATTAAAAAAAATCTCATCTAATTGGGGAAAATAAAACAATTGTAATTTTATTTCCAATCCAATCCCCTCTTGTTTTGTTTCCATTCCAAGTTTAGATTATGGTTGCTCTGGTTGTTTTAAAATCAAAAATAAACTTGAGATTGGCTGTTTACAATGAAAATTTGTTAAAATTCCAAATAAATGCTTTCAATTTCATGCTTTAATCAGAGAGATCTGTTGTGCTTGGTTAAATGGAAATGGAAGTATGAAAGAAATCTTCTCACTCTCAATATTTGGGGCTTTCTGGTGTTTTTTTTTTTTTTAAATAATATATTTATGCTGGTCTTTTGTTATTCTGGAAAATATTTACTGCTGGTCTGTGTTTACCCGGCAACTAAGGTTTTAGTTTTTTTTAAATAATAATAAAACTAAAAAAAAAAAAAATTAAATGCTCCTTCCCAAAGGAAGAGGGGACCACGTGGTTCCCACTTGATGGGGCCCGTGGGTTTTCCTATGGGAGGGGGGTTAAAAGTTTTGTTAAGTTTCTTTTTTAATGTTAAAATAAAAGTTTTTAATTTTATTTTTAGTAAAAGTTTTTTTTTTAATATAATTTTTAATTAATTATTAATTATTATTAATATATATTTATTAATGAAGATATTTATTTAATTTAAAATTCGAACATTATTAAATTATTATTAATATATATTTTATTAATCATATATATATATATATATATATATATATATATATATATATATATATATATATATATATATATATATATATATATATATATAAAATTTGAAATTCGAACATTATTAAATTATTATTAATATATATTTTATTAATAAAGATTAATATATATATTAATTAATATTTCATTGGATTTTTGTGTATTATTAATTATTAATTATGTATATTTTATTAATCATGGGTTAATAAATATATATTAATTAATATTTAATTTTGATATCTGTATTAATGGGGAAGTATCTTTTTGGAAAAAGATAGAATATTATTTTAATCGGAAAATTGTTGAAATAAAATATATTTATTAATTGATAATTTTTAAATAATATTTTATTTAGGAATATATTATTTGAGTAATTGAGAAAAAGAATGAAATATTTTATCATGGATATTTTGAAAATTTAAACGATATGTTATTGGAATTATTGTAAATTTAATAATGTATCATTTAGAAAAAAATAAATGATTTAGTTTATATTTTTCCTCTGTATTGAGACATGGACAAATGGACTATTGCAATTGTGGTGTTGTATTCACCTTGTAATGGTGATTTTTTTGTTAATGTATTTTTGAAAACTTAGATCATTTAGAAAACTTGATCGACTTTTATTGTTTAAACCAACAAGAAAGAAGATTGTCCTTTTCCGGTTATGGCCTATGCAAGTTTAATTTTTGTATTCGCTTTTGTTTAAGTAATGGCAAGGCCTTGGTATATTTGTTTGGACCCTATCGTTTGGTTGATTTGGGGTACATGTTTATGTCTTTGGTCTCTAGTTTGGTTGTTGCCTTGTGATGGTGTTAAAACTGGTCTTGTCCTTTATGCGAGTGTTGAGTGTTGATTTGTGTTTGACCGTAGCGGGTCAGGTCTTTAGTTAGAGTACTGTCGGGCAATGGACCTTGTATTAGCTTTTAATATGTTCAGTTGGATCTGTTTCTTTGTAGGGATCATTTATGTAATTATTGACCGATGTGGTCGGTTGTTTATTGGTATGATTCACCTTGATGGCAAGAATGTAAATGATGTGGAACTTGTGTACCCTTAACTTATTTAAATGATCAGAGGGGTCTTGCAGTTGAGCAAACCCGGAGATGTAGACCTTTAGGGGTGAACTCCGATATCAATTTGGTGTTATTTGTTGCTTTTGTTCTTATGTTTCATGTTTTAGTGTTAGCATGTATGGATGGCATTTTGATAGAATGTGTAAGTGGATTAGATGAATTTAATTGTAAATGCATGTATGCAGTCGTCTTTTAAATGCAGTAAATTGGATCATGAAAGAATGTAGATTAGAATAATGGAATATATTTAGTTATTGTTAAGGAAATTAAGTATGCATGGAAATATCTCGTTAGTTTATGATGAAATTCAAGTGTGTTATTAAATTAGATGCATGACTCAAATTTTAATGAAAAGTATGAACGAAAGGTATGAATAAACCTTAATGGATGAACTTTATCTTGTGATCTATATTTTGTCTTGCTAAAAGAAATTATCCTTGTTTAAGAATTTTCTCGTTATTAAGACAATTGGCTTATTGGATTAATTAGCGTAAGTTAAGTTAAATGTGGAATTAAGTAATCGCGTTGGGAAACTCTTTAGGTGTTAGTTGATGTCTTCCGTTGTGTAATCTGTACTTTGATATCTTATTGTATCTTTATGTTGTGTCTTATTTTCAAAAAATAATATTTACACTCCATTCGTGTGTCTTAGCTTTATCCCTTCGGGGTTTCCTGGCGGGGCATTACATTTTGTATTTTGAGCATGTTTTAGCAGGCTTGTGAGTTGGTTACTGTAACCCGGTTGTTACCGGTTGGTTGTAATCAGTTTTTATGATATAATTCAATATGTTCTGCATTGCCTCCATCATGTCCTTGTGTTTCTGTTGTGTTTACTCTTGCTGATCGATCTGGACTGCTCTTTTTGAGGTCCCTCCTAGCCGATGACTACTTCAGTTACATTGATAAGTATAAGCCTCATCTTTTTGCTAAGGTTTTTCACAGATTGAGAGCATTGATTATTTTGAGACCTTTTCTCTTATTTTTAAGATGGATTCTATTTGTCATATAATTTCACTTGTAACTTCATAGGGATGGTCAATATATCATATAGATGAGAAGAGTGATTTCTTTCATGGTGATCTTCTTGAGAATATCTATATGGAGTGGCCATATAAATTTGTGTAGGACCCTTCACTTGTTTGAAAGATTCATCATTCATTGTATGGTCTCAAGTAGACCCCTCGATCTTGGTATGAGGAGATGGACACCTTTGTGCTATCTTCTAGTTTCTCACATTGTCATTTTGATCCCATAGTTTACACTCAACAATAGGAAAGAGATCTTATGATATTTGTGTTGTATGCGGGTGATTTTATTTTTATAGGAATTTCTCCTATGATTTAGAGTGTTTAGAGAACATTAATGGAGTAGTTCAACATGAAAAAATCTTGGCCTTCTGCATCATTTCCTTGGTCTTTAGGTTATTCGGTCTTTAGATGGAATTTTCTTTTGTTAACAAAAGCATTCTCTTGACATTCTTCAAACATTTGGCATGCTTGATTGCAATCCTACTCCCACACCATTTCATTTAGGTGTTGTGTTGTCTTACAGTTGTTCTTCTTCTTTAATTGATGCTACATTGTATAGGCAATTGGTTGGCAATATTTTATACCTAACACGCACTTGTCCTAATCTTTCCTTTGTGGTTGGTCTAGTCGCTCATTTCTTTCATGATCCACAATGAGAGTCACTAGAAGGTTTTCAAATGTATCTTGAGGTATGTTCAAGGCACATCTCATTTTGGCATTCATTATTCATTAGGAGACTCTAGGATTGTTGGCTTCTCTAACTTAGATTGGGTTGATGATGTTGATGATCTGAAGACTACCTTTAGATTTGCGTTTTGTCTTGGTTTTGTCCCTATTGCATGGTATTGCAAGAAGAAAGCTACTATTGCATTATCATCTATTGAGGTTGAGTATGGAGCAGCTTCTCTTGCTATCTAGGAGGCTTTATGGCCTCGTCAGTTGGTGATAGAGTTTGGTATTTCTCTCGATGGTTTTACTATTCTATGGTGTGATAATCAGAGTGTTATTCACATTTCATGCAACCTAGTGGAGCATTGATGGACTAAGCATATTGAGATCCACGTGCACTTCATTTGGTAGTTTATTCATAATGGTCTTCTCACCTTGGATTACATACCTATAGAGGAGTAGGTTGTAGACATATTCACGAAACCTTTGGCATCCCCATGTTACCTTCAGTTGTGATCGATGCTTGGGGTGAAGGAAGTTGTCCTTGGAGGGTCTTTATGAGGCCTTCATTCTTTCAACATTACATGTTTTTATATGCATTTCATCTCTTTTCTAGAGAGGGGTTTTTCCCACATGGTTGTTCTCCTTTTTTCGATTATGAGATCTACTTTCCTTTTATACCGGTTACCTCATCAGGTCTTTAGTTGTCGAGACTCATTATTACATTTCGTGCATTTAGAAGATTTTAGGAGGGGTATTAGTGCATTCTATATTTAGAATGCATGATTTTTAACTTAAGTTTTCTTAGTTGAGCTTTATTTAGTTTCTTTATGCATTTTTAGTTTCCTAGTTTAGATTAGGGCTTCTCTTGATTTCCATAAAGTAAGCCATTATGCATTGCTTTATTCATTTTGTAATCTTTTATTTTTGAGGAATATAGCATTTCATTCTTGTTGCTCTCATTTTTGGATCAAGTTCTTCATTGTTTTTTTTATCTTGCAAGTGTTTGTGTTGTAAACTTCAACAAATATCTCTCTTATTCACATTCCCATCGTCTCTTTCTCAAAAGTGTGTAGAAATTCAACAATCTTTAGAATTTCTTTGCACTCACCTAGAATTCACGGAACCATAATTGTTATGAGTTTGATCTCCCACAACATGATAAGAAAGTGGTTGATGGCATGATATCCCTTGTCCTTCTAATCTCTACATCAAAATATCCACCACAATCCCCTGTAACTTTCTTAAGTATTAGCATTAATTCCTTTAAAAAAATCGTCGTCTTCTCTATCAAGAAAATAAACTTGCAGTTCCTACCATCCCTTATTACCTATCTTAATATCAAATGGAATTTGTCATTTCAAAAAAATTCTTTAATTCAAGTAGAGTTCACTTATGGAACGTGAAGTTAATGCCAACTCTTAACAACTTGCCTAAAAACTATTGCATTTCAAACTCTTAATGGAACTTAGCTTTATTTTCTTCTAATTGCATCATATTTCATTCCTATTATGTTCCCATTCAAATCAAGTTAAGCATGTATTCTAGAGATTTCACTTTTCCTTACATCATTGACAATCCATCTACATAGATGTTATCATTTTTGCCATCAACTTATTTGAAAAACTACTTTGTTATTTAATGTGAATATTATTTCAAAATCTATTAGACATTTTATCTACCATTCATGGAAGGAACATTGTAGTGCAATATTTAACCACTCACATTTTATGTGAGGATTTACAATACAAAATCTTTAATCTAATTACATTCTCCAAATGGCTACTATATGTTATGGTTTAAGTAGTTGTGAGAAATAAACAATAATAAATATAATGCAAACAAAAGATATGAAAATAACAATTCACAATAACACACGGATTTAACATGGTTCACCCAATGTGGGTGACATCCACAGAGAAACAATCATCCACTTTCTTTTTATTATCTAACAAAGACCAAATTACAATTTGATCATCTTTCACATTACACACCCACTTATTTATCAGGCCTTTTTGGCAAATTACAAAGGTCGGTTGACATGCCAAAATAATAGTCGTAATAGGCAATTAATAGCTCAACCCCACCCCTGCTCCCCCTCCCCCACCCCCTACACTCCCCTATTAATTGATTTGGGGGGCGCGCGAGGGAACACAACTGACAAAGTCACCAAAATTTAAACCCAGCAGCGTGATCAGTCACCACACACCAACAATCTCCCACTTGGAGACTAATCAAGTTACACACGAAACACTATTTTAGAAGATATTCTAAATACCGGACAATTTTCCTAACTAATGCATCAAGTGAGACAACAAATCTAAGCTAGAATCTTTTCAATAAGGGCTTGTCAAATATATTGACACAATCATTCCAAGAACCTCTTCTATGTCCACCAAAGGTTGAACCCTTCATGATCAAAGGAAAATAAATCATCATACTTTACATTGCATCTGAACTTTGCATTAGACAATGTAGACTATAATCCTTTAATTTGAAATGGACTATCCTATTCCAATTATTTTAATAAGATATAATTTTATTTAATAATATTTTATAATTTATTTTTAAACTTACTTCTAACCTTAACTTTAACTTGAAATATTAATTTTAATTATGTCTATCCATTGTGTGCACATATTTGTCTTGCATGGACAGCCTTAAATTAAAAAACTCCCCACAAACCCATGATATGATTTGTTGGGAGGGTAAATAAGTGTCGTCCGCCATCCATTAATCTTCTAAATTCTTCCCACTTTTTGTGGTGTGTACTATCATCCATTTTTACTTTTATTATCGCCTTCTATGTGCCCATCCATCCCAAGTAGGTAAGGATAAACATGGCAATAAAAGGAGAAAAATAGTTAAGTAAATGGCAAGAACTAGAGGGGCACAAATATTATTGACAAGCTTTGTTAGGCAGTTGGGAAACCAATTGAGCTACCCCATGCTAATAAAACACCCATTAAGTGCATTGAGGTTATTCCACCTCATTATACCCCACATTGAATTTATTTTACTTTTACATCGAGACTAAAGAAATGTTTTTGACTATTTTATTTGGAAGAAGCACAAAAAAGGAAGGAGATTGGACTACTAGTTGCATCAACTAAAGATGAATATCTGAGCCACTCGCTCCAAAGAATATTGTGTACCATCCTTTCTTTCTCCCCACCTTATCTTCACATTGTAATGTGGAGAAAAATGCATTATATGTATCAAACACTTGGTGTGTGGCATCAATAATATTTTGAGTTAAAAGTGAATTGAATTGAATCAATCAGATTGTGAAGAATAGAAAAAGCTATGAGAAGTATTAGGGTTCTTCACCGTGAAATAAGTCGTCCTTCAATATGGCACTCTCGAGTGACATATATGTTGGGAGGGATGGGATCCTTGCTTGCACTCATATTTTTTGCTTTGATAATTCTAGCATGCTCCTACTGGAATACTCCCAACACTCATTCCCAAGATAATGGTAATAGCAATAGTGATCCAAATTTTGATGAGAAGAATGAGATGATGAAGAATGTGTTATATTGTTCAGGGGATGACAAGGGGAGAAAGTAATTGTGATCATGGCTGGTGATGACATGCCAACTTTCACTGCTAAGCCCACCTCCATATCAGCTGAAACATGCAAATTCTCAAGCTTGGGTCCTGTTTGAGGAGATCTTGCTGTGACTAAAATGAAAAAATCATTCTTATTTCTATTGTAATTATATTGTTCTTGATTAAAATTTCAGAGTTAAGTTTTGTGTTTTCTTCTCTGTAGTCTTTGATTAAGCATTCAATCAACTTATGTTACACAAATTCTCTCATGATATGGGATGTGTATATAAAGCAATATATATATATAGGTGATAGTAAATGTAACACCCAAAAAAAAATTAAAAAACCAGAAAAAGGTATATATAACGTTAGTGTAAATAGAGTGAGATCATGCTTAGGGTTGATAATGTTAATAGAGAAATCATATTTTAAAATTTATACATATTAGTCAATATATATTGATAATGTCAACAGCATACAAAACAGAGCTTTACTAAAACATTATAGAATAGTGCCAATCGACTAGGTTTCCTCTAACAACGATTACCCTAGCTCGACTCTAGGTTTGGTGATAAACCAAAACTTCTAAAAAACATATCCTTCAGCCCATGACAATAGATTTCTCTTATTAAAACTCAAGTCCGGAAGGTCGTAATTATGAAATCTTAACCCTTGAGAAAGCTCTAGCTTGAGAGGTCGCCAAATACAATCACATACATTGATTTATGATATAAAGTTGAATCATCAACATAATAAGAATGTTTGTAAAACAAGTTTTGGCATCATAATCAAAACATGGATCAAAATATAGCATAATCCATAACAAAAAGTATCGTGTATGTAGTTTTCAAAACTTAATACTGATGGAAATAGGGCAAACAACTGAGAGAGGGGTGAATCAGTTGTCACAAAAACTCACACTACTCAAACTTACTCTCAGATTTGCTAATTAAACATAAAAGCATAAATCAGCAACAAATCATAAACACACATAACACCAAGATTTTTGTACGTGGAAAACCCTGTTAGGGGAAAAATCACAATGGGGATGCAACCACAAAATAGGTATACTATGTTAGAAGTATTACAATGGGGAATGCACATGCATTCAAACTCACTGCATAGAGCTCACTGCTCAAAATAAAAAGGCTTACTGCCCAAGGAAGGCTCACTGCTTGTACAAACAATCACGAATCACTTCCGATAATTATGAACTGAGAAATAGCATCTCCTTAATGCTTGGTTCAATTCCATTGAAACACAAAACAACTTTCTTCTTCACACTTCTTCTCTGCCTTCAAAAGATATATACATTTAGCACACATACACACTCACACTCATCCACACACAACACTCGAATATTATTACAATTATTTATACATGACATCAACCTTGGAGAAATCATCAAGGTTGGCTCAACACTCACCACCTAATTACAAAAATAAAACTACAGTCAATACAATATTACATAAGGACCAAGCAATGTCAGTCAAGACATAGCACGGACCCAAATCTTTTGCCTCAAATATGTTACACCTCTAAGAATTGCGTCTCAAACATCTGCAACACGTTACAAGCATCTAGTCAGCCAAGAACATGAAGAATGCCAACGTACCAAAGAAAAACATCAATTACGAGTTCAACAATCAATGCGGACCATCAACACAAAAGGCACACGATCCAAAGACATCCACAAGCATCATGAATTACCATAGCAACATCCGCACCAACACAAATTACTAGAATCACCATCTTCATACCAAACCTCGGGAACACTAACTGCAATGACTGTCAACCTTGAAAAATCACTTGCGGACCTCCAAACCACAAACCACTCGAATTGAGGACACACACCAACATCCCAAACATACCTCCAAATCCGCAAAACAAGATATTACAATGCGGAGCAATGCAAATCAGAATACTGTCACCACTGAACAACTGAAAAACCAGCCACAACACAGATACCCATAACTCAATCAAACATCCATGCGGACCTCAAAAACTTGAACTGAATCAACTACAAACAACCCTCTACAAACCCTTTAATCCGCAAACTCTGATCTTCATCATACTTACTACGCTGAACAAACTAACTCACCGAACTTCACTGCATCGCTGTCTCCGACAAAGAAATATGTTGACATCAATGACAACACATCTCTAAATATCTCTCAAGCACATATTTGCAACATTCTTCCAACACATACAACTCCTCAATGTGATGTCACATGACGTAATTATGCATGAAAAGGCATTATTGTGCCCTAGAAACCTAATTAACACTAAAAAAAATGATTAATATTAATGAATTTTTCAAGCTCCAAGCTCATCCCCTTCTATTGAGGTGGTCGTGAATGGTCAAAGTGCCACTCCAAGCTCATCCGCTTCTACTAGAGCAGCCTCCCTTGGTGGGACTCCTACTAAGGTGCTCCCCCAAGGCATCTATGAGAAGAAGACTACTAATTTGGGTTGAGAGCCATTTACTACTATGGTTGGGTCGGGGCCATATGTTGGCCATGTGTCGCTCAAAGCCCTTACCATGCTTGCAATCCTCCACTATCCTCATATGTGAGGACGTGATTGCCAATGCTAAAAAAAATCAATTATTGGCTTAATATGCAAATTTAATTAGTTGGGGCCCTATCTCCTTGACTTGCATTGATGGGTGCTAAAATCCTGGAGCCTTATCATGAAGGAAAAAACTCTAGAAGTTTTTTCATTGCAACTTTTCAATTTGTTACAAATAAGGACATGGTCTTAGATGGCAAGTCATGGTTGTGCCCTCTCACTAATATTGTGGTTCCCTTCGTTCAACCCTCTTTCTTAACCCCTCAATATTGTGCCTTTTGGGTTAGATTGCCTAGCCTCCCTCTCCACTTTTGGGATTCCTCCTATCTTGAAGATATTGCCAACACGAATCTTGGTTGTTTTATTAGGATTGATATTGCTTCTTCAAATTTTGGATACACCACATTTTCCCATATCTCGGTTGACATTAATGTTTCCAAGGCACTCCTTGGGGAAATTGCCCTTATGGTGGAGGATAGGCCTTGGACTCAAATGATTGATTTTGAAGGTTTTCCCTTTTGTTGTAGAATATGTTTTGGTTGGTGGTACTTCTTCGCTTTTAATTCCTGATGGAACGCCTCTTCCTGACCTTGTTCTAGTTCCTACTCCTTCTGGGTGTGTTACTTTTCAAATTGTGTTGGTGGTTCCCTTATTCCTTGAGATGACAACCCCCACATAGTTTTTTGCTCCAAAGTACATGCAACAACTATGGCTCATGTATATCCATGCTTATATTGTATGTCCTTCCTCTTTCCAATGCATTCTTTGTGTTTTAGTTTTGTGTTGAGAGCTTTTCCTTTATTTAAGGTTTTTTGCAAAATGTTCAACTTTAACTTGCTCTAGGGACCATGAAAAAAGATTATGTAATTAAATGTTTATCTTCCATCAATGCATACTATGGTCATCTTTTAAGAAAAATGTTTGGCAATTACAATACTTTGATTGCAATTGCGATGAAAAAATTGTGTATCTATGTTGTCCCCATTCTTGTTTCTACTGTAAGTGCCAAGTTTGGCAATGCCATTCGATTTTTGCAAACATTCGGTTTCCCTCCAACAAAGAATTTGTTGTTGCTCAATTATAGTGAGCTCCCTCTTGCAGTTTTTCAATCTTAGTGCATGGATTCTTTTGGACCTGATGTCTTTGCCTACACCTCCTCTCCTTTGCTTGGTGCAAAGAATACTTATGTGAAAGTGGCTCGGTCTAATAGAGGTCCTCACCTTCCAATGGGACTTGCTCATCCTTCATAGTGACATACACCCTTGCCTTGTTCAACTAACTTCCCTATTGTTATCTATGGACAAGAGGTGTTAGATAATGAAGAACATTTTAGATATTGAACTCTCATCTATAGATTCAATGGTGTTTGATCTTCCCTTCCAAAACTAGATAAATAGGTTTTGGATTCTTAGATGCCCCTTAATAATGGCAAGATTGCACTTTATCCCTATGCTAGAGGTTATTGTGTGGCATCCTTCCAATCAAGTGATGATAGGACATCGCTGCTAGTGGGTGGGACTCTCTCTCTCTCTCTCTAATCGTAATTTTCATCCTTCAACCCTCGTATAGAATCCTTAAGAATTCTACCTATCTAGGTTAGACTTCCCAATCTCCCTCTACAATTTTGGGAAATTTCTTGTTTTTAATCTATCAACATTGGTCTTGGTTGTTTTTTACAGGAAGATATTACGTTGGTACACTGGCCATACTACTTTTGATCGCATTCTTGTGGACATTGACACCTCTAAGGATCTACTTGGGGAATATTGCCCTACTTGTTAGGGATGGGGTGTGGACTATAACACTTATCTACGATGGTCTCCCCATTCATTTAAAGAGATGCTTTGCTACTAGAAACCTAGCTTTGATTGCCCTAGCTCTTGTCATGAGAAATGTGAGGTGAATTGGTGGAAAAATGCCCACCATGAACATCTACATTGGAGATTTTATTGATTCAAAGATGTTGGAAATGGACTTGGCCCTAGGGACTATTGTGACTTTAAAGACTCCTAACAAGTTATCCTCTTTGGGCCCTATCTTGGTTGACCCAATTGTGGACACTTTGATGCTGAGAGTGGATTCTACAAAGCACACTTCATTGGATGCTTCAATAAAGCATACAACTCTTCTTTCTTCACTCTAGGAGATAGTGGAGGCTAGCTCTCCCCCCTCCCCATGATTTGAGCCTTTAGAGGATGCTATTTCATGGAAGATTGTTCAAAGAAGGAAGAGAGGTCTTCCTAAACATGCTTGTGCATTCAACACACAAGTCAAGGGAACTCAAAGCATTAAGAAGGAACCAAGGGTGGTGTCATTGGTCATCATTGTTTGTTATGTTGGTAGTTTTGACTACTTGGTTGTTTTGCGGTAGTCTAACTTTTTTCGCTATGTTTTTTTTTGTTTTCAAGCTTTAAGCTGGATGTCTTGTGTTGTAAAAGATTTTAGGGAGCCTTCAAAACTTATTTTACCCATATAATCAAAAGCAATACTTTTGTCAATGGAACCTTGGTCTATTGATGAAGTTGAATGGCTCCAAATGAACCAAGGATCAAGTCTTGTTGAGTGCAAGGCTCCAACATCATAAGGGATGAGGTCAAGATCGTGCTCCGGGTGAATTTGGTGGAATGAATACCCCTCAGTCCTTGGGTCTTAGTCAAAGAGGTTTCAACCTATAGGTTCGTGCCCCCATATCGGGTAGCTAAAACTACTTTGTTAAGGCCCTCATTGGGTCGGTGTGCTCGCAAGCTTCATGTCCATGCTGGGCTGCTGTGCTCGGAGGTCTGAATCTCCATCAAAAAAAACAATACTTTTTAATTGCATTTCATGGAAGAGTTGTAGGTTAAAGAGGGGCTTGCCAATTGGTGGATCTTTTGGATGAGGACATATAGTGTTGAAGATTTCATTTACAAGCTTCTAGCTTGGGTGATAGATTTAGTAGAAAGAGAATGGATTCTCAATATAATCCTCCCCTATGATATATCATTCTGTTGAGGAATGATGTAGTTGATAAAATCCATAAGTGGAAGCCTATCTCCAGCTACACCACATTCCCTAGTAGAATCTCCTTAAAGATAGGTGTTCATGTGGTTTCCAAGGATGATGCTGCATTGGGTTTCACATGTTGAATGGCCATGCGGGAGGATCTCATTTTGATGATCATCAGAGGTTTTAGTTGTCTGGCTAGTTCCCTTGGGCTCAAGTCAAGTGGCTTAATTTTGTAACCTTTTGTTTGTTTGAGACTTGCTCAGATTTTCTGTGGCTCATACATACACGAAGTTTTGGAGGAACAAGAGGGTTCTTTTTTCGTGTCCACAATTTCAATTATCCCCGCATTAACATTTGCATTGTTGCATTTCTAGGAAGAAAAACATATTTTTAACTAAGCACATGTCACAAATCACTATATCTTTATGTTCACAAATATTTACTTAACACAGCTAAATAATAACGGTGAGAGAAAATAATATTTCCACGTTAAGAAGAAAGTCTTACGAATTGAGAGATTTGTTTTCAAAATCAAATTCTTTGTAACATAAGAGCTAAATTATCAGGCAACGTTTATTTAAGTTTGTAGAATGCATCTGCCTAGGAATATTTTGCTTAGGCGAGGTTAGCTTATATTCATCATCTTTTTCATTAGATTTTTAAGTGAAAAAAAGGAACATATCGTATCATACACTTCTTTAAGAAATATGATATCGTACAGTTTCTTCAGCGTTCATGGTGGTGGGCTTTGGTCTTTAATTACAGTGGAAGGGCTTGGTGGTCCTCATGGCAAAATTGAATAAGAGTTTAACCCCTACTTCTACATGTTCCCACGGCCACTACAAAATGTCTCGCACATCAGAATGAAACCTAAGCATGTGGTGTCAAACAGCTTGCCCCAAAACCTTCAATAAAATATTGGGGTTCGGAGATACAGACATGGGATTGGCTCAGATCCTTAGTAGTGTAACATTTATCTGTGCATCAAGGGTTCCCCCATGAAAATACCTAAAGGTTATAGTTGTGTCCATACATTCTAGGTGTCCTAATAACCACTCTAAGGTGCCTCGCCCATCAGATTAGATCCTTAGTTTATTCCTTGGGAACCCAGAGATGGCTTCCTGATTCATCCACCATGAAGAATTTTGGAGGTTGGTCCACCTTTCTAAGGTAACAACCAATTTTTGGAAAATGCAGTTTAAACTGTTGGTGGTGGTGGTGGAGACTGTTGTAGAGGAAGGACTGGGTAAGCTCTCAGCATCTCAAAATAGCTTGGCTCTACACATTGGCTCTCCAGGGATGGTGGGGTATTCTGGACTGAATGACCGAAGCATGTTAGATTCAAAGTTTCATTGAATCTTGATCTGGAGAGGAAATCTTTCTGTCTAGCCATTCTTCATATCATTAACCTTCTATCTTATTATTTTACTCGAGAAGGGTGAATAAATACTTACTGGAGTTAGTCTTAAGAAAAACAGCATATATTCCATTAATACAACCTAAGTAACTTCGTCAAATTTTTCTAGAATTCTGTTCCACAACGCATTTTAGATAGTGCACAATACAAAATCAAAGCTAAACCCCTGAATTTAGAATATGTAACTAACATTCAGCTCTTGTATAATCCATTTACACAAAATGTTGCCTCCTATGATAAAGGCGTGACTTCTTTGAAGATAGACCAAGGACACCTTCCATCATCGTGGTTAGATAATTTCATGAATATCATCAATGGAAGCTAGACCTTGGGCTCCTAACCTAAAAGAACTTCCATATTTTAATATGTTGTAGTCTTCTTGTCATTTAATACAGAAGTTGGGGTATTTTCATTAATAGTTCCAAAACTCAAGTCAGAAAAAGCATGTATCTTGTTATAATTAATGAAAATATTATTTTCTCTCGTAGATACAAAACCCAGCTGAACTAGTCATACATCTCATTGCAATCATATAAAGTACAACTCTTGCCATATGTCAGTAACAGGATGAATAACTGTGATTTATTGTATTGGAATTACATTCCCAGTAAATGCTATGAAGAGAACCGCATAGCATCTTCCACATCGAGTCTTTTTACCTCCATTTATAGTACAAGTAATACATCATACACCAAATATCAAATCAACTATTCTTAATATAGTTGATTTGGAAGGCGAAGCTATTGCTCCTGAAAAGCGTTGGCCTCTCTCGTTCGATTGTTGCAGATAGTAAGGTCGAGATGATGCTTTTGTAACTAAGGTTGATGCTGCAGCTTTTCCAGGTGATCGAGGTGGCAATACCATGAATCCAGTCTTTGCTTTTTCAGTAAAGGTTTGGCTTTGAAATGAATCCATAGGTTTCACTCCTACCATCAGTGACGAACTGATTTGTGCGCCATTCTTTTGAAGAGCTTTTTGTGCATCATAGATGTTCTGCAAGCAAATGGAAATGATTCGTGAGTATTGCATGATAGAAAGCTAAACAAACAAATAACAGTGAATAAATAGAACTTCGTAACAACTAATTAGGCTGAGAAACATTCCAAGATAGTTAGCAGCATGTCATTTTACTCCATTATAAAACTAGTGAAACTGCAAAGGTATTTTCTCAGGGCCAGTGGAGAGAAACAGGCCTCAAATGGTTACAAAAGTTGAATGTCTCACTTCTCCACACCAATGACACAATCATCACTCGGGCTTTTTTATCTTCATCCACAATTTTCAAAATGAGAATTACTCTATTGGCATTAATTGATATTCTTGTGACGAAATTGGACAAAACATTATAAAGCCCTCTGAAGGAGAATCATTTCCAAAATGGTTCGCTCAAATCTTGGTTTGTTGCAGCAGTAATGATGCAAACATCAATAAGGATTCTTCATCATCATCAATAAACATCAAAGTGTGACTGAAGAGCATTCACCGAAAGAAGAATATGGAACTTCTGAATAGTATGAATAGCAAAACCAGCTCCACAACACAAACCGGTGCTTCCATCATCTGTGTGTAATGCAACACATTGACCTTACAAGAAGCAGAAAACATAATATCATATAAACTAGATATCCAAATTAAATTCATATCGATAAATGAGGACAGAAAACGTAACCAGTTGATGGCAAGGCAGCCGTCTGATGTTACTTGACTATTAATTAAATTAACAATGAATGATTTAAGTTGAGTAATATCTCAGCTTGCATTACTTGTTTAGAGCAACAGACCAAACGGATCCCACCATATGTAACCCGAGGATGCGTCTCCAGCCAAAATAAGGACGTTCCCAGCACGGGACATTTCAAGGACGCAGGGACGGATCGGAAATGTCCCCATGCTGTCACCATCTTTTTTTTTTATCTGGAAACATCTTGGGGATGTTTATGAAAACCCCAGAGCCAATAACCATACCCTATGGGCCAACAATTTTCTTTTTCTTTTTTCTACACAAAAATTTTAAAAAAATAAAGGGTGTATGGGGACGGAAATGGCTATGCAGGCAGATAAAAAGCAACTTATATAGGGGGCACATGTTACAATGTGCTTTTCCCCCCTTATATAAGTTGCTTTTTATCTGCCTGCATAGCCATTTCTGTATGGGGGCACACCCCTTTACATTAAATCTAAACCTTAAAAAAGCATTATAACATTCAAAACCAAAAGAAGAGCTCATTTATGTCATTTTGCAAATTGTGAAGAGAAGAAAAAAAAAAGAGCACCACTGTGAAACCAAGTGAAAGAAGGGAAGAGAAGTGAGCAAAGGGTAAAAAAAACCAAGTCTCCATCATTTGAGGTAAACTCATTATTTTTTAATTCGTTTTTACAAATTCTTTTGGTTTTTATTTTTGGTTTTTGTCAAAATTTCAAATACTTAAGAGGGTTTTTCTGTTTGTTTGTGTTCTATGTTTGCACTTGCAGCTGTCATTTATATTTTCAACCAAAGAATACAATGAGCACTGCCAGCAGTTAGAGTAGTGAGGATCAAGAAATTGAAATTGAACAAGCATGCCATGGAAGTTCTTCAATAAGTATGAGAGTTTCGGGGACACCTATTTTAGACAAACAATGAACATGCAAAAAGGTCCATTTAATCCGAAAAAACCTATTATACAGTTTGCAACAGCCAAAGACATTAAGAAAAAAAAAATCAAAGAGACGCCTATTTCAGACACTCGGTGAACCACTTAACCCAAAAAAACCTATTTTACAATTTACAACAGCCAGATACATTAGGAAAAAAAAAAATCAGTGTAGAGTATGCCTGTATCATATTTGCAAGGATGATAAAGGCAGCTACACGAGTTTACTCCCATCTTTACAGCATACCTTGTCAATGGGTAAAAGAATATAAAACCATAACATAAGTTGATAAGGCCGAGGGCACTAGGTTGCACATGGAAGGTGAAGCAAAAAACAAGGAATGCAAATGGAGTGTTTGCAGTCTAGTCGGTTGTTGTCTAGTACTATTGCTACTGAATCTAAAAGTGTTGAGCCTGAGAGTCAAAGAAGAACGAAAAGATCCACAGTGTTGCAAGCATGTTAACATCCAATCACAAGATGTAGACAATAGTTTTGTTGTCAAATTTATCTGCGCTAATGTCATACCATTGCATGTGGCACACTCCATGTTCAAAGATGCACTTGTTGTTGATCCTTCATATGTTCCCCCTAGAGATCATAAGCTACACACCTCCCTACTTGATAAAAAAATATTCCAAGGTAAGTATAACGATGGAGCAATTGAGACAAGTTTGGATAAAGGATAGTTACTCTATCATTATGGATGAGTGGAGCAATTTTAGACATCAGCCCACTCATCATAGTCATTGTCACATGTCCAACGGACTCTTATTTTCTTAGAGTTATTTATTGATCGGGGAAGAGGAACGATGCAAGGTTCCTGTTGTAAGTATTGACATTGATATCAAGAAGCAAGCAATCTACATATCAGAAGATAGTGACTGCATTTAACATCAAATATCATTGACGAATGATAATAAGCAACAATTGTAATTGCACTTCAGCAATTAATAAGTAAGGAGAAGACTTGGAGATTAATAAGAAAGTCAATTTGTTATTCAAGGTGAGATTGCAATTGAGTACTAATAAGGAATCGAATCTCTGTTAGAAACATTGCTTACCATTAATGGTTTTTATAATCAATACACTATAAAGCTACAGCACAAGAAAGGAAACAATTATACAATGACTTGTAATAGAGATGGCGATCAGGTTTGAAGAATTCAACAAGTAGTTTACTTCATAAGAAACTTTGACTGTCGATTATATCTTATCAGCAATACTGGGCAATCCATATGCTAGCCGATGTGTTCGAGAAGGACTACAAAGCAGTAATAGAAGATTTGAAAGACACGGCAATCTCCCTGTCTAAATAAGACCACAACTTCAGAGCATAAAGGTAAGAGTGTGAGGACATATAAATGATAATAAGCTAATAAACAAGTTACAAGATTTTACAGAGAATGTGTACAATTAATAAATCTTGACTAACAAAGGTCTCCAGAAGTTTGAATTTTTCTGTAGGGTTTCTGTTCTATAACTCTCAGGCAGAGTATGGGTATGGAGATAATTAATGAAGGTGGGCAAAAGATTCAACGTGAACACGTAAATGCTTATAATATAATTCTCCCACAGAACAAAGTTTATTCCATGAGGAGCAGTGTTGGTCAATAACACAGCAATAAAGGATTTAGAAGAGCCAGCAAAAGAGTAATTTACATAATCAGCGATTACATAGTTATCCTATGTGTTGGAAGACATGGCAATGACAGATAATAAGAATTAACAAAAGAAGTAATACAATTTGCTTAAAAATAATAACAACATCAAAAGGTGCGATCATCCACTTGTGTTAAAAGACAACCATAAAGGTTCTCTAAAAAGTGCAATTAAGCAAGATGCTGACTATGTTGGGTTTAAAATTAATAAAGTGTGACTTTGTTAAGTAAACTACGTATTTTGCTAATCAACAAATACATTCTCATTTTATAAAGAAAAGACGCAACTATTCAATATCTAAGTTACCGGTACTTCACATTTTTCCCCCAAATCCGGATATGATACGTATCTGATTCGGATTCGACCTCGAATCCCTGTGGATTCAGACAGGGTTCCGATTTTTTCCTCTTGAAGCGAATCCGCTTTTTGAGCCACGAATCCCAACGCATCCAATGTACACGTGGCGATTCCATGGGGCTTTTTTGACGAATCCGCGCACGCATGAATTTCGAGGGTTTTTTATTGGCTTTTCATGGGTGGAATCGTGTCGTTTAGAGTTTTAAACCCTAAAGCGAAAGTTAAAAAACGCAGAGTGAAAACGAAGGCAGAGAGGAAACCATTCCTTCCATGCACAATGAAAACTAAAAACCATTCTTTCCGCACATCAGCGACGGCACATCAGAGGCGCGACAGCACAGAGGAGGCACAAAGGAGGCAAGACGAGAGGTGCGACGGCAGGCATAGAGGAGGCACGACGACCATTCTTTCTGCTACAGCAGGCACAGGTATGAAATAAAAAAAATTTAATTCTTTTCTATAGTTTGTTTTGAGATTTGTTTGTTTATTTTAACTTGTTTGTTTATATTTAAAAATTAAAATCATATTTGTCTATTAAAATGAAAAATCATATTTTTATTAGTTTGTTTGTTTTTATTTAAAATCATATTGTAAAACTATTTTCATATTTAGATATATATAAATAATAAAACTATTTTGCGAGTTAAAATATTCATATTTAAAATAATAATAATTAAATAATAGTAAATACAAATCAAAATTAACTATGATATTTAATTTTAATTTGTAGATTATTATTTAATTTATTTTAAATAGGTATATTTTAATTAGTTATTGTGTAATTTAGAAGTTCGTAAATATTTAAATGTTGTTATAAGTTACTTTCATAATTATAATAATTTCACTTTCATTTTAAATTAAATTTAAATATTTAAAATTTATAATCTATTGTTTAATATTAAATTTTAATAGTTATTTTTTAATTTGTTGTCGAAATCATAATGGCAACGACTGCTAGCTCTATTCCTCAACGGACTTTCAAAACCGACCCAAATTCGCCTTTATGGAAATATGTCAAAATAATAGACCAAGTAAAAGGTGGTGGAACATTTAATTGGATATGCAACTTTTGTAGTGTGAAAAACACTAGCTCCTACAATCATGTCAAAGCCCATTTTTGTGCCATTCCCCAACAAGGAATCAAACCATGTCTAGGAAAGGATGGAAATGGGATGTCACCTCATGAAATAGCAGGATATATTAGAGTGCAAGAGGAAGCAGATGCAAAAGTTGGTCGTGCCTCAAACCATCCTTTGTTGACAGGAAGAGGAAGTAGATCAAAGAGGCCCCCTACTTCTCCATCATATGGTAATTTTCCTGATTTCGTGGTAGAGAGCCACCCATTCTTGGACCCAATTAGTGAAGATCATGTTATTGTGAAGAGAAGCAAGGGACCATTAGAGAGAGCATTTAAGAATGATGCTAGAGAGATTGCAGATCAATCTATCGGAAGATGTCTATATGCAAACCGTTTGTCATTTAATGTGGTACGATCACCATATTGGCAGGATATGTTGAGAAAGGTAAATGAGGATCCACAAGGGTACACAGGGCCAGGTTATGAGAAGGTGTGTAGCACCTTACTAGCAAAGGAGGTAAAAAGCATAGACAATGCATTGGCTCCCATTAGAAATTCATGGAAACAAAAAGGGGTGTACATCATTTCTGATGGATGGAAGGATACCAAAAATCAACCATTAATTAATGTAATTGCAATGTGCCCTGAAAGGTGTGGATTGTGAGGGACAGGTGAAGGATGCACAATCTGTTGCTAACATCCTTATACGATGCATTCAGGATGTGGGTGTTAAATTCGTGCCCTAGATCAGTAATCAGATTTGTAACATTTAATCATGCCCTAGTTTATTAATCAAATTTGTAATTTAGTAAATTATAATCAAGTAAATTCAAGAATGAAACAAGGAACCAAGAGACAAACACAAATACCTTGGGAAAACCTCCAAGGAGGAAAAACCCAGCATTAAAGACCCACAGGTCAGATTATGTATTAATTCTTATTGCACAAATACATTACTTAGCTTGCTTTTCTAAATCTGATCTTTATATATCAGATCTGCCATTTTGCATGCTTCAAGACTGCACCAAAATGCCCTATATCCTCTTGAATAAGTTCGCCCAATCCTTGGACAAATTCGCACAACCTTCTTTGGTGATTTCGCACCTCTTGTTTGCAGAGCTAATTCGCTGATTTCATGGATAACTGAATTGTATTTGCATTTGCAATTTAACCTTTATTTATATGAGTCCTTAGCCTTTATTAAATCCAAGTCGGCCTCCCTCTTTTGGCACCAATTTATTTATTGTGGCGTGGAGGTATAGGGCTGGGCTCAACTTGGGGGCACGTTACCCCTTTAGGATAGGACCCAGTCCTATATGGGTTCGGATGTTGCCTTAAGGCAATCCAAACCCATTTTTACCTAGTTACAAACAACAGTGGGACCTCAAAATGTTGTCCAAGTAATAACGGACAGTGCAAAGAATTGTAGAGTTGCAAGTATGTTGATTGAGACACAGTTTGAACACATATATTGGACACCTTGTGCTGTCCACTCTCAACCTTATACTACAAAAGATGGGCAGGAAAATACATTGGATCAAACAAATTTATGCTGAGGCTGAAGAGATCCAAATGTTCATCACAAACCATAACATGTCACGGGCCATTTTCAGATCATTTTCACAGTTGGAGTTGCTAAAGGTAATTGAAACACTTCAATTTCTAAAATCTAACTTTAGTAATCCTTAATTTATTTTTTTAATTTGATCATCTCTTCTTTGTATTCTAATTTTTATTTTTAATTTTTGAATAGGTTGCTAAGACTCGATTTGCATCCAACAAAATCGTCTTGAGGCGACTTGTGAAGGTGCGGGAGCCACTTGCTAGCATGGCAATTAGTCAAAGTTGGTCCCCATGGAGGCAATCCAATACTGAAAGGGCAACAAATGTAAAACACATGATCATAGATGACACTTGGTGGGATCGAGTGGAATATCTTTTGAGTTTCACTGAGCCCATCATGAGTATGATCCATTATATTGACACGGATCACCCATGTTTGGGAGAGGTATATGATGGCATTGACACGATGATTGAGGAAATGAAAGTCATCATCAATGCAAAAGAGCAAGATCCCGAAGAAACTTTCTTCCAAGAGGTTCAGTCAGTTTATGTTGAGCGATGGAACAAAATGACCACCTCTTGTGACGTATTCACACATCGCCCCATTGCAAATGGGGACCCCTAATTTTTTTCTTTCTGGGGTTTGTTTCTAGGTCTTTTAGGGTTTTGTCTATTAGCCTTTGCATGCTGAGTGTTGCCAGAGGTATCACTAAGAGAGCAGGCTCTGTTTTAGCTAAAGGTGAGTCAGTCGATGCTACGGGTTAGGGTAATCTTTGAAAGTCTTCCTTGGGACAAAGTTTTGCTCTTGTTGCTAATTGTGTATTGTTTGAGTTTGAGGAGGTCAATGAAGTTGGTGAGTGAATATCCTCTTTGAAGATCAGAGTTAGGTCAAATTGGTGAGTGATGAAGTCTGGAATGTCATCTTGATCTTCAAATGTCCTGAAATTTGGCTGTCTGGAATGTCATCCTGATCTTCAAATGTCCTGAAATTTGGCTATCTGGAATGTCATCTTGATCTGAAATTTGACTGTCTGAAAATTGAAGAATCCTCCAAAAACTAGATTTTGCATTATAACTCTTGGAGGTCCGAAACCACTCTCAAACATCCTGACAGTATATATGGAATATAACTTAAAGTATAAGAAAACTTATACTTAAATGTTATATTCCATATATGAATCCTGACAGAGAGACCAAATTGTCAAATTTTGCTCCTGCCCCTTCCAAAGGGTCCAAAGCAAATTTCAATTTTGCTCCTGACCCTTCCAAAGGGTCCAAAGCAAAATTCTCCATAAGACATTCTACTTTGACCCAAACTTAGAACTAACTCATTCCCAGGCATTATTGAGGGCAGAACACTTGTTTGGATGAAAAAATGTGAGAAATGAAGTCAAGATTTGAACCTAAATGCAAATTTCGCTCCTGACCCTTCCAAAGGGTCCAGAGCAAAATTCCTTATAGGTACTGTCCTTGGCCAAGGTCCAAAGCGAAATCCTCTCTTTTGGTCTTTTAAGAGGTCAAATCAATGATGTCTTCAGGAGAAAGCAATTCAAAGGAAGTTCAAGGCAAGGAGATGATGAAATTTGAGCTAAAATGCAAATTTCGCTCCTGACCCTTCCAAAGGGTCCAGAGCAAAATTCTTATAGGGCCTGTCCCTGGGGAGGATCTTAAGCGAATTTTATTCTAATGCCTTTTGTTGATAATTTAAGGTAAGAAATGCTATGATCGGGATAAATATATCATGTGTCCTTAATCATCTTTTGGATTGTTTTGCAGATGGAAGAGGATCAGACCAAGACAAGGACGACCTGTTCTAGTCCATCATCATCAACGACATTCCAAAGGCATAAAGGTGGACTACATGTGTTCTAGGAGTTGCCATCTACCTCCAAAACCTTCACTTTGCCACACTAAGGAACCGCAAGATGACAAAGAAAGGCTTCGCCAGCACTTCAAGGCAAGGTATGCTATCGGAGAAGGAAGACTTGACAATAAGAAAGCCTCATCAAGCACTTGGGAGTAAAAGAGGTACATCATTCATCAAATTGAGACAGAAAAGAGATCAACCAAGACATAGACGTTAGACAAGGTGGCATCTCAGTCACTGCTCCTCCAGCCAAATTGGTCCACCTCAGCATGTCCAGATTCAATGTACCTGCCTCATCGAAGGCAGCACAAACTTCAGTGTACCTACCCCTGCTTCCTATTAGTCCTTGCTCCGAGAATGTAATTTTCTAATTGGCTAAGAAAGTTTGTTGTAGCAAACCCTAATTAGGGTTTCTATCTTGTAATCCTAGTCGTTGGTTCTAAGCCAATCAGAGCCGTCAATTTGTAAAGGGCTCTCTATATAAAGCCTTGGCTCCTGATTTGTAAGGGTTAATAGTCGGGGAATAGTTAGAGATAGTCAATAATCAATAGTGGTAGTTCAAGAGCAATTAGCTTTTAGGGTAGAGTAGAAAGAGAAGGCAAAGATTGTTGTCAAGACATTGTTGCAAAAGACTTGTAAACTTCATTGAAGAAATGGTGAATTCTATGGGTCGATTCAACAATTTGCATGGTCTCTATACTTCTCAAATTTGATTTCATGTTATTAAAAGAATGGAAGAAATTTGTATGATCAACGATGAAATTTGTATATCCATACTACTAGCGGTTTGTTGATTGCAAACTTGCCTTGTGTAGTCAACTGGAATCATTCAACTTAAGCTTAACTTCAATTATCGTTTCTTAATTGATATGCATCAACCTAACGGTGTCTATGCTTGTAGCGGTGATTTGAACATCATAAAGCTTTCCTTAGAAGATCGCACTAATCTTGTGGAGATGATCCTAGGATGTCAAAGCAAGACTTAGTTAGAATTTCATCAAAGGTCATTCATTGTTCTTACATTCTTAGTGTTAGAAATAGATCCCGTTCCAACCCTTATCCTTTTTCTTTTTTCAAAATCAAGGGCCGGTGAAATTCCACATTCCAGTAATATCCAAAGCAAATCAGACGTTCAGGTCGTCGAAAGTAAGTCCCCTTGTGATTCCAGCAAAATCACATCGTACCACAAAGAGCTTATCCACACGTAGAGAACCTACATATCAGAACCTTGGAGTTACTCCGACTAATCCTTCGGCGAGATCTTCAGCAGTCGAGAAACTTTGTTCAAGAGAGGATAAGGTGCCTTTAGGTATTTTATTTTGTGTTCGCATGTGCATGAAAAACACATCAACACCACCCCACTACATCTTCTTACATTTGCATTGACTCCCAAATTTTATAATGATAAATGCTTGCTAAGCCATCAAGGGTACCACCATATAGAGATTCAAAAGTTAGTGAAGGGTGTAGGACAGCACTTACTAAACTCTTCCCCGATTCTGAAATGGAGGATTTAATGACAAGTGAGTTTGCAGATTTTGTAGCCTCCAATGGTCAAAGTGTTTCCACTCTCCGTGACAAGTATAAGAAGGATGCTCATGCTTGGTGGTACCTTAATGGCCATACATCACCAAACCTTCAAACTCTTGCAATCAAACTTTTATCGCAAGTAAGTTTCTTAATTTTATTGCTCTCTAAATTTATAATTTTTACTATTTTAAAATGGTCACCCTCTAACTTTGTGTCAATTATTCAATAGGTTGCTAGTTCCTCTTCATCTGAGAGAAATTGGAGCACATACTCCTTTATCCACTCAGTGAAACGCAACCGATTGGCAGCAAGTAAGGCATAAGAGCTAGTTTATGTGCATTCAAACTTGCACCTTCTTACTCATAAACAAAATGAGTACAAGGATGGGAGCACAAAGTTTTGGGATGTAGATCCAAAGTGAACTGATTTGGATTGTTCAGCTGCCACACAATCTTTACTTTCTGGGGAGTCCAATAACCAATTTGCTGCTAGTGCAAGTGGCAGTGAGGCTGCCTATGGTTCCACTACTCTAGCTACATCATCTAATGTCAATGATGATGTCGATCTTGATCTTCCTAGTGACCCATATGATGTTGATTATTAATTGTGTTATTTTATTGTTGAACCAATGAACAATGAATTCGATATATCTATCATAACATTCAAATTTTGACAAATGGAAATTAGATTAGACTTACAGTAAATTTGTTATATTTATATCATATATGATAGTTCCAAGTTTTGTTTAGCATATGGATGATATTTGGGATTCTATATTTTATTTTTGTTTCTACTTTTTAGGCTGCACATATGTATATATTTATGATTTTTTTTTTTTTTTTAAATGTACAGACGTACCCAAACCCCCCCCAAAAAAAATTGTCGTATTGACGCATCGTACCCACGTACCCATACCGGCAACTTAGTTCAATAGTTGTTCCTACATTGAAGAGTCATAACTTTTATGGAAGGGGCATATGAAAGATATAAAGGGAAGATGCAATACATTGTTTTGAGAGGTGTGTGTGGTGAAAGAAAAGTGTGGTGTGTGTATGTGTGCTTTGAAGACAATCATTGTATACACCAGATTGTGAGAGGGCAATCAATGACTATAATATATCAGATTTGAGAAGAAACACGAGGAAGTGATAGCAAGAAGTAAGAGAAAAATTTAATCATCTTGTAGTGGATTTGTGGTCAAGTTTTGACAGATTTGTGGAGCAAGTTATAGCAAAATTTGGAATTGAGGTTGGTGCCTCATTCTGGATGGAGTTGGTGCTTCATCCTTCTGAAGTTGATGCTTCACATTAAAGGGTTGGTGCCTCCACTAAGTTGGTGCCTACAAAGCCAGAAGTGGGAGTTGGTGCTTCCAATGAGTTGGTGGTCACAAACTAAAAGGGTTGGTGCCTCTAGTCTAAGTCACAAGGTTCAAATTCGAATTCAAATTCGACAGCCATGAAATTCGGATGAAATTCGACAAGGGAAAAATTCGAAAAAAAATTTGGATAAAATTCGCCTTCTATAATTTTGTTTATTTTTAAATATATGTATACTTCTAATAAATTATCAAAATAGCGACCCTTGTTGGAGAAAATCCGAGGGCGACCCAGCAGTTGCAGACACCCATGACCCAATAGATACAAAGCATATACAAAGAATACCCACGACCAGTTGAGTTGTGTTTAGAGGCGGATAGCAATGCTTTATAGAGGAAATTTGATTAAATTCGAGTTTTTTATAGAAGTTTGAAATTCGATTAAATTCAAACCTCATCCATGAAAATCGTTGTATCTTGTGACTTAGCCTCTAGTAGGTTGGTGCCTACAAACATTGTAAAAAGAGATATATATACATATATAAGCATTTATTGCTGTGGGTTTTCCCAATAAGGTTTCCACATATATTTTATATCTTGGTGTTATTATCTTGCATATGTATTGAATAAGTTTTATAAAGTATTGCTAATATATTCAATCAAGTTTTAAGGAGTAAAAATTCTTTAATATACTGATTCATCCCCCCCCCCCCCTCTCAGTATACTCTCGAGTGCTCTTCACTTCCAATTTCAAATCTTGAAGGATATCGTAGAAGAAATCAGACCCTCTAATGTTGTACAAGTACTAACTAATTCAACCCACATATGCAAGTTAGTTGGCTTGATAGTGGAAGATGCTTAGAAGCACTTTTTTTGGACCCAATGTAATATTACTGCCTTAGTGAAGCCATATAGGCAAGTAACCTGCCTTAAGATTTTGTCAAGTCATATGGGCAATTGACCACAATGAAGCTCTCAAGGCACTAGTGTTTGTTAAGAACCCCAGGCAGGTAGCCTGATCTATACAAGTCCTTTAGGTAGCGACTGGAGAGGTCTTTGAACCACAATATAAAACAATAAACAGCTCATCTTTTATTTCATTTAAATATCATCAAGATAATTTACAGGTGCCTTTATATAAAATTTAAATCATCAACCAACTATATTACAATGACCTCATAAAGATGCAGCAACGATTACATTTTATGTACAGCAAACTTTAGACAGTTTATTGCACATCAACAACTGTCATTGTGGTCTGGGAGATTGTCACGCATCTTTAACTGGCACACAAATACACATACATACATCATGAAACAAAAACTTACTTCACAATTTCAAAGAACCTGTACATACTACTATAGATAGACAATCATCAAAATATCAGACTCACTGAAAATAATGCATATACATGTTTGGATCAAAAGCAATCTTTGACAAACAAACATTTTATTTTTTGATACTATTTTGTCTCATTGCCATACTGAGCCATTATTGCAATAGCTTCCCACAAGTTCAATTGTTACAAGTGTACTTTTAACTATGTCAATTTGAAAATGGTACTGAAAATAGTTACCGAGTTCATCAATTTTGGTCCCTGCACCCAAACTGGGTTCGTCCGAGTTCGGGTTCACCATGGGGTTCACCCAAGGTTTACCCAAGGCATTCCCACTCTGCCATTTTGCATTGTTCCATCCAATCAGAAAAAAATCGTGTAAATCAAGATTTTTCCCAATTTGAAACCACAAACGATTTAATCGCCAGAAAAATCAGGAACGATTTTATGCAAATAATCGACGCGAGTTTGACTTTAAAAATCGTTGAAAATGCTGATTTAAACGATGCTAAATCAGCGGAAATTAAAAAAAAACCCTAACTTCGATCACCACATACTTTTGACCCGCAGAAACGACTCGGATATTTCGCACCTTCATATTTCATATATGTCTAACTCGTAACACTTATATACAGCATCCTTCTATTTAGACCAATTGCGTGGCTTGCCATTGGCACCTTTGCTGCTGAGATATAGACATAGTGGGAGTCATTGATCTCGACAAAGAAACAATGCAAGAGACCGGATGATATCATGGCCCCTTGGCCTTGTCGTACTTCAAACATAATTGATGGCTCTTAGATCAACAACCACAGGCAATGATTGCTTTATAATTGGCTAATGTACGCTAATGTATTTGACTCAAACTATGATTTCTATATGATGGAAACCAGTAATATGTTAATATGTTCTATAAATTTAATGTATGTGTGTTTTATAGAATATTTTAAGAAATTATGTATTTTCAAATGTTCGATAAATTTGCCGATTTATTGCTGATTTTTTGCTGATTCCCGATTTTTTTTAAAATTTGGGCCAAAAGATTTATCACCGATTAAGAGTTTTTCATCTTTGGTTCCATCTTCCAATTCAATTCTTAACTATCAATTGACATTTGGCATTAATCAATGATGAAGTATCATAGTATCAAATGCATTTAATTTTACAATTCTATATATTTCTTTAATTTTTTGTATATAATATGTATATACATATATATATACAAAAACTTATATATATATATGCAAGGACAAACCCGACTCATGAACCCAAAGGGCAAAAAAAATTTTGCTAGAACCCACGAACCGGGTTTGCGTGCCCGTACTTGAACCGGTAACTTAAATTATAAATATTGCAAATCTAACGTGTGCTTTAAGGGTATAGTGATTCAGCAGCTAACAAAATTTGGGCCAAAATATTTATCGCCGATTAAGAGTTTTTCATCTTTGGTTCCATCTTCCAGTTCAATTCTTAACTATCAATTAACATTTGGCATTAATCAATGATGAAGTATCATAGTATCAAATGCATTTAATTTTATAATTCTATATATTTCTTTAAATTTGTGTATATAATATGTATATACATATATATATACATGCAAGGACAAACCCGACTCATGAACCCAAAGGGCAAAAAAAAATTTGCTAGAACCCACGAACCGGGTTTGAGTGCCCGTACCTGAACCGGTAACTTAGATTATAAATATTGCAAATCTAACGTGTGCTTTAAGGTTATAGCGATTCAGCAGCTAGCAAAATTATCCAATGCTCCATTTTAGTAAGCTACAAAGCTCTAGAGGGTTCCAAGGTGAACAACAAAACTGAACTGCCTATTTTTTAACTTGTGACATTCTAATTTAATTGCAAACTCTCTTTTGGGATAAAATGATAAAAACAAACAAGTAAAAATTTACCTCATATAAAATATGCACAAAGTTGGCACCTTCCGGTCCTGAAACATGTTTCAAGATTGTTCCACATTTTTCGAACTCACGCAGCACTAAATTTGTGTCTTGCGGACTAAATCTGTAAAAAAAACAAGCTGCAATGTAAGCAAATGAATGGAGCACAACACTATAAAACTATCAAAGACTAATACTAGAAAAAAAGGGGAGGTTCAAAGTTCCAAATAATTGATTTGGAATACTAATCCAAAGAAGGATTTAACTATGGATCCATTTTCTAGATCCAATGGAGAGATGATCAAATAAGAAAATCATCAGATGTATAAATTTTGATACCATCCACTTGAAGAAATGTCACATTAAAATCTTGCGGCTTTGTGCTTTTTTTATCAACTGAAACTGGGCTTTGTTCCTTCCTAAATAAAGTATAGCTGACAGCCTGACACCATTAGGCAAGCCTAATTGATATAATCTTAGCAAAGTGATTTACAAAGAAAATTGTGAATGCATATAAAATTAGCACCAATCGCAGTCCCTTTGTAGTAAAACCTCTGAAGCAATAATACATGAACGATAAAAAAAGAATCTATGCAAGCTAACAATCAGAGTGTAGAAGGCAAAGAAAAAGAAAGAAACATATGAAAAAGATACTGTTGTAAGTATTATGAAGTGACTAGGTACAAATATTAACGTTTGGCAAGAACCTATCAAAAAAAGAATCATATTTGCAGAACAATATATGGAAAAGTGAATATCTTAAGTAATTGTAAGGATCTAGGCACAGAAGGAGAGAATCTTGAAATACAGGCTTAGAAAGACCAAGCCCTGGAAAAAATGACTGCAACTTGATGATCTTTCCCAGATATTGTAAAAAGGTACATGAAAGAGTGCATCAATCTCAAGAGAACCGAAAGACCCATATAATCTAACAATTGTCTCACCAGAGAACCAACAATGTGTTAAGGGATCCATGTATAATATAATCTATCCTATTTCCCTTGCCATAGGAAACCAAAATCTCAACCAAACCAAGCTTATGTTAGAGGATCTCCCTAACTTCACAAACCTGCACCCTTTTGTTTTGGAAAGAAAGGACTCTCATTTTTATACCCTATTCCTAAACTTGTGGCTATATCATCTAAAATGGGAAATGAACCCAAACAGATTGATCTTTTGATCTAAGTTTGCCTTATTAGTGGGCTCTACTTCTCACCCAATTCCCCGGGTTATAAAATGGGAAGTGCGGAATTGAATCCAAGCACATTCCCTGTACATTGTTATCCACAAAAAGTACACTTTAGCAAAGTTCAAGAGGCTATACTGTAATGGCATAGGGGAAAGTTCAAGGGTTTGGCATGTTTTTATCACTGCAGAGTGACACAGCTGCCCATGGTTCAGCTTGATGTGACAAGATTCCGATGTAACCATACCTAAGAGACTTTGGAAGTCTCACAAAAATATGCTGAGTCCTGAGCTGAACCCTAATGGGTTCTGTCGACTTAGCTTGGAAGACTTGGCACTCATTCAAAAATTAGGCACTGATAAATAAGAAAAAAGGCCTTGCATATGCAAAACAGCCTAATTTTCCATTTTATCGAACCACAACAGAAAAATACAATTGCCACATGGAGTACTGGTAGTTTTCAATGTTTTGGTCACTTTTCTTGGAACTTATGAGTTATAAGCAAAATAATATATCGTGCTTTCATCAACTTATTTGTTTATGTATCAAAGTCCGAGCCCGAAATAGACCTGCCCAGACCTAGTGTAAATACTTTATGTGTACCTACTTTGGAATGCAAAGAAGCTCCATACATGTTTTCGGATCGTATTAACATAGTTCAAGGTTTAATACTTTGGATGTACGCATTTTGGGGCGTATTGTATTATCATCCATATTTTCCGATCATAAGAGCTAGTTCCATATGCAATACTTCAGGTGCACATATTTTGGGGTGCATTGTAGTGTCACTTAGGTTTGCAAGTCATAAGAACATATGTCAAGGCTACAATACAACCTGCTAAAGTCATCCTTAATCTCACCTCAACTAATGCTTAACATTTTTTTCTAAATAGGAAAGGAAAGGCCCTTTTAAGCTCCATCATGTGGTGTTCATGTGCACTTGACTGAGTTGAGACTTGAATGTAGATTTCGAGGTAACCCAGCTGACAGTGTAGCCCTACACTATGACTCGCAAATACCCTACCCCATTCAGCTTCAAATCTCTTGTTTTGGGGAAATTATTAGCACTCTGGACCCCAAAAAGGAGAACAAGTAGCTCAATGGTATGGCGCACGAGCAGCAATCTGATCTGGAGGCCCTGGGTTCGATTCCCCATAGATTTGAGGCAAAATAAGAAAAGAGAAAAGAACGAAAAGATTGCATACCCGTAAACAGTAACCCAGCACTGCCCGTCCACCGCTCCGTTTGTCTGGCTGTGAGGGCGCTCCGCTTCTTCAAGTGGTGGGAGCTCCAGTAAACCGCGGGGCTCCTGCTGCAACCTATCATTTTGGGGGCTTTCATTCTCCTTATCTCCTTCAGGAAAGAGGGGAGACCTGCGGATCGGATTCCCGGGCGTTTGGAAGCTGAAACCTCGTCCAAAGGAGCCTGCTTCATCCGGCGGAGTGCTTCTTCTGAAGGAAACCGACGAGGAGGCGGCGGCAGAAGCCGAGACGTTCGTCTTTGGCGGTGGAGTTTTCAACTGGTGAGCTGTGGGCGAAGCGTCTTCGACCTGATCGTCGAGACAGCGCGTAGGAGGAGGCGGAGGACCGTCGAGCCATGACCCAGAAAATGGAGAGTTCTGCGGGTGCGAGGAAAAATCAATCTTCACGGGTGAAGCCAAGTCTCTATAAAATCGAAATCGGGAATGGCTCGCCCCTCTTCTTGATGAGCTTCTCTGAGTTGAAGAGGTGAAGTCCATGGCCATCGCCACAGATGGACTTTCTCTTTTCTTTAACGCTCCGCAGACAGAAATCTTTGATTTTTCATCTCCCGCCTTTGGGTCAGCAGCTGCGCTGCTAACACGTTGCGGTGGCCTTTGACTTTCACTGGGGTTTAGGGTTTTATCGATCCTGAGTTGAATATCACTCGTATCATCCGCAACAGTCACGGCACCGACAGATATTATCAAACGGTCAATAACCATATATAATTATGGGTTTTTCAAAGTATTTATGTTGTTATTATGTTTTATTGTTTCTGGATGTATGAGCGGAACCAGAGTAGGTTGTTTTATAGTTTCTGAAGAGAAGTGTGTCTTTCAAAGGATTTTGAAAAAAAAATTTAATGGGTGTTGTTGAGATTTTTATGTCGAAGGTATTTCTTATATAATATGGATGACTTGTTTTGACTATCAATGGTTGAAACAATTCTTTAGACATGCAAGACAATTGGAATCAACTCACTAGTTCATTTTTTTTTAGTTTTGTGTGTGCCTTGGTTTCAATGTCTACTATTCAACTCCTTAATCGTTGTCCATTGTTCACCGCATTAACACTGTTGTTGCTATCAAGAATAGCTCCTCATTGTATCTCTCATGGGGAATCACACAACACATAGTTATCATGATGAAAATCCAATTTCCTCCTGCAAGTGGCTTAACATATTCATAAATAAAAAAATGTAAATATCCCTGCTACAATTTTGCCCAACTATTAGACATTGGTCTCAAGGAGAGTATAATGATATGGATCACAATTGTCGCTCTATTTACATCATTTACTTGGAAAAAATTGGTTTTTGTGGTAAATACTTCTTGCCACGTGTCTATGTATCTCAAAAAGGCCACCAGATAAATTTTTAAGTTACATAGATTTACCTTTGGTAGTAAATACTCCTTGCAACCTTTTTACATATTCTTGCAGATATAAGTGTTTTCTTTATCACCTTCACAATTTTCAAGAATAGTCCTATGCAATTTCTTTGCACATAGTTTCTAGCTTAGCATTCTTCTCTATAAATACTTGTTGGAGGCATTGTTGCACTTTGTCATCAAATGATTAAACTTTCAAAGGAGATATGCTCCTAGCTCCAAATTGAATATTACAATAAATCTATGTTCAATTTCTTTTTAAAACATATGAGCTTTCTTATTTATAGAAATTTGTGTGCCATATGTGTTTGTGTGGCTTGTTTTGCTTACAAATTTTGCATACATGAATAATAAAGTAGTTAGTGGAATCTAACTTTGTGCTTTCAAATGGCATTGTCTTGTGATTTTTAATAAACCACTATCTTTTTCTTAACAACAATGTTAGCATAGCCAATGGCAAGTGAATCAAAGATGAATCACCTCTCTTGAAAAGTAACTAAGTCACTCAAAACTTTGAAGTTAGGCCCTGACCATTTGAAATGACTCAATTTGTCTATGTAATTGTCATACAAAGGGCATTTGCTAGTAGTAACAAGTATTCGACTAAAAACAAAGTTATTCAAATTCCCACAATATCAAATATGCTAGTTTTATGATATTGGAATCCAATTATAAGCACATTTGTAAACAGATCTAAAAGTGAAACTACTTCTTTAACTCAAATCCTATTCTAACTAGAATTGTGAATAAATATAAAAAGATAGTAGGGTAACGAGAAGTGTAATGAGAATCTATTGTACTAGACAATGATAACCATAAATTCACCTCAACACACTAAAAGGCTATATTAGATATTTCAAAGCAACGTTGTATTATCAAGAATTCTCACAATTAATATCAACATTGATGTAATCATCTAAGCCAAAACATGAAATTAAAAAAAAAACAGTTTTCTTCAATTAGAATACCATACCCATGCACAAAACCAAGACGAAATCATATGAACAAACATCAAAGCATAGATCTAATAATTTTATTCAAAACACGTGAAAGTAAATCCACAACAACCAATACCAATGCATTGAATAAACTCAAATACAATAAACAAAATTTCTATTTTTTAGTAAGACTCAAAACTTCACACTTTCCAATAGATTAAGACACTAAATCATGTATAACATTTTCCTATAATACTAGCAAAAGAATCATCAACCCTTAATACTGACACACGGGTAAATTTACATAGAATTTACATCAAAAGTTTGAATCTCATAGCTAGGATTTGGGTGCAAATAATTTGGTGTCCCAAAATATGAAATTAAAACTAACTATAGATGAAATTAAGATAAACTAAAACATAGTTGAAGTTAAAGTGTTTCCCAATTCTATGCAAAAGGGGGTGCATTTAAAAGAGTAGCAAACATAAAACATGGCCCTAAAATAGAAAATAAAACTCTAGTTTGGATGGTGGGAACTTGGACGTGCTTTTGGGACTTTAGTTTGCTTCCAACGTGCATAAAATTATGTGGGCATTCCACACAAATCTTAGCTTGAATCTTGGAGGCATGAGAAGTAATGCAAGATGTCAAAATTGCACTCAAACTACTACTCTATTTCTGAGTGGATGAGTAAACTCTACAAAATGCGTAGATGCAATGAAGGCACTTAAAAACTTTTAGAATCTTCGATCTAGAAGTGTTCTTGCGTTTGGAACTTGGTGAAACCTATTGCAATATTAAACCCATACCTAGAAATGAAAGTGTTCATCTCACAGATCAACAACAACAACATTAAGGAAAGTTTCATTGAAATAATTAACAACTTCATCCAAATCTGCCAAGTCTAGAGTCTTGGTATATTTGATTTTGATAGTTTGAGAATACCCAAGTCTCTCCAAGTTTTTTTCTTCAACTCCTTATGCTTAGCAAGCTTTGATTGCATTTTTACCAACTTTGCCTTGATTAATGCCATGTCTTTCCAGTGCACTGTTGGTGTAGGTTATTCTTGAATTCCTAGATGATAGTTATAGATGGATAGAGTTTCATAGTTGTCTCCAAGAGTGAGCATGATAGTGAATTAACAGACTCATCCATCCTTTCCAAAACTATATTTGTAGACTCGTGATTATGTTTGTACTTTGTCCTTTGACTTCTTGAATGTTAAAACAATCATTTTGAATGCCTTTAACCATTCCTTAGGTATATCCTTATTCCCTTTATCTACTATAATAGCTCAAAGTGCAACTCTTCTTCATTGGTAACCTTTATTTTTTTCAAAATGGGAATGGCATATCCCCACATAACAATGCTCTCATTAATACATGTACTTACATTATCTCTCAACAACATTTGTTGTAAAATCTCAACTCATCATTTATTGAATAATAAATCTTAATGGACATCCTAATTACCTCTTCTCCCGTAACTTTAATGTCTTCTCTCCATTGATAATAGTTGTCAAGAACCCATTCATGTCAGATTGTAACATTGTGTCTTTGGATAAAGCAGCTTGCAGGCTCATGGTGGGTGTGGCTAATTTCATTGGATTGATAAGATGGTTGATATAAACTTTTTAAGTTTGTCAATTTGAACCTTTAACTCTTCCTTGGTGGTCTCATCCTTTAGCATCCTTTTAAGGATAGTATCTACTGCTTGTTGCAGTGATTGTTTATTTTTAGCTATGGTTTGGACACCAAGATCAACATCTTGTATTTGATAATCCCCTAGATGCATATCTTCTTCTGGTTTGTCTACCATGGGATGGCTATTTGAGCTATTTGATGTAATTGCCCATCTACTATTATATAAGATGTCTTCCTTGATTTCTTTCTTTTTCTTTGAGGAGTTTTGAATGCTTCTTCCAAATTTGCAAAGTTCTCCTCTTTGAGAGCTCCTTATGCCTTATGTGCCTCTTTTGTATGGTTTGTCTTAACCATATGGGGAGTTGGCCAGATGCAGTATCTAGTGATGTATTTTTCTCCCTAGGAGTTTATTCTTAACTTTCTCATTGATCTTGGAAGATTTCTTCCTCTTGGTATTCTCCAAAGACATCCTCTTGTTGATGTTCTTCAAAACACTCTTCCTCTTTTATTTTTTGGTCTTCTTGACCATTGTGAGGAAGTTCTTCTCTTATTTGATTTTCCTCGTCTTCATGCAGATGTTCTTCTTCATCACGTTGGTCTCCTCCTTTACCTACCAATCCCTCCTCTTGATGTCCAAATAAAGGAGTTTAAATTTTTGCACCTCCCCTTTCATCTTCATTTTCATCATGCATCTCAACTACATCAGGCTTACTTTGATCAATGAAGGCATTTTCTTTCTCTTCCTTGGAAGATAGAGGGACATCGGTATATTTATATAGAGAGCGATGTGGTGGTGATGGTGGAGGTGGTGTAGGTGTTTTAGGAGGCAAAGAAGGAGTTTGAAGGGGAAGGAGAAGGGACATCTTTCTTTGGCCCAGGAGGAGTTTGTATCCTTTGCATTTTCTTTATCTACAACAAAACTTGATCTTCCTCTTATTTTTCTTTTAAATACCCTTGTAGGTGCAACTTCCTTTTAAATGTTCTCAATCTCTTATAGGTCCGAGTTTCCTTGGCAAGGTTCTTGCCTTTATCTTTAGTCCTAGTAGGCACCACCTCTTCTTCACTTGTAGCAGTAGTTGTATGATATTTCTTGCTATATGTGGTAGCCTTTGAGGTCTCACTTGCTTTTACTCTATATATCTTGATTGGGATCCTCACGGTGGCTTCTCTATCATGACTCGGAGGCTTTGAAGCCTTATTTGGTTCTTTTGATGATGATGCATTCTTTGTTTTTGAAGTTCCTTCCCCTTCTTCAAGTGTCCTGACTTGTAATTTTTGAGGGGTCAACATGGCATATAGTTTTTTCACCCATTCCTTAGTCCATTGGAGCACATCATTTTATATTTCATTCATTTCAAGTTCATCAATATTTGGATCAATGTTGAATAAGGGCTAATTGTAGATAGTTGTATTATTATAGGATGAATGAAGTCTCTTCCCATTTTCCATAAGTCTTTTAGGGACCATGATCGCAATAGATATCTTAGCAAATTCCAAGTCCATCTTGCAAAAGTCCCTGATCCCAACCTCAGTCTCATCAATGTAATTTCCCCAACTATATTCAACCTTGGTCTCATGTTTGTAATATTTCCCCATAATTGGGCTTATCTTTCCTATCTAGTCAAATCATTCTCTTGTCACCAAAAGGGGCTCCATGGTGTAGGTTGCCAACTCAAGCTTCATGATTGTGGCATCCTTCATATCCAGGAAAGCATGAGCTCCAATCTTGATTGAGAAAGGTGAAACAATATTTGTGCTTGGTGACTATAAGTATGTGGGTCTCCATTGTTGAGAAAACATAAATATTGTAGATTTATATACATGAAATGATAAACCATAAACACGCAAATTTACGTGTAAAAACTTGGTAAAACAATATCAAGTAAAAAACTATGAGCATAGATATTTTGTATTATTTCTCATGATTTTTCATAGTTACATCAACCTTCAAAAGTGTCAATAAAACATGACTTCTCATATAATTTTACATCTGAGTTGAAGATTCCTAATCAGTCAACTTTCCAAATATAGAAAGTATGAATCATACAACTACATGTCAAACAAGTGTCTAAATAGCTAAAATGTTAAGTCGCAAAAATTTCAAACACCTTCAGCATGGCAAGGGAGATACAACCAATCCCCTACAACCTCTAGCCTTTAGCCTTCGGCTTGAAGCAAGGTCCTTCGAGCAACTATGTTGAGCACAAGCCCGAAGCACTACCATGGTACCCAATCATGACTATTCATCACTGCTAAGAATAACACTAATGCCTCACCCACTCCTAACTATTCATCATTACTGGAATAACAATAAAATTGACTTCATAATCCAACATCCACAACTTATCTACATAGTTCCAAAGAACTATATTCACACATAGATATCTTAAAAACTTTATATGGGCTTTCTTGCAACCTACAATTCAAATATAATTGAATGTCTTGAAATGTATATAATAATTTCCAAATCTCTTAGTTTTTGTTGTTGCATCCACTTAAAGTCTTATTGCAAAATCACTCCAACAACCTTCTTATTGCAAAGGTGAAGGCATCATTTACTACACATGACTCACTCCTACTCCACTCCAAAGTGGATTGAGGGTAGTGTCTATAAATCTCCATCTTTGGATCTTTCAGTGAACCTACTTTGGTCAAGCTTGGGAAGGTGGCTTCAGTAGCAAGGAGGTAGACCAGATAAGATGTCATATAGAACTTAGGGTCATCCTTCACTTATATCAACTACTCATGGATAGTGTTGCTAATATTAGCTCCTCAATCTATGTGCTCCTTCTTGGTAAGAATTATCTTTATGAGAAACAACATCCAGGGGTGGACGTCCCTGGCACTTGTCAAGCATACTACTCTTCTTAGCAAGATGACATGATCCTTATCATCCTCGTGAAGAATACTCGTGTGAATAACCTTTTCTAATTTGGTTAATACCTTTCTTGGCTTGTCCATCATATTATTGTTAATATATTCCATAGGATCAAGGCATTTACCATAATATTGATTTCCAATGCTAACATTCATTTTAGCATACTCATTATAGACAAGTATTCCAAGCACTCTCTCTATAGTATAAAGAGTACTCCAACAACATCACCTGTGAAGGTCCATAAATCCTCCTCTCATCCTAGATATAGTTTTTAGAACATGCAAGTACCAATTATGGGGATTTAAGAGCTACTAAGAAAGCAACTACCTGTATCAAGCCCGACTTGGCCAATGTTGTGGCTTGTGGAGTTTTGTTGGCTTCATCATTCATTCTCTTCAATAATTCCTTCATATTTATATGTCCTAGGTTCGTATTAGTTATATAATTATTAGAAGACATAATCTTTCATGGTGGAAAGTATCCCTTGAATTGGAACACCATTGTTGTCTCATTCTCTCTAGACATACTCTCCTCTGAATGAGAGACAAGGTGTATTAGGAAAACCAATCAACAAATTACATCATAATCCATTATCAAAAATTTACTAATTCAATCATTCATTAATGTCGCAATGAGCAAAAATCAACAAAACCAGTGATTCTCCATCTTATCATTCTCATAATTTTATTTTTTTAAATAGACTTTATTGGGATCAAATATAAGACTTGCAATGTTTAATTTCATTTGTGCTTTGCAATTGTGTACAATGTACATCCAATGCTTTAAGCCCAATGAGAAGTTTTGCACGAGACTAGGCATCTGGGGGTTGGGGATCGAACACTAATACATTTGGCCTAAAATTCTGACAGAGGTTTCCGACGTGTGAGATTTTGCGAGAAGCGAGAATCGAGCCAAGATCTGATGTTGGTCGTAGATCACATGCAACTCCTCACACAACGGATGATCAAAGATCAAAATAGCTGAATGAAGATAATTTCAATATGAGAGAGAAATAGAGACAAAGAGGAGAATTTGGAGAAGACTCTCACCGAGCTATCACTCCACTAACTTCACTAGTGAAGGTGAGAGTATAGTGTTTATTATATAGAAAAATATAAGCATATACATCCAAGGGGTGCGTTAACTCCTATTCCCCATAAAAAGTGGGAGGTTTTACCTTCTTGGTAAATGCCAAAACATGTGGCATAACCTCCTTACATGAAGACAAAAAAGGAGTTGAGAAAGTTGGCACATAAGGCCAAAAGAGAGTGTGAAACCCAACTACCCCATAACCCACTTAGGAAATGACAAAATAGTGGTTATGAGAGGTGGAACAACAAGCCAAAAGAGGGTGTGTAACTCAACTACCCATGCGAGGTGGAGAGTTACACATGTAGCTAAAGTATTTCGCCACGTGTCCTCATATAAACCACTCCTATTAACCTAAGCAAGCTTAAATAATATATGTGTAGGAAAAATAAATACCCCCTAACATAAGGAAAATAAAAAACCTACACTAACACCCCCCCTTAAGCGTAGCTTAGGTGGGTGAAAATATGGGTCCCGACAAATGCAACCATGTTAGGTACCCATGTACATAGATAGCCCCCCCAAAAGAAAAAGCCCCCAATGAGAGGAATAGCCCACCCCCCTAAATAAGGAGAGAAAGAAAGGAGGACTAAGAAGTCCCTCCTGCAGTAGACACCTGTTGTATCCCAAGCAGAGATTGCAAATGAAGGAACTTGCTTTCGGTGAAGGGTTTGGTGAAGATGTCCGCGGTTTGCTCTGTTGTAGAACAATACTTAAGATCAATGATGCCTTCCTGAATGAGCTCTCGAATATAGTGCATATGTATCTCAATGTGTTTAGTCCTCTGGTGATGAACTGGATTTCTTGAGATCTGTATAGCACTTTGATTATCACAAAAGATGATAGTAGGCTTCCTAACTGGAATACCAAACTCAGTGAGAATATTCTGAAGCCAAATAGCCTCAGTGGTGGCATTAACTACCCCTCGATACTCAGCCTCTGTTGATGAAAGAGAAATTGCAGACTGCTTCTTACTCGACCAACAAACTGGACCAGAACCAAGTGAGAAGCAATACCCTGAAGTGGATTTGCGATCCTGAGAATCACCCGCCCAATCTGAATCCGTATATCCCACCAAGTCAATATCCATGCCTGCTGCATACTAAATTCCATAATTGTGATTACCCTGAATGTAGCGGAGAATCCGCTTAGCTGCTTTCCAATGCAACTCATGTGGCTCCTGCATGAATCTAGAGACCATGCCCACCGCATATGAAATGACAGGTCTCGTATGAGTCAAGTAGATGAGGCTCCCAATAATTTGTCGATATAAAGTGCTATCAACCAAGGGTGAAGAGCACTTAGCCTCAAGTTTGACCCTAGACAAAAAAGGAGTAGGTGCAGGCTTACAATCAGCCATGCGAAATTGAGAGAGCATATCGAGTGCATACTTGGGTTGTCCAAGGAAGATGCCTGAAGAAGATTGAGTAATCTCAATTCCCAAGAATTAATGTAGAAGACCCAAGTCTGACATCAGAAATCTATCATGTAGAGCAGTTTTCACTACCTCGATGGTGGATGAGTGACTCCCTATGATCAACAAGTCATCAACATAGAGAACTAGAAATGTGAGAGTATCATCTTGGTGTAGAATGTAGATGTTCGGATCAGAATGGCATCGATTAAAACCAACTGTCAGAAGGAAGGAGTCCATCTTGGCATACCAAGCTCGAGGAGCTTATTTGAGGCCATAGAGAGACTTTTGAAGTCGACACACAAGTGAAGGATCTTGAACAAACCCTTGTGGCTGCTCCATGTAGATTTCCTCTTGAAGGTCACCATGAAGAAATGCACTCTTGACATCGATCTGATGAACTTCCCAACGACAGGTTGCAGCAATAGCAAGGACAAGCCAGATGGAATTCATCTTAGCAACTGGAGCAAAAGTCTTAGAGTAATCAACCCCTGGAACTTGGGAAAAGCCTTTTGCTACCAAGCGAGCCTTATACTTATCGACCAACCCATTTGCTGCAAATTTTGTTCGATAGATCCACTTGCATCGAACAAGTTTCCTTCCCTTAGGAAGAGGAACTAAATCCCATGTGTGATTCCTTTCCAAGGAATTAAACTCTTCTTGCATTGCAGCATCCCATTCGGGAACACCTGTAGCTTCTCGAAAAGACTGTGGATCAGAAGCTGAAGCAATGAAGAGATGTGGAGCTTGCCGAAATTATGACCTAGTTCTTCTAGAATCTGATGGATCATCAAGCCAATCTCCTGCTGACTCAAAAGTTTGTCTAGCCCAAACAGGCACTGAAGCTGGAGAGTCTGGGGGAGAATCATCAACCTCTGAAGGATGACTATGAGAAGAATGTGAATCCTCACCATCACTGTCACCATCTAAAGTGGAGGAAGAAGACTCCTCAATAGGATTAGGAGGATTAAGATCCTCAGAAGAACTGTCATCATCATGCAATGTCTCCAATGTGATAGTGGATAGAGAAGTGGTATGAGAACAAATAGAAGAACTCTCCTCAAAATGAACACTCCTCTCAATGAACAACTCATGTGTAGAGGGATGGAGAAGTCTATACCCTTTGACATCATTTGGATACCCAACAAATATGCAAGGCTCGCTCTACGGATCCATAGCCTTGCATTTCTTTGTTGGAATGTGGGCCCATGCAAGAGAACCAAACACTCTGAAATGCTTAACTGTAGGTTTCCGACTAGTCCAAGCTTGAAAAGGAGTTACCCCCTTCACAGCTTTATGAGGAACTTAGTTCTGGATGTAACATGCACAATTGATGGCCTCTGCCCAATACTGAGATGCCAAAGACTTGGAGTGAATCATACAATTTGCCATCTCCTTCAAGGACCTATTCTTCCGTTCTGCGACACCATTCTGCTGAGGACTGTATGGAACTTTGTGCTGCATGTTGATACCTTCTGAAGCACAAAATTGTTCAAACTGATTATTAACATATTCACCCCCATTATCTGTACGTAGAATCTTGATGAACTTCCCAGATTGATTCTTTGCAAAAACTTTGAAATCTAGAAAATTCTCAAATACCTCAGACTTTTGTTTGAGAAAGTAAACCCATGTAAATCTAGAAAAGTCATTAATAAATGTTAAGACATATTTAGCCCTGCTGAAAGATGGTTGTGGAAATGGTCCTGCCAAGTCACTATGTACCATCTCCAATAGCTGTGGAGCTCTCCATGCTTTGCCTTTATCATACTTCTCCTCAGAATGCTTACCAAGAATACATCCCTGGCAAACTCCATCAGAAAATCGAATAGAAGGCAACCCTGAAACCATGTCTTGTTTACTGAGTTGTTGCAAGTAACGATAGTTCAAGTGGCCAAATCATTGATGCCACAAACAACTAATCTCATCTGCATGAGTGAGTAAAACTGTCGAAGGAGAGTCAGGAACAAAGTGAGAAAACTGATATAATCTGGATTGATGATCTGCTTTTCCCACAACAATAGTAGACCCATTATGCATTTCACTGATTACCACTGTATTTGGTGTGAACTCAACTCGTTTGCTATAACTAGTGTGAGTGATCTGATAAACAGATAGGAGATTAGTTGATAAAGATGGAACACAAAGGACATCCTTAAATGTTCCTTCACCCACATCAATAGACCCTCTCCCATGCACTTCAACAGGAGTGTCATCACCCATTAGTATGGAAGGCATATAACATGGCTCTAAAGAGGTGAAATCATCTTTTGAAGAAGCCATGTGGTGCGAAGCACCCGAGTCAATTATTCAAGAATTGGGTTGTGAAGCAACGACAACTAGGGCCTTACCCTTTTCTTTCCCTTTACTCTTATCTGTATCCTTAGAAGATCCTTCTGATGAACTCTGTTTGACTGAATTAGGCACCTTGATATTATTCTTTTCAAGAAGATTTGAAAGGTGATTAATTTGTTTCTTTAAACACTTATGTTCATCATGACCAGGCCTCTTACAATAAGAACACTTGACTTTCTCCTTCTTAGGTTGTTCACCTCTTGATGAAGAGGTCTGATTATCTGATTTTGAAGTAGCAGATTTTTGATCTTTTTTCTTCTCTCCTTGGTTCTTTTGTTTCTTATCTTGCTTACCAGACCCTTTTTGTTCTTTTGTGCCTGGATTTACAACTAAGGCATGTGACTTAGAGGGTTTTATTGTACCCATTTGAACCAATTTGTCTTGCTCCCTAGTGAGTTCTGCAACAAATTCATCCAGAGAAGGCATTTTGAATGTGGTACCTAGGGCACATTTTGTAGCATAGAATGTAGAAATAAACACTGAATAGTTAGGACCAAGCTTAGAAAGAATATTGAAGATCAGTTGCTTATCATCTTTCTTAGTTCCACACAGTTCCAACTGCAATCTTACAGACTTAAGTTTAGTGAAGAAGTCTTGTATAGTATCAAAATTGGTTGGATTCAACCCTATGAGTTCATTCTCTAACTGATGACCTCTTAGCTCATCCTGCTTACCAAAGAGGTTTTCCAAAGTGGTCCACACTACTTTTGGTGTAGTGGTAGATTCAATGTGAAAAAGAAGGTCTGGAGAGACTAACATACATAGAGTACCAAAAACTTCATCACATTTATTAAACCATTTAATCTTTTCGGCAGCATCTTGAGGTTCAGTTTCAAGTCCCATAGTAACATGATGATATCTATGTCTTTTCAGATATATTATCATCTTAGATTTCCATTCAAAATAATTATATGGTGTTAAAAGTGGAACTATAGATGCATCTATGATAGTAGAAAAAAAGATTGCAAAGAATCAGGAAAAGTGCAAGAAAGAAGGCACGAGAAACACCCCCCCTTTTCACTAGTCTCTTAAATCACCCCCCCCCCCAAATATTACAAGGTTGGCACTTTATAATTAGTGCATTTACAAGGCTTTTTATCAAATTACAATTCTTTTAAGAAACCAATAGAGATTTTAAATACAAATAATTTGAGACAAGATCTGAAACAAATTAGTCTTATAATTGCTTAATTTATCTCAATACCTTTCCAACAACTATTAGTTTTTGAAAACAAAGTTGTGAGGAGAAAGATATGACCAGTTGAAGAGAAAAAGAAGCAGCTGATACAACCTTTAATATCTAATAGAAAAAGGCAAAAAAAATCAATTAGACCTATAATAATGGAGAGTGCTCATTTCCAGCTTTCCATCAAGTATTTGTTTGCAAAAATCTGACACCCAAGGCAAAAGTTGTGCAACTTTTAAGAAAGGTTGCTGAATTTCCTTGATAGAAAAATGGCTTAGGCCCTATTCAAGCTTGATTTCTAAATTTTTTTTTAGTTTTCTGGAAATACCATCTAAAACCCATAAGTTTTTCGATGCTGGGAAGAAAACCCAGAAATTGTTTTTTGTGAAAGTGAACGGAAGTTGGAACACTAAAGCTGGAATGAAAACAGCTCCAGTAAAAAAAAATTACTCTAATTTTTTACTATGTCCTCCAAACTCTAATTTTGGTGAAGTAAAAGTCACTTTTGACTTTGTCAAGCCTTATGGACACTCTGGAAATTCTTATTAAGCTTCCAATATTACCACAAAGTTGTAATCACCCAGATCTTACAAGAACACACATGTAAACCAGATTTAACTAGAAGCTATTTTCCTTTAAACTGTTCTGATTCTCCAGATCACACGAGAATGCAGGAGAAAAGCATACTTAGTTTTTAAGGAAAATATTAGCTATATAAAAGTCTCAAATCCCTCAAATAAATAAATAAAAGCAATGAGCTATGCCAGACAATAAGCTCTGATACCATGTGAGAATCTGCGAGAAGCGAGAATCGTGCCAAGATCTGATGTCAATCGTAGATCACATGCAACTCCTCACACAACGAATGATCGAAGATCAAAATAGCTGAATGAATATAATTTCAATATGAGAGAGAAATAGAGACAGAGAGGAGAATTTGGAGAAGACTCTCACCGAGCTATCACTCCACTAACTTCACTAGTGTCACTAGTGAAGGTGAGAGTATAGTGCTTATCATATAGAAAAATATAAGCATATACATCCAAGGGGTGCATTAACTCCTATTCCCCATAAAAAGTGGGAGGTTTTACCTTCTTGGTAAATGCCAAAACATGTGGCATAACCTCCTTACATGAAGACAAAAAAAGAGTTGAGAAAGTTGGCACATAAGGCCAAAAGAGAGTGTGAAACCCAACTACCCCATAACCCACTTAGGAAATGACAAAATAGTGGTTATGAGAGGTGGCACAACAAGCCAAAAGAGGGTGTGTAACTCAACTACCCATGTGAGGTGGAGAGTTACACATGTAGATGAAGTATTTCACCACGTGTCCTCATATAAACCACTCCTATTAATCTAAGCAAGCTTAAATAATATATGTGTAGGAAAAATAAATACCCCCTAACATAAGGAAAATAAAAAACCTACACTAACACGACGGAGAAGGTATATTGTGTTCAAATTTGATATTTTTTTGAAAAAATGCCCACTTTCGTCGGAATTCTGAGGATAATGCAACATTTGGTTTCAACGGAGAAGGAATTGGCAATGGCATTTGTGTTTTTTTAGATAAAGTGCTCACGTTCGTCGAAATTCAGACGACCGCGGGCATTACTTAAAAAAAAAGAAAAGACCAAGTCATTTCATAAATCCCGCCTCTTCATCCTGCCTCTGCCATTACAAAATCCTACCTCTACAGGGAACCAGCCGCATTCCATTACAAAATCTCGCCTCTGCCATTACAAAATCACTACTAGTGCTCTAGCTGCAGAATGAAGTGGTTCCTCCCATGTCGATTCCGCCAAAAGAGTCCAAATCAATTATGCACTCAAGAAGTCGCAGGTGGGGGTCTAGTAAGTCGAGAAGTTATTGTTGGGCCATCCCTCGATGAACACGAAGGAGGGAGGCAGACATAGGTTCCCTGTGGGTTTAATCGTTGTAGGATGTAGGAATGGTCAGAGCTATCGTAGCACAGCTTTCCTTTCCTTTCGCATTTGAGCCAAAGGATGTGTTTGTCAGGGCGACCATTTTAATTATCATCGCTTCACTCTAAATTGGGCATTACAAGATCCGGTTGAAGAAAAAAGGTAGGGTATAATTAGCAAATTCATTGTTTTTACATATTTAAATATTTAGATTCAAAGTTTATTATAGATTTATCAGATTAATTACCAATAGCAGAGATGGTGAGAGGTTTCTTTAATATGATATGATCAATTTAAAAGAAGAATTTCTTACAAGACCTAAACCGTTGAACAATCCTACAATCATGTATTAATTAAACACTGCATTTTAAATAATGTACAATATAGTAAGCCTGAAACATATTAAAACTACTTTTCATATTTAAAATATATCCTAATTAAGGAGAGGGATGACCTAAACCTGCGTGATCGAGTGCCATTATGTAAAATATATCCTAATTATGGATGCTGGTATATATGGTTGTGACAGAAAATCCCTGCTACAGAACTGTGAGAGCACTGTGTAGTGATCGAGTGCTATTTTTTGTCGGTGTTTTGGAAGGGAGCATAAGTGTACCATTAGGAAGGTGGTATAAAATGGAAGCTGAGAGGTATAAAGTTATGAGGTGTGTGTTAGAATAAGATAGGGAGGTAAGTGATGAAGGATGTAACGGTGAAAGAGTAAGTTAGGATATGTTAGGGGTTTGGAAGGTAGGAAAGTGAATGGGGGGAGATAAAAGGATGTGAAGGATGGAATGGGGTTAGGTAGGTGAAGTAAAAGTAAGTGTATATGAGGTTAAGGTTTAGAATAGGATGTAGGAAAGTGGAGGAGGTTAAGATAGGGGATATGAAATATAGATGGAAGGTAATAATGATAGGAAGTGAGGTAAAGGTTATGAGGTGTGGGTTAGAAAATAGGGTGTAGTAAATGGAAGGAAGGGTCATATCACTTTGAGAGTTTTCACCAAGATGAGTAGCCCGAGTATGGACCTCAAATCTTACAAGCCATGAGGATCCACTTGTAGTAGAGGAGCATATACTTGCATCTTGGGAGCTTATTAGGAGTTCGCCTTGAATTTGGGAAATACACATAGAGGAGATAGAATATTGATCAATACACATTACCTAGCCTCATCATGCATAAATACAAGAGATATAGACTATAGAAAGAACATATCATGAGCCAAAGGATCATATTCAAGAGTTGCTTCATCTCCAATCCTCTACATTTTTAAGATCCACAAATGGGGTTGAGGATAAGTCTTGGTTACTTAGCTTGGACTTATGCTTTGGGTTGCATCTATATATGAGCAACCTAAAGGCATAATTTTCAATGCAATTTTTGAGAGGACTTTCTTCCACCTTGTGGTACTGGGCGGATAAAATGCACCAACTCACATTGGAAACCCTCTCCAAATACCATTTTGGAGTGCTTCAAAGTGTGTTCTATTTCAAAATATTTTTGACGGAGATGCATAGATGAGTTTCACAATTTACATAATAAGGTTTCATAGTGGCTCAACATGAGAGTTAGTTTTTGGAGTTCTTGTAGTTTGTAGATTACATTCAAGACAAGTTACTTGTCAATTATTTCATTAGGGGTGGAAAGCCTAAAATTTTAGTTTTCCTACACATGGCCAATCCAAATGACTTTAGGGTTGCCATGGAAAAGTCTCTTATGGAAAAGGAGGTACATGGGAGGACACAAGAGGCATGAGAGAAGTTTGTAACCTTGATGAAGGGACTAAAGTGTCCATAGGCTTCCCCATCCTTCAAAGGATAATTTAGACTTACTATATGATTTACAAAGAAAAACCCAATAGTATCAATATTAGGGACAAAGGTCTAGAGCATAATAGGGCCCATAGGGTAGTCACATGTGACCATCATCGACACAAGTATATTTTAGGTATGAGAGACTATAGGGCTATCAAGCTAGGCCTTCTATGACTCAACAACCTTTTAGGGAAGAATCTAGTGTTTTTAGTAGTTGGGATCTTCTAATTATGGTGGGGCCTAGCCAACATAGGGTTATATGAGAGGCACATGTTATGTATATGTTAGTATCAAACAAAGAGTGCCCACAAGGTTTTAGAGTAGGTGGACACCATCCTAGGATGTCAAAGTAGATAGTTGATATGTGGGTCTTTACCCTCCCAACCACTCAACATATACCACCATGTGTATTTACCCTCCCAAACACCCAAAGGTCAAAGGAAGATTCACTGCTGCAACACTCACTTTTTGTGATAGTCTCAAGCACTTAGGACAGTCACTCCTTTCGTGGCCATTCTTCTTCACACAAAACTCTCTAACATTTATTATGATGATAGTGTACCTCCTTAAACCTTCCACCAACACCTAACTCAATACCAAACTCTTTCCCAATCTCGCTAATGGACTAATTAACTCAACTCACTGTGAAATTGTGACGGTCAATGCAAGGTTTAGGACAATAGTAATTAGGATCTTCTAATTATGGTGGGGCCTAGCCAACATAGGGTTATATGAGTCAGGGGTAAGTTCAACAGTGATGTGTATTAGATTGTCATCAAAGTTTCCTGTTAGTGTTAATTTGTATCAGCATTAACCACTTATTGTCATGGGAATCAACTAATAGATAACTGTAGCGTCCTAAAATTGTGACACTTGCAATTTCGACCGCATTTGGGTCTTCACGATGGCGATGCAACACTAAACCTGAATGGAGACCCCGAAACTTGCTCATGACACCAAAAACTGCATTTTTCCAGCACCCTGGTCTGATCCTCCTTGCACCCTGCTGTCCTGGGAGGTGGGACCAGAGCGCCCAGCGCCCTGGTCCTTCAGGACTAGGGCGCCCAGTGCCCTGGTCCCCCAGGACCATGGCGCCCAGCGCCCTGGTCCCTGGCCCTATTTTGGGCCCGGTCTCCTATGGGACTTCGGGTCTTTTTGTTTCCAATTTGGAAAATAACATTTCCTGGTCGGCCTAAGGTCGGGAAAATCAGTCTTTTAACCCTAATCGGCAAGTATATAAACTACTTTTCCTCTCTCATTTTGGAGGATGAAAAAAAGGTGGAAACGATATTCAAACATTCAAGCATTCAAGCATTCAAGCATTCCTTCAAGCAATTGATCATTCTAAGTCTCCATTCAAGGCTAAGTGTTGCATTCAAGACAAGGATTCAACCATTGAAGAGGAGATCACATACTACAACATACAACATACAACAAACAACAACATCTATACCTTCGCATATAAGGATACAAACATCCTTACAACAAGGTATTAGTACTTGTTTTACATTACATTTACAGCATTTCTCATTTCTTGGTTAATTCCAAAACCGGGGTTTGACCTAAGGGCAAACCCCTAATCCCTAACCCCCTAATCGTCTTCGCTTTTCTGTGTGTAGGTTGCAGGTACGCGGCTGAAATTGAAGATCTAGAATCCTTGTGCAGAGACGAACAGATCCCCCTTCATTTCGCGGATTTTTCGGAGGACCGTGTGCACGCCGGGCGCCATCGTCCCGTCAACTTTTGCTCAAATTTGCAGGATAGTGCCGTCTCGACATTTTACTGCTAATTCCAGGTCCGCAGCTTCATATCATATCCCTAACTCAGTTTATAAGCGAATCTTTCTCACTTTCTATGCATTCCTAGCTTAATCACTCTATCCACATTCTTTACAAAAGAGGGTATCCTTGCTATCACAACCCTTGAAACTCATATAGAATCCAATCTTACATTGCGTGGGATTGGATCTTGTGGGTTTCAACCCCTCTTTTGAATGTAAAGTCCCTCCTAAGTGAAAACCATCAACCCTAGTGACTCTCCCTTCTCTCTCCTCGGAGTTGGGGAGGGGAGAACGACTAGGGTTCGATTTTTCCGCTTTACATTTTGGTGAACCCGACGTGAACATCCTTTCTAATTATTCATAGTTAGATCTGAAAATTGGATTCCTTGATTACATTTCCATGTTTGATCTTTTGCAAAATTTTAGAGGTTAATTGCATAAAAACCCTAAATTTTCTTTTTAAGTAATTGAGCTTGTGAAATGTTTAATTGTTAATGCTTGTTTCAGATCTGCCCTTCTATTACAAATTATCAATTCATATTTGTGCTTTAATTTTGAAAATTAAGTGGTTAAGTGTCAAAACCCTAATTTTTGAAACCCTCTTGATTCAACCTTTGTCCGACAATTTCACTGATCAAAACATCTCCAAATCAGCTGTAACTTTGGATTCTGCAATAAAATCACAATATCTTGCATCCCTGAAAATTTGGAAAAAAGTTGCGAGGACCGTGTGCACTCTGAGCGCCATCGTCCCCGACATTTTTTCCGAAATTTCGGGAGCGAGATCTTACTGTATTTTTCTGCTAAAATCCAGAATTTTGGCTGATTTTATCAATTTTAACACCTTCAAAATTAAAGTCAAAGTTGGTCTAGTGATTGCTTGGATTGAGGCTTCTAATCATTCAAAAATTGTTGAAATTGAAATTCATGTCAAAATTGTGTTTCTTACTGTCCTAAATTTGAAAAGTGTGTTGGCGTTCATTCAAAATTTCAGTGCTTTATTCAAATTTTTGCAATTTGTGACTTTTGAAATTAAGTGCTTAATTACAACAACTTTGATTTCCGCTTTCAAAATTGAATTTTGCGTGAAATTGAGTCAACTTTCAAATTTCAAAACTTGCATTGCTTTTGGTATTCCCTCTAAAATCATAAAATTCAAAATTTCAGTTTCCCTCTCTTTTTCAAAATTCAAATTTTGCATTTTTCGACAATCTTGGTAGGGTTCAATTTTGAAATTGCAACTTTAATTTAGCCTATCTATAGATCGTAAAATCACTCAATTTTTTCAGGTTAGCTATAAAATCATCATAACTTTCATCCCTGCAAATTTCGAAAAAAGTTGCGAGGACCGTGTGCACCCCGAGCGCCACGGTCCCGGACATTTTTTCCAAAATTTCGGGAGATTGTCCTGATTGTATTTAACAGCTTAAATCTGGAAAATTGGCTGGCTTTACTGAAATTTGCTACCTCTAAAATTCAAAATCTTCTCTCTCTCTTTAGTGCATGAGTTTTACAACAATAAGCCCTACTTACACTATTCCCGTTAGACGAAGCCTTAGAATTAAGTCTTTCCAAGGTTTAATTACTGAGGAGATGGAACCTAATTTGAATGGCCTTTTTAATGAGGACATGGGTAATTCCTCTAATCCTCTTAATGATGAAGAAGCTCTCCATGAGGTTTCTGTAGAACAACTTTCAAAATTGGATAACCAATTTGATGATTTTCGACAATGGATGTCTCAAGAATACCCTGATAGTCAAGCTCTTCCTTTAATTGAGGGTCTAAAACGTATGTTTCAAAGTGATAAGAATGGAATTGATATTTTGCGTGGTATTGCACACATTGTGGATTCAAATGTGATGCCTATGAAAAGTTGTGCCGAAACCTTAGGTTATACACAACCTCCTACTCAAGACAATCATTCTATTCCTTTGATGACTTCTATTGCTAGTATACCTACTTTTACATCAAACATAATGACTACTTCAATACAAGACATTCCTCCTATGATTACTAATCATGGGGGCAATCCTTCTTCTTCAATTAACCCTCTTCCTTCATTCAATCCAACTTCTTCATTCATTCCTTCAGTGAGTGTTCCTATTATATCTCCACAAATGAACACGACGCAAGGGGGCAATTCATTTAACCATTCCATTCCTCCTTGTAGTGTTCTTCCTGTCCAATCATCTCCTATGACTAACTATCATAGTGTCCCACCACCTTACTCTCTACCTTCTTTCAATAACATAACACCTCCATCACAATCTAACACGTCTAATATGAACTCTTCGACTGAAGCGACCATTAATAATCTTGCACAAACTGTCTCTTCTTTACAGCAACAAATTGCCTCTATAATCAATCTAAGTTTAGTGTGCCCACATTTGATGTTGCGAGCCCACTTTCTCTTGATATTGTTCGAGCTATTCCCCCTAAACATGTTGAAATTCCGCATTTGGAGCTTTATAATGGTAAGGGTGATCCTCTAACACATGTTAAGACCTTTCAAACAATATGTACCGATTTTGCTTATGACCAAAGGTTGCTTGCAAAACTGTTTACTAGAACATTAAGAGACAAAGCCCTACAATGGTATTGCTCGTTGCCTTCCTATTCTATTACTTCTTTCGAACAACTTGCAAATGCTTTCATTCAACAATTTCAAAACAATATAAGTCCTAAAGTTACTTTGATTGATTTAATGCATTGTAAACAAGGTGTTAAAGAAAAAGTGACTGATTTCATTGGTAGATATAAGCATTTGTATGCTCAAATTTCCTTTCTAGTGCCTGACAATGATATTCAAAGAATCTTCATTTCTAATTTACAAAAAGACATTAGAGAGAAACTCCTGTTTTCTGAGTTTACTTCTTTCCACCAGTTGTGCGCAACTCTTCACAATTATCAACTGACTGTGAGTCAAATGGAACAATCACATCCTATGGCTCCGAGTGATAAGGGTGATAGTAGTCAACAACCATTTGGGAAGTTTAAACCGAACAGAGATTCCATCAAATTCAATGAAAACATCATCAACAACAATGTAAATGCAGCATCAGGTGTGCCTCCTATTTCTAAGTTTTTCAAGAGAGAAAGAAAGTTTACTCCTTTGAATGAATCATTGCATAGTATTATGAATAAGTTATTGGAACAAAATATGCTTACTCTTCCTCCTATAAGGCAAATTGATTCTGCAAAGATTACTTCACCCTATTTTGATAACAAATCTTTTTGTCAATTTCATCGTCAACCTGGGCATGATACTGAAAAATGTTTTGCTTTAAAGGGGAAAATTCAAGATTTGATTGATAATAATACTATCTCTGTTTCTGGAGTGAATGATAAAGGCAACACATCTGTAGCTCCCCCTAACCAAAATCTTCAGATTTTTACTGATCCATTGCCTTCTCATACCTCTAATGCGATTGATACTACTGATTCCTCTGTCTCACCTGATGATCTTGTGTCTATGACTCCGAATGTGATTAACTTTGTGGAGCAGCAGAAAATCCCTAAAGAACTTTCCATCACCTTTGATTCTAGTGAAACCATCAGGGCACCTGATGGTCCTTTATATATAGTTGCAAAAGTCAAGAACACACCTTGCCGTGGAGTGCTTATTGATCCTTCGTGCAGGGTTAATGTCATTACTGAAGAATTTCTTTTTACTTTGCAATTGAATCAAGTGATCTATGATGAAACAAATGTGGTTGTGAAATTATTTGATGCATTTTCTTCTCCTGCAATTGGTTCTATTACATTACCTATTGAGGTCCATAACAAATCCCTTGATGTGGACTTTGCTATTATTCCGTCATCTAAACAATTTCGTGTGAAGCTAGGCTATCCTTGGCTATCTTCCATGAAAGCTATTGCTTCTCCTATTCACAAGTGTTTGAAATTTCCCCATAATGGTGAAGTTGTTACTGTCAATCATAGTCTCTTTAAACCAGCTGAAAGAACTTCTAGTGTTCCTATTGATTACTTTTGGCCTAAACAATTCCAATCTCTTCCTCCGCAAAGTGATCATCTTTTCAAATCTTATCAAAAGTGGAAAAAAGATATGATCCTATCTCTAAGTGAACCTAGAACACCCAAACTTGACATTCCTATCATTCTTGAGAAGGAAGTTCTTCCTTTGAAAGATAAAACCAATGTCTTTCCTCAAGACGATTCCCAACCCATCCCTATGGATGTGACTATGCCTATGATTAATAAACTTCTTAAAAGTAGACCTATACCTCCTCGTCATGATGGGCTTGGTCTCCTTCCTAAACCAAATATTCCTCCTTTGTATGGAGCAGTTCCTCCTCCTTCCTCTTATGGAGAGAAGAGACCTTCCTCTTCTCCTATTGTTCAACCTAAGAGACCACAACCTAAACACCCAAGTGATAAGGATGAGAAAATTCCTCCTCCTCAATCTTCTCAACTTCCTACTAAGACTAGATGAAATCGTTCTGCACGTGAACGCCGACGAAGGCGTCGTCTTAGAGCTTAGGCAGCTGCTTCTCAAACTTTGCAATCCCCAAAAACACCTTCAACAAGCATTATTCCATTTTCTCCTCAGCCGACGATTGAGTCGAAATCTCCTAAACATAAGATGCATGATGGTCTTGATCCTGTGCGAGTTAAAGATCCTATTTTTATAAATCTTGATGATGATATAGATGAAAATGTTATTCATGATGAAAATGTTATTTCTCCCGTTCATTCTGATAGTGAATATGAACTTGTTGATATTGATAACCATTTATCTAATGAATTTTCTAAAGCACTTATCCTAGCTCCTAGACAAGAACAATGTGGCTTGGAACATGAACATAGCCCTTGTTTGGATCTTGTGATAGCTCCATTTGCTGTGTTGGATGTTCCTCCTCTAACATGTTTCCTACCTTCCCGAAACATTGATCAGCAAGATCGGGGGTAGATGACATGCTAGACTAGTTTCATTAGCATAGCAGATTCTCTCCTCCTCTCTTTTGTCACTTCTTCTATGTGTTATTCTCATTCTTCTATTTGTTGTCCTTAGTGTTGTCTACTTGAGGACGATGCAAAGCATTGCGACCTCTTTTGGTCTCTCTCATGTTGAATCAAAAGACACATGTGTTCCCTTCTTCTAGGTGACCTTCCTTGATTGGGGAATGAAGAACAATTATGCATACATACATATGATATACATGAATTATCATACAGCATACTGACCCCGAGGAAAGCGAAGTCACCTTGTGCTTTGTGTTTTGTGTCTATTATCCTTGGGCTTACCTTACACTTGGGGGCTAAATCCTTGTGATAACGTGCTCCTTTCCTTTCTCATTCTTATATGTATCACTACCTTAAAGCAATCACCCCCGGTGAGGCGTGTGCGATCGCTTTAACGTAGGGGGGCATACATCCCGTTCATATCTTTTCAAGATACTTGAAAATTTCTTGGCAAATTTAGCTTTGCCTTGAAAATTTTTGATATCTTTCTTGCATGACTCATAGTGAGGGAACCTTACTACTGACAGTCATGGTTCTCCCTTGTGATCTTCCCTTTTACTTTGTCAATCGAAGTCATAAGATCCTTAGTCCACTGGGGGCTTGGTGTATCTTGCCTCCTTGACGTGGTGAAAGTTTTTCAATGTTGTTTCCTTGTACTTTACCGAAAGTATTGGCGTACGCTTATACTCCCGCTAAAGTGGGGGCTAAATGTAGCGTCCTAAAATTGCGACACTTGCAATTTCGACCGCATTTGGGTCTTCACGATGGCGACGCAACACTAAACCTGAATGGAGACCCCGAAACTTGCTCATGACACCAAAAACTGCATTTTTCCAGCACCCTGGTCTGATCCTCCTTGCACCCTGCTGTCCCGGGAGGTGGGACCAGAGCGCCCAGCGCCCTGGTCCCTGGCCCTATTTTGGGCCTGGTCTCCTATGGGACTTCGGGTCTTTTTGTTTGCAATTTGGAAAATAACATTTCCTGGTCGGCCTAAGGTCGGGAAAATCAGTCTTTTAACCCTAATCGGCAAGTATATAAACTACTTTTCCTCTCTCATTTTGGAGGATGAAAAAAAGGTGGAAACGATATTCAAACATTCAAGCATTCAAGCATTCAAGCATTCCTTCAAGCAATTGATCATTCTAAGTCTCCATTCAAGGCCAAGTGTTGCATTCAAGACAAGGATTCAACCATTGAAGAGGAGATCACATACTACAACATACAACATACAACAAACAACAACATCTATACCTTCGCATATAAGGATACAAACATCCTTACAACAAGGTATTAGTACTTGTTTTACATTACATTTACAACATTTCTCATTTCTTGGTTAATTCCAAAACCGGGGGTTGACCTAAGGGCAAACCCCTAATCCCTAACCCCCCAATCGTCTTCGCTTTTCTGTGTGTAGGTTGCAGGTACACGGCTAAAATTGAAGATCTGGAATCCTTGTGCAGAGATGAACAGATCCCCCTTCGTTTCACGGATTTTTCGGAGGACCGTGTGCACGTCGGGCGCCATTGTCCCGTCAAATTTTGCTCAAATTTGCAGGACAGCGCCGTCTCGACATTTTACTGCTAATTCTAGGTCCGCAGCTTCATATCATATCCCTAACTCAGTTTATAAGCGAATCTTTCTCACTTTCTATGCATTCCTAGCTTAATCACTCTATCCACATTCTTTACAAAAGAGGGTATCCTTGCTATCACAACCCTTGAAACTCATATAGAATCCAATCTTGCATTGCGTGGGATTGGATCTTTTGGGTTTCAACCCCTCTTTTGAATGTAAAGTCCCTCCTAAGTGAAAACCATCAACCCTAGTGACTCTCCCTTCTCTCTCCTCGGAGTTGGGGAGGGGAGAACGACTAGGGTTCGATTTTTCTGCTTTACAACAACATAGATATTTATCATCAACCTCCTTTTTTTCACCAAAGGGATAAAAATTTATTAAACACACCGAGAATTACAGAGCAAGAAAGTAGATACATAACCTAACCTAATCTCCATTTGCATAACCTAAGAAGGTAGATACAACTAAATAATCTTGAAAGAATTGCATATGAAGGGAACTATTAGAAAAGAACTTATGTACCATGATAATCTATGTAGCTAATACTAATTATTGCATATAAATAGATACATGTGTTAGAATATGTTAAAATAGTAGCTAGCTCAAATAGGACAGACCCTATAAATGTAACTTGTAATTTGAATATACATTGAAGTGTGCAATATGGAAGGTTTGTATTCTTAATCTCTTGCCCATTTCTTAATTTAAAAGATGATATCTTTATTAAATATCTCATTTATTAAATATCTTTATTAACTTGATTTCTCCTTCAATTCTTGATGAATGCTTGGTTGCCTGTTCACTTGGAATTGAATTGATTTTATAATTAAGAGATCACTTGAATTGTAGGTAAACCCCTTCAAATGACAAGGTAGGCTTCCTTTTATACCTAATATATGTCTTAAAAGCATTTTATCCTGATGCCTTTAAATTAAATTACTTTCTCTTCTATCTGGTATTGATGGAGCAGAGGTTGCATTGCATCGACCTACGATACATATTTCCGCAGATACAACACAAGTTAAATGTATCCCAGGTCAATGCAAAGCAACCTCTGCTCCAGAGATCACAAAAAAAATAGACAAAGAACTTTAATTTAATGCCATCATGATAAAAGGCTTTCAAGACAGATAAATGGTATGCAACTGTATCTATTTGGAATGCTTTACCCAAACAACGCAATTGATCAGTCGCCTTTGAAAAGAAAGTGGTATGATGAAATATTTGGGCATAAAATAGATGAAATGCACTCCATACTACTTCTGCACAATATTTTGGTTGATGGTATTTTTAAAATAGTAAAGGAAGGTGAATGGAACAACCAAATTCTTATCATTATAAACAATGAATATTTTAAGATCCTTTTATGATGTGTAAGTTGAGAATATTTTATGAAAGGTCCCTAAATGAATACACTTTAAACTGATTTTAGCAATGACTATCAGATGTAGACAAAATGAATGCTTTTTGGATTAGGATGGTACACATGATCTACTATCAAAAGGTTGCTTTGGAAAGTATATGATTCAAAACTAAGGAAATGCAATTATTTACAAGTTTTAACCTTCTTAGATGCAAAATCCCTTATTTAACCTCTCACAAACCCTTAAAAGTAGGGTTTCTCATATACCCCTCTTCCAAACACTATACCATCCAAATGATGATGGATTCACCTTTCATTTGAAATGTCTAAACACTGTCAATCATAAAATTTGCCCCTCCTTAAGGCGGATTTGCTATTGCTGCTCCTTAGCAAGCAATTTCTCCACTCTTACATTCGCTGTTTTGGTGAGCACCTCGGTTCTCCACCCAATCTGCACATCAACTTGTTAGTAATTTATTGTACATGTTAGAGGAGTGCCATCCCGTGAATATTAGGCCTTTTACATTCATGGAATGACCATTCTCATTGTAAATCAACCAAATCAAATGCCAAATTGCACAAATATGTTAGAATAGTCAATGCAACTAGTCTAAAGTCTAAGACAAATGGATTATCAGTGCATCTTCCCTGCAAATAAGATGTTCAAGGTCTCTTCAATGCATTAGGAATTCGAATACACACTCAAGACAAAGTTACCATAAGCCAAAACACCAAAAAATTTCAAGAAAACAAAAATTTGTTGTTATTGCTTGTCCTAGTCCGTACACCAGCATTCTTTGTCGTACAAAGCATTACATCAACCATTTGATCAAAAACTCTTAATTGCTGACACACAAGGTCATGAAATGATTTATTGAGCTTGCCTAAACTCTTGTAGACTCCCTAAGCCATAAATTCCTATTACATCTTTTTGTTGGTCCTAAGGTCCTTACCAAGCCCTTGAGGACAAATTACAAACTTATTACAATTTTCATCATTAAAGGCCATAATGGACCTTAAGACATCATAATTGATTGGCTCTTCACTCCTAAGACCTTCAAAAGTCTTTAATGGCTTCATTGAGTCCTTTGGTCTTCCAAATGCACCTGCACCAACTTGAATTCTCCTTCAATGCTTGATTTCTTGTTCACTTGGAATTGAATTGGTTTTATAATTAAGAGATCACTTGAATTATAGGTAGACCCCTTCAAATGACAGGGTAGGCTTCCTTGTATACCTAATATTTGTCTTGAAAGCATTTTATCCTGATGGCATTAAATTAAAGTACTTTTTATTCTATCTGGTATTGGTGGAGCAGAGGTTGCATTGCATCGACCTATGATACATATTTCCGCAGATACAATACAAGTTAAATGTATCCCAGGTCGATGCAAAGCAACCTCTGCTCCAGAGATCACCAGAAAATAGAGAAAGAACTTTAATTTAATGCGATCAGGATAAAAGGCTTTCAAGACAGATAAAATTTGAGTTTGATTGTCATCATTTACTTTGCCAAATTCTTCACATGTAACTCCTGAATCAATTTCCTACTCACAAGAATTTTATTAAGTCTCAAATATAGGGAAATAGAAGGCTTTGAATAGAAAACTTGTAGATGCAACTAAATCCATTGACTAATCTGAAGAACAAAATTAAGAAACGTTTGATCATGTGAGAGATGTTGTAGACTTGCAACTCACCAGCTACTTAGTTTTTGCAGGTAAGAATTTTTTTTGTTTTGGTTATGGTTGTGGTGTTTGTAGGGAGACATTTACAAATTTATATCTATTTTCACTATTTAATGGTTTATGGGTTTGTAATGGTAATTTAATGTTCTTTCATATTTTTGTATATATTCTTTATAATAGCCTATTATATTGGTTTGTTCTATTATGGATAATGGTGTGGGTTAGACGGCTTTGCCATCGGTGCATGAAAGAATTGAACGAGTTCTACTTTTAAAAATTACATGAAACATTTTTAATTTATTTGATTCAGTGTTATTTGCAAAAAAGTTTATCAATGATGTTTCCTTTCTCCAAGAATTGTCTAGGATCTTTCCGTCAGATAATATGTAACATTGAATGACTAAATCTTTTCTTTACAAATGCTTATTTTATTTAATTATTATCTGAGCGTGAATTAAAATTTATATATGTATGAAAGAAGAACATACAAGCTGAAGAGTCATGTGCAAGCAAATTTCGTAAAAGAAAGCAAGCATGCATTATCTTGAATGACATGGAAACAAGCTCATCAACTGCCTAGAAGAAAGCAATTGGAGAACAACAGAGGAAAGTTAAAGGGTGATAAATAGATAGAGAGTATGCAATACAAACAAACAATGTCTGGAGTGTGTGATGTGACGTCTCTAATTTATGTCTGGAGGGACTAACTGGTTTTGGAGTTCCTGCAAAACCTATTGGGCCATGCTTGGAGGAAATCAATGTGTTCATGCAAGGAGCACCTTTTTTCTATTATGAGAATGATGCTTTTGCACCGAAGGATATTTGGAAGGCAATATCCAAAAATTTATATAGTGTGGAACCAGAGTTGGCGGACTCGAAGTAATTTTCAGCTTTCAGATGACCAAGAGGTTATGTACACAATCTCCCAATAAAAGGGTGATTTCAAGCATTACCTCTCCCCCCCATGACTATTCAGGAAGCACTTCCTCAGACAAAGGACTATTGGCCTCAATGGGATCAAAGAAAAAAATTGAAGCATAGACTCTAGACGATGTGGTGGTGTCCTTCGTGAAGAACTCTGCACTATAATTGAAAATTCACGAGGGAAACTGCAAGATAGTGAAGAGAAATACATTCTTGAAAAGTGGGAAGAATGGATCTTGGTTTGGGTGGGGCCAAGTTAGGTGGCTCCTCTAGAGTTTGATGGGATAGAAATCATATTAGGATTTGAAAAAGATCACACTCGTGGAACTTCGTGTGTGACTGATTGATTGCACTGTTTGGGTAATGCATTCCAAATAGATACAATTGCATACCATTTATCTGTCTTGATTAAAGACTTTTATCTTGATGGCATTAAATTAAAGTTCTTTCTCTTCTATCTAGTATTGCATCGACCTGATAGAAGAGAAAGAACTTTAATTTAATGCCATCAGGATAAAAGTCTTTAATCAAGACAGATAAATGGTATGCAACTGTATCTATTTGAAATGCATTACCCAAACAACGCAATCGATCAGTCTCACACGAAGTTCCACGAGTGTGATCTTTTTCAAATCCTAATATGATTTCTATCTCATCAACCTCTAGAGGAGCCACCTGACTTGGCCCCACCCAAACCAAGATCCATTCTTCCCACTTTTCAAGAATATATTTCTCTTCACTACCTTGCAGTTTCCCTTGTGAATTTTTAACTATAGTGCAGAGTTCTTCACGAAGGACACCACCACATTGTCTAGAGCCTATGCTTCAATTTTTTTCTTTGATCCCATGGAGGTCAATAGTCCTTTGTCTGAGGAAGTACTTCCTAAATAGTCATGGGGGGAGAGGTAATGCTTGAAATCGCCCTTCTATTGGGAGATTGTGTACATAACCTCTGGGTCTTCTGAAAGCTAAAAATTACTTCGAGTCCGCCAACTCTAGTTCCACGCTATAGAAATTTTTGGATATTAACTTCCAAATATCCTTCGGTGCAAAAGAATCATTTTCATAATAGAAAAAGGTGCTCCCTACATCAACACATTGATTTCCTCCAAGCGTGGCCCAATAGGTTTCGCAAGAACTCCAAAACCAGTTAGTCCCTCCAGACATAAATTAAAGATGTCACATCACACACTCCAGACATTGTTTGTTTGTATTTCATACTCTCTATGTATTTATCACCCTTTAACACTTTCCTCTGCTTTTCTCCAATTGCTCTCTTCTAGGCAACTGATGAGCTTGTTTCCATGTCATTCAAGATAATGCTTGCTTGCTTTCTTTTATGAAATTTGCTTGCACATGACTCTTCAGCTTGTGTGTTTTGCTTCCGTACAGATATAAATTTTAATTCATGCTCAGATAATAATTAAATAAAATAAGCATTTGTAAAGAAAAGATTTAGTCATTCGATGTTACATATTATCTGACGGAAAGATCCTAGACAATTCTTGGAGAAAGGAAACATCATTGATAATCATTTTTTGCAAATAACACTGAATCAAATAAATAATAAATGTTTTATGCAATTTTAAAAGTAGAACTCGTTCAATGCTTTCATGCACCGACGACAAAGCCGTTTGACCCACATCATCTCTCACCGTCAGAATTCCGACGACAACTAATGAAACATCTGACAAGGATGTTGTATATCTGACGTCACTTCCATGTCAGACAGTCGTTTCAGGAGCAAACATAGCATGCGTCGGAATTCCGACGGAAATCCGCCAAAATTTGTGGCCAGGGGAGCAAATATAGCCATCGTCAGAGGAGTTCATAACATCGTCGGACGACCGACGCAAATGGCATCATCAGGAATCCTGACGATGAGTTTTCGATAGTAAAGTTGGTTAGAAGTCCAATGTTGTGTTGTCACAAATCCGACAATTAGCCGTCGGAAATTAGGCCCAAATGTACTAGTGGAAGTTACACTTGGATTATTCGATTGTATGCTTGAGAACACTAAACCTCTTACCCCTGAACCCCAAATTTTGGTGATCAAACAATCATCTTGTCAAGTTAGTGAGATTGGGGATCAAGGATCATGAGTTTAACTTCCCCAAGCCTTTGATTAAATGTAAAATGAACCTCCGATGCCTAAAACCCACTAAATATCTAAGTCAAATCCTTTTGTCAAGATCGAGGATTAGGGATTATAAGTTGAGTTTCCTTAAAATTCATCAAATGGAAGTGGAACCCCGAATGCTTAGTGTGTGCCCCTTATTGAGTATCAAGGATCATGGATCCTTGGTTTGGAATTTCAAAACTTAATGATCAGTAACCCCCAAAGTTCAAACCCCAAGGAGTTGAAGATTTTTTTCCCTAATCACTTTGCCCAATTTTTTTTGAAAGGGTAATAAGTTCTCTTGAAGCTTGACCTTAAACATAATTAGGTTTTGTAGTTTGTTAGCCAAGATTGAAGGTTGGGGTTGCAGGGTTAGGATTTTTTGTGAATTCAATCCACATTTAAGAAATCTTAAATATGTGGTCACTATGATTTTCTTCAATTTTCTCTAAGTCAAAACCCTAATGTTTCATTCATTGGGGCATTGCTCAATTTTAATTCGATTTTAAGGGTTTTGAAGGAGATAATGGGGCACACTCGGGGTTGGGGAAGCAATTAGGAACAAACAGAAAGGGCTTCAAACAACTATTGCTCAATCTTAAGGGATGATGGTCTATCTTAGGGTTTTAGCAAAAGAAAATAAGAAACAAGAATAAGACCAAGTGACCAAAACTAATAAAGAATACTAAGAAATGTAGGATAAAACCTATTACGCCAAAAATACACATAAATGGTAATAAAAATGAATGAAGGAAAAGCAAAAACCTACTTGGAAAAATAGAAGGCAGACTTCAAATGCTGACAATAGTTAATTCGCTAGGGTACTAGAGATCAAGTTTGGAATGTAGCTAGGGCATAAGGTTTGGTTGTTATGGATTGATAAGAAATCATAGTGCTTTAAATCTTAGTGTGATTTTGATAAGAAATGATACCTAGAAGTGCCATTTTATAGGCAAGAAGTATTAATCATCAACGCACTTGTCATAATTAATGTGATGCAAGCTTGGACCTCACAGGTAGATTGGAATAGGAAAGCATTGGGATCAGGGATAGAGCCTTCAATGTTCACTTATTACGAAGTTAACATCAAACACTCAATGTCCAATCTCAATAAGAGAAAGACCAAGATCAAGGATTGAGTCTGGAAGGTTCATTTGCTATCCATACCCCCAATGCCTAACAAGCGACACCAAGACAAAAGAAATGAAGACCCAATGGAGGTTGGGGATCATAGTTCCGTTGTCTTTAAAGCAAAAGATGACAATGGATACATGAAGCTTGAACTTTGAAAGGGTTTTGTAGTATCGTAAATTGTATCCTCATACAATTCACACTCAATTTGGGACTCACTTTGGTGTTTTTCCCTTCATGCCCCTGATTTTACCTGATTGTATCCAAGCCACTACTAAATTTGGTGGCTTAGAACCTTTTTATGCTCACAAGCTAAATTTCATGCCAAAATGGTAGGACTATGGTGCTAAGAACCAATATCTTCGAGGACTATGGGGATAGGCACCAATTTCCTCAAGGACTATGGTACTAGGCACCAATGTCCTCCCATTTTGGGCCCAAATTTGAATCTCTAATAGTCATAAGTTTGTTGAGTAGGAAGTGCTCCCTGATGCTGACCTTCTTCAAATTTTTAACATGTTTCATGAGGTTGATTATAAAAGAAAGTCTCACCCCCTCATTTGAAACATCTCTTACATTGCAATTCAATTATCATCAAGCAAGTTTCAATTGAGCAAGTAATCAATCATCTTCAAAGTAGTGAAGGAGAGATCAAGTACACGAGCATTCAAGTTTGCATCATGATCAAGTTTATATATTTCCTCAATGAGTGAAGACTATTGGACATATGTTGCCATTGATGTCAAAGGTGTTTGATAAAGGAATGTCAAAGAAGTGTTAGTAGGTCAGGGTCATTGATGTCATAGTATCTAAAAGAATGCAATTACTCATCATGTCATATTAGACATGTTTGTGGTGCATTTTGAGTTGGGGTAGTACAATATTGTTGTGATGGTGGGTTCAATTGAATAATGTCTATAATATAATGTTACATATATGCATGTCAATGGAAGTGCTATGAAAGTCTAATTTGGAATGTTTGGGTTAATTTACCCAGACAATGAGCTTGTTCTGGTAACTTGTGATTTGTATTTCTTCATGTTTGAGAGTTATGTACTATGGTTTGAAAGGAGAGTATGTCTACACATGATTCATCATAAACCAGTGTTTGTAGAGTTGGTGTGTAGCAGTCAGTAAGATTAAAGTGATAGAAGGGTCATTGTGCATGTGAAGTAACCAGTTTGTAGTTCTAACTTGATGCAACAAAGTCTTGTAGTGTGTTCCCTCGAGAGGTAGCGTGTGGGTGATCATTAAACTAAATGATAATAATTGGGAATCACATGGTGTGTTTTATCTTCAGGAGTATTGTTTGGGCTATTAGACTTGCGCTGTCACACATTTGGACACATTTGGTTAAGGAGTGTCTGTGTGGGTGACTTACGATTATTATTTATATGTCTTGGGTCAACACACAAATGTAACTCACATATATAGATGTCTAGGATCTATCCTAAGGTTGTAGTTGTTATGTGTGTTTCTAGAATGTTATTCAATTAGGGCTTCAATGTATTTATCATAATGATTGATACATAGTCATATTTGATGTAATGTGAGTTGCATTCCAATCATATGTTTCATTATCAGAAAATCATATGTTGCATGAGAGAGTGTTAGAAGGTTGATCAGATCAAGTGTGGGATGATTTATCAAGCTTGAAGGTCCACAAATCATATCTATGTTATTTGGTAGGACTGGTGTCTTACCTATTTAGTTGGTGCTCATAAATTTTATATTGGGGATTAGTGTCTCTAGTGGAGTGGTGTCTACAAAAATAATTTGGGTAGGTTGGTGCCTACTTCATGATTGTAATGTTGATTCTTTATTTTGTGAGGCTAGATTCGGGCAGTAGATCCAATGAGATATTCTCACTATAGTTTTTCCCAACTTGAGTTTCCATGTGCATCTAGTGTTCATCACGTGAATGTGTGTTCTTTTGTTTATTTGTTGCATCATTAAGAAGAATGGATTAAGTTGTATTGATGTTTTATAACCTATGCTTGCAGAAATCATTTATAAAAATTAATATTTAAATTGAGTTGAAATTGGGATATACTGATTCACCCCCCCAGTATATTGTATGTCCTTCGATTGGTATGAAATCAAAGTTCCCTAGATAAAGCTTAACAACTTGAGTAGATCCAAGATGGCACACTCAATTGCTCAGAAGGGTTTGTCCTTAAACCGTGCTCTATTTTTGTGTGGATCTAATTATGTTTTTTGGAGTGCTAGGATGAAATCCTATTTGATGGATCTATGGTTTGAGATTTGGCAATTAGTTACAAATGGATATTAAACTCCTATAAGTCCCCCAAGAGATTTATCTAGAAAGAAGGCTTGTGAAAATAATGCTAAAGAAAGAATGTTATTATATGTGATTTAACTAGCTTTGAATTTGTCAAGGTTGTGCACTGCAAGACAACAAAAGATGTGTGGGTAAAATTGCACACCATACATGAAGAAGACATTAAGGTCAAGGAAGAAAAGCTTCAACCTTGTAGAGCTTAGTTTGAAGGTCTAGATATGAAGGAGGATGAGAACATTGCCACATTTATGCTCTTGGTTGATGAGATAGCTATATTAGAGGACCTGGTGAAGAATTAAAGGAACTAGTCATAGTGATGAAGATCCTTAGATACCTACCTCCAAGATTTGATCCCAAGGTGGCTATAATTGAAGAAGCTAAATATCTGAACAAGTTGACTATGGATGAGCTACATGGGTCCCTAACTGCTTATGAGATGAGATTTGACAATGAATCGTCAAGGAAGGAAGCTTCTTTCAAGGTGTCTAAGAAGCATGAAGATTTTGATTCTAATGATAAATCAAATTTGGAGGAGGCAAATTTTGTCAAAAGATTGTAGAGAGAATTTGGGAAGTATAAGGGTAAGTTTTGTTGGATATTAGAGTTGTTGGAACGTGTTGTTGTCACTGATGTCAACATATTCCTGTTTTCTTGTGCTTTGGTGTTGTAGAGAGTTGGTTTGGTTGGTATATTGCAGATATGCTGATGCAGCTTTAAGGATTTAGAGATTATTATCTTCAGTTGATTCAGTATGAGTTTTAGTGCTCTAGAAGGTGATTTGATCAAGTTACGAGGTTCGGTGTGATGATTGGTTTTTCTATTGGTTTTGTATTGTAGAGTTGTGATTTCTGGTTTGTATTGCTTTGAAGATTCATTATGTTGAGAAGATGTTGGAGAGTGTTTGGGACATTCATGTGTGTCCTTAGTCCAAGTGGTTCATGATTTGAAACTTCACAAGTGTACCTTTCAATTTGTCAGTAAGTTGTGTTGGTGTTCTTGAGCTCTGGGAGGGAGATGATGATGATTCTAGTAATTGGAATTGTTGCGATGGAATTCACCTTGCTTGTTGATATTTTTTTGATCGTTTTATATCTGTGTTTCTGGTCCGCATTAATCGTTGTGCACATTATTGAATATTTTCTTGGTCCGATGGTATTCTCCATGTTATACGACCTTCTGGTCGACCCGATGATTCTTGCATGTTGTGGATGACATTGGCAAGATATTTGGTGGTGTTGCATGTTCGAGGTTTTGATTTAGTTCCATGCTATGTCCTTGTAAATATTGTATTGGTTTGCATATTGATTTATGTATCGTGTGATGTAATTTTGTAATTAGGTCTTATGAGTTGAGTCAACCTTGAAATTCAAATAGATGATTTGTATAAATAAGAGTACTAATCATGTAAGATGTGTGTATGCATTCTTAGAGGGTATTGTATGTGCGAATAAGCAATTGATCTTTTGAAAGAGAAAAAAAGTGAAGAAGAGAGTTGCAGAGCAGACAGTGTGCTTAACTAGAATTATGATCAAGCATGTGAAGATGTTAATCTTTCAGTTCATGTAATCCAGATTGGTGTTTGATCTTTGAAGGCAGTGAGCCTTCCTTTCTTCCTATGGGGGTTGTAGCCCTCTCTTGTATTTGAGCAATGTGCCTGAATGAATGTGCATTCCCCATTGTAATATTTACATATACCACTGCAGAGTATCATCATATTGTTGGTAGGTTCCCACCATGGTTTTTCCCTTAACTGGGTTTTCCATGTAAAAATCTGTGTGTTATGTGTATTTCTATTGTGGTGTTTATCTTTGTTCTTGTTGTTAATGATCATATCTGTAGTTGTGGTTAATTTTGGTGAAAATTGATTCACCCCCCACCCCACTCTCAGTTTTCCTTAATTGTTGTTGCCAACAAGTTTCCTTTCAATTTTTTCAATTGTGATGAGATAGGACATTTTATGGCTAAGTGCCCATATAAACATTCTAACAATGAGGGCTAAAATAATGGGTTGAAATCTTTCAATAAGAAGAAGAAATTTAATAAAAATCAAAAGAGTTTCTTTGTAAATGGGGGCAATGGCTCACCTGATGAAGAAGAAGATCAAGCAACTTTTGAGAATGATGGTGAATATAAAAAAAGAACATGAAGGCAAAGAAAAAGGACAAGCGATCTGTAACTAGGATGATCATATCTAAGCCTTTGTGTGTGAAAGGGCTTATCTCGATAGCCTTTGGAGAAGTTCAACATCCTCCTCCACCCAAGTAAGCATCCTCCTCATGCCTATATCCTATTGGTTTATGGTTTTAATTTATGTTTTGGTTGTCTCCTATTCCAATTTTCTCTGGTCTTTCATTCTTGCTTGGCCCTTCACGCTTTGTGAAGCAACTCTTGAGGAGGTTGGGCGTACCTGATTGTCAATGGATGGTTCCCCACCCTTATATGGGGTTGAGGCTACAAACCTAAGGTAGTTGAGGGAAATATTTCAAATATGCCCTTATTGATGTCCCTAAGGCATTACCTGAAGGGGCTAGGTTTGTCGCTAACATTGTTTGTAGTGCAAGGAGTATTGGCATCGATGAAGACCAATAAGGTTAGTCACCCTCGAACCCTAATAAGATTACCCCCCTCTCCTACTATAGAAATGGTAGATTCTTTGAATGGTGAAAAAATGGGCTAAAAGATGTTGCTATTTTCCTTGTGGTAGTGGACCCATCCAAAATGTCAACCAATTTTGTTTTAGCTAACAGGTTTAAATATGTATGGGTTAATAAATTAAGGTTTCAAAATACCTTTTGTAGAATTATATAAAAAGGTTTATTTATTGTTTTTTTCAATGATAATAATATGTAGGTTTTTGTTACTAATAAGAAATATTAGAGATGGTGGCGTTGCGCGTGATGGGAGCCGAGTGCGGGCTAGGGCATCGCAGCCTTGGCTCGTAGGCAGGCCTGCTGGCTGGTGTGGTGGCGTGAGGGTGGAGACTGCAGACGGGGGTGCTGTTGTGGGTAGGGTTGGCATCGGGGTTGTGGGGGAAGGTGGTGTGGTGGCTGCGGGGGGCAGGGGCTCGGAGTCCCTGTGGATCTGTAGTCTGTGCGTGGGGTAGGGTTGGGGGAGGCTCTAGCTACGCGGTGGGGTGAGGGTGTTTGCTGCATGCAAGGGTCGGAATCTTTGGCCAGCTCCCTCTAGAGGGTGGGCTCTCCGAGCGGTGAGATGCATAGATCTGGTGGTGAGGCCTCGAAGGTGCCTCATGATATGGAGCTTTGGGCTGCGGGGGGTTTGAAACCCCCATCCCATAATTTAGAGACCTATGATAATAACCTTTTTGCCTTAGAGTCTGGAGCTGGAAACGCTGGGGGTTTGTGGATTTCGAAGATTAATGGCTGCCCGGAGAAGTGCAGTGAGAGACTTAGGGTGAGTATTCCTCCAGAGATGATAGCGGAAGATGTTGATTACTTTTCCAAACATTCGTTATACGACAAGATTTTGGGGATGAGGGTCTCTCTGCAGTTTTTGGAAAACTGGGCTCAGAGAACTTGGGCTCTGAAAGGGGAGATGGAGATCATGTTACTGGCAAACAACTACTTCATGGTTACCTTCAATTGCATGGAGGATCAGAGTAGGGTTTTTGAAGGAGGGCCATATTTTTACAACCAGGTGGGATTGTTTATCAAACCCTGGCATGCAGGGTTCAACCCTTCGGAGGAACTCCCGAATAGGGTCCCAGTGTGGGTCTGCTTACCGTGACTTCTGGTGGAATGCTGTCGGGAGGATGTGCTTTGGATTCTCGCTTTAGTGCTTGGGAGGCCAGTTGGAGCATCCTCGCAAACCCTGGGGAGAAGGGTAATGACCTTCACTCACATCTGTGTTGAGATTGATCTTCGTAATCCTTTTCCAGATGCTATTGATATGTGTGCGAGTTCTTATTCCTGGGTTCAGCAACTGGATTATGAGACTTTACCTTTCCGGTGTCGCCTATAGTACAATCACTTGCAGCGCAAGTGCCCTAGGTATAAACTGATGGTGCACCAATCTCAACAGCCGACCCGTAACACAAATGGGGTTGATAAAGGAAAATCCACCATGACTAGGGAAGCTGTGAGTACTGATGGTTTTGTCCCAGTTAAGACAAAGAACAGGAATCAGGGACAAAAGAGGCCCTTATAGGTGAGACAGGAGGAGGATGCTTTCAACAGGTTTGAAGCCCTAGATGACCTCACCCAGCAGGAGGTAAACCCTAGGCTGACTCCTTTGGATCAGGGTGCTCAAGGGTTGGCAGATGAGAGTGTAATTTGGGACTCGACCCAGGCTTTGCAAATTATGGGGAGCCAGCAAATGGAGATGGATCAACCAGGTGTAGCCCAGTTGGGATCCATACCTAGTGCTGTAGTGGAGTTGGTTGGGGGGAGGTTTCTCCTTCTGCTCAAAAAATGGAACCTGTTGGGGCCAAAAGTATCAAGATGGGTGTACATTTGGGTCTCCACCAGAAGGACATTCAGAAAGGATCATCGGAGAAGAGTTCTAAGGCTGGAAGAAAAAAGGACTTAGAGAAGATCAAATTGATGGGGGAGAATTTGGTTGAGTCAGGGTCAGTAAAGACTGTGGATTCGCACTTTTCCAATCCCCCTAAATGATTGTTTTATCATGGAATGTGAGGGGCTTGACTAGTGGCCCTAGACAAAAATTTGTTCGAGAGTTGATAAAGAGCCATGCTCCTGATATCCTTTTTTTGCAGGAGACAAAAGTTTATGTGGAAAGTATGATGGATTTGGTGCCAAGATTTGGGGGAGAAGCCAGTGTTAGTGTATTGGTGTTGTGGGCTCCATGGGAGGGGTGGCCTGTCTCTGGAACCCTCTAAGGATTCGCCCTGACTAGTGGGTGGCCTCCAGATCATCATTATCCAGGGTTGTCTCTAGTCTTGAGACTGGGGAATATATATTGGTTACTAACATCTATGCCCCCACTGATCTTCAGGGTAAGCAGAATTTATGGGCCCATATCTCTGGTATGCAGAGGCTGGCCCCTTTGCATCCTTGGATTATGGTGGGCAATTTCAATGCCATCCTTGAGTTGAGTGAGAAGAAGGGGGTGTTATGCGGCTAGAACCTTCATCTTCCTTTTTTCGAGATAATATAGCTTTGTTGCATCTTGTTGACATTAAACCTGGTAATGGTATGTTCACATGGAACAATAGGAGGATAGGGGAGTATTGGATTGCGGAAAGGTTGGATCATTTTCTGGTTTCTAGTTTTTGGATTGGTGGGGAGTGGTCTACTAGCTCAGAGATTCTAGATTGGAGAGGATCCGATCACTGGCCCATCAAGTTGGTTTCTTCTTCTGCTTGGGTCGCTCGCTCTCCTTCTTTCAAATTCCAACTTATGTGGCTTCGGGATCCTGCTTTGCAGACTCTTGTTGCAAATTGGTGGAGACAAGGGAGGTCGGCCTTCGACACTCCTATGCATACTTTTGCCAAGCAATTGCAATTTGTTAAGTTTCAGCTTAAAAAGTGGAATCGTCAGGGTTTCAGAAATATTTTCCATGCTAAGAAAGCTGTTCAGATTGTGTTGAATGCAATCACCAGCGACATCAGAGAGCATGGTTTATCTGAAGCCTTTCTTAGGGAGGAAGACAGGGCTATCAAGGCTCTAGAGGAATGGGAGCTTAGGGAGGAAATATACTGGAAACAAAGAGCTCGTATTGATTGGATTCAAGAGGGTGATAAGAACACTGCTTTCTTCTTTAGTTCGGTGAAAGCTAGAAGACATGGAAATGCCATTCATGTTCTGGTTAATGATAGAGGTGAGCAACTTTTATCATTATAGGAGATTTCTAGGGAGTCTTTACTTTATTTGCAGGCCCTCTTCAGGGAGGAGTCTCAGGGGGAATCGGTGGAGGAGAATCAAGTTCTTGATTGCATCCCTTCTCTAGTTACTATGGAGATGAATGAGCAACTTATGGGTCCCATTTCATTGGAGGAACTAGAGAGGATTATTTTTCACATGAGAAAGGGAAAGGCCCCTGGTCTGGATGGGTTCCCGGTTGAATTCTTTCAAGAGTTCTAGGATATTATCAAATTGGACTTATGGGAAGTAGTTCAAGAGTCCTAGAGGAATAAGCAGATGCTTTGGGCATTGAATGTAACTTTCATCGCACTCATCCCCAAGTGTGATGGGGCTGACCGGTTAGGCCAATTCCGACCCATCTCTCTCTGCAATGTGATTTACAAGATTATGTCCAAGCTGATAGCGGATAGGTTGAAAAAGTGTCTGGGGGATGTTATCTCTAAAGAGAAAAGTGGGTTTGTGGAAGGGTGCCAAATCTTGGACGGGGTGGTCATAGCTATGGAGACTATTCACTCTATGGCAATTTCCAAGGAAAAAGCTATGTTCATTAAGTTGGATATGGCTAAGGCTTATGATAGAGTTCGTTGGTCCCTCCTTCAGAAGATTCTTAGGGCGTTTGGCTTTGCTGACGGATGGATCTAATGGGTGATGAGCTCTATGACGTCTACATCTTTCTCGGTGCTAATCAATGGCGACCATACTGAGCTGTTCGGTGCGTCTAGGGGTCTTCGCTAGGGGGACCCCCTATCTCCATACCTATTCATTCTTCTGGCTAAGGCCCTGGGGAGGTTGATTAAACATAATGTGGGTCAGGGATTTATTCAGGGATGGAGCTGGGGTAATGACTTGCAACCACAGTCTCACTTGCAGTTTGTTGATGACACGACCTTGATGGGTCTTGCTCAGATCAGAGAGGCCACTAATTTGAGAAAGGTTCTGGATGTTTATCTTGTAGCTTCAGGCCAGATGATTAATGAGGATAAATCTTTTATCCTCTTTTTCAACACTCCGGGTCCTATTCAAAGGAGGATTGCTCTTATCCTGAGATTCCAAGTTGGCTCTTTGCCCTTGACTTATTTGGGTATTCCTATTTCTCCTGGCAACCCTCCTAAGGATTCCTGGAAGGGCATCTTGGATAAATTTTGCACGAAGGTTGATCACTGGACTAATAGATGGTTATCCTTTGCTGGGAGGGTTCAGCTGATTTAGTCGGTGGTTCAGGCTCTTCTGACTTATCGATGTATGCTTCAAGTGGCTCCTAAGTGGTTCTTGAAGGGATTGGACTCTCTGGCTAGGCAATTCTTATGGGCAGGTAGCCTCTCCTCCTCCAAATGGAGTCTTGTCAATTGGGAGTTGGTGTGTAGCCTGAAGCAGTCGGGTGGGGGGGGGGGCTTGGTTTAAGGTAGTCTATTTTATTTGGGGAGGCTCTGGCGGCTAAATCGTACTAGAGGTGGTGTGTTGAGCAGGATCATGGCTAGGCTAGGATTTTGGCCTACAAATATATGCACAGGATCCCGATGGAGGAAATTCCAAGATACCCGCTTGAGGGTAAAGGTTCAATGCTTTGGAGTACTCTTAAGAAGGGGGCCTCTCTTATTAAGGAAGGTCTCTTTTGGATTTGCAAGAGGGGGGAAGAGGTCCTATTCTGGAATGACTCTTGGGATGGTTACCCCTCCATCCTGGACCAGTTTCCCAACCTTGGGACTCTCTGCCAAAGGTTTTTGGAGGCAGGGTGGTCTAGGGTGAGTGACTTCAAGGTTGTGTATAGGTGTGGGTGACTGGAGATGGAGCGGTGGAAGGCCCCTAATGAGTGGCCGGTTACTAGGATGGAGGAAGGGTGTGCAGAGTTGTATGGCATTCTGGCGAATAGACACTATAGTTCTCTCAAGGGTAGGGATGGACTTGCTTGGCTTCCGAATCCTAAGGGCATCTTTACTGTTTCCAGTGGATATCGGGTACTGTTGAGCCGAAAACTTGAGGGAAGAGAGGTGCCTTGGTGGAAACAGGTGTGGAATTATCTTTCTTGGCCAAAGTGTAACTGCTTCGCCTGGACTTTGACCTTGAATAGATGCCTAATGTGGGACAATATCCGTAAGCAAGGATTTTTGGGGCCTTCCATTTGTGCCTTGTGTGGTCTCATCACACCTGTTTTTCAGATGCCCCTTATATATGCTTATATGACACTATTTGTGGGGGGTGTGGAAGCATCCTTGTGTTCACATGGATTCACTGGTGGAGTTTTGGAGTAGCTTGGGCAGACCTCCTATCTTCTCCTCCTTCCTCCAGATTGTCTGGTACATTGGGTCCATCTTCATTTTGTGGCAGATTTGGCTCAAGAGGAACAAGAGGATCTTTTGTGAGGTCAGACTGATGGTTCAACATGTGTGGAATAGAATCCTTGTTATGATCAGGGAGATGGTGGAAGCTAAATGTGAGGTGCATTTTCCTCTGAATAAAGACGAGGTGGATATTGTGAGTAGGTTGGGGTGGGGCTGGGAGAACTGTCCCCTACCTCAGCTTGTGTTAGGAGAGGTAGACGTTCTTTGAAGAAGGTTCAAAGGATCAGAAGATGGATACCTCCTCAGGATGAGATTATCAAAATTAATATCGATGGCTCCTCTAGGGGAACCCAGGTCCTGCTGGGATTGGTGGTGTTGGTAGGAATTGTATGGGGGAGGTGGTCCTCTTATTTTTGGTTCATAAAGGGTGGCACTCTAATAATTTTATGGAGGGCTTTGCTATTCTCTATGCCTTGGAGCGTGCCTAGGAGTTGGGTCGTAGAAAGGTTATCTGTGAATCAGACTCACAAATTGTGGTGAACTTGTTGACAGAGAAGAAGGTGAGTGGGGTGCATTGGCAGTTGGTAGAGATTGTTCATCAGATTCTTCATATTAGCTCGGCTATGGATCATGTGTCTTTCATCCATATTCCCCGTGAGTGGAATAGAGCAGTAGATTGTTTGGCCAAGTGGGCTGCAGAACATGGTAGTGATTGGAAAGTTGAAGGGTGAGATCATTTTTCCTTGGATTATTGTCAAGACCTGCAGAAGATTCATGCTGAGGACTTGGATGGGTATGAGATTGGTTGATTTTGGGTTGGGCTTGTGGTTCTTTTCTAGGGCCTTGGGGCCTTGGGTCTCTTTGTAATTATTGTGTTTGATTTTCAATAAAGTTTTTACCCCCTTTAAAAAAAAAAAGAAATATTAGAACATTGGAAATTGTTTTTTTTTGTGTCCTAAAGTGGTCCCTTGAGGCAACATGTGACAAAGTTATAGCTTTTTCTTGCTCTAGGTGGGTGGTTATAAATAAAGTTTTTTTATTTTAATGGGATTTCTTGCATCAAATGTTAGGATCTATGAGGAATGTTTTGAGACAAGATGAGGCTAGGATTACCTTGCCGCATCTTGATGCTAGGGTTTTAATCTCCCTCAACCCAGGCATCAAAATTCCCGGCTCTATCAAAATTGCCAATAATAATGAGGTTTTTGCTTCTGAAATTGAGGTTTATGGTGGTATCAATGTTTGTTATCTATGTAGAAAGGATGAGAACAATGACAAGAACTATCCTATCATTACTAACAGGTCGAACAAGTCTAAGACTAAGCCTAAACGAGACCTTTCTAAGGTCTTTGTGGTAGTTGATGGAGGCAAGGTTGATGATACCCCACCCAGTACTAGCCAGACTAAGACAAGTTAGATAAAATGACTCTTCCAATAAGGGAGAATCCAATGGCAAGATGCTAGACGGTGTCAATTCCTTGGCTAATGCCATTCGGTAGGCTCTAAGAGAGATAGAAGACCAAACAACCATGTTAGTAAGAATACAAAGAGCTCATCCACTCTTGATTCCCCTGTGGTGGGTGGGTTCAATTTGGACCCCCCCCCCATACTTTGGCATAACAAAAGCCCTCTCTCAAGTCAAGAAACCCCTACGAGATAAAGATGAAATGCATAAAGACAAGAATAGTAATCTACACCATAGATCTAGGTGAAAGAATGCCCAACAATTTGCATTGGAAAAAATAAAAATATAAGCAAGTCCAATAAAGTGGGAATATTAGAATATATGGAGGCAAATCCCTATGATGATAATGTATAAATTCTTATGCAAGAGACAAATAGGGATTTGGAAACGTTGGTGACAAAAGTGGGTCGACATTCAAAGATTGGCTCAGTTGTTAAATCTATTATGCTTGAATTAGAAGGTAAAAGCCAAGCAGGTTTGAGACTACATAAGCAGAGTAGTCGTCGTCCCTCAAAGCAAGTGGCTGATCATAACATTATTTCTAGTAAGGATGATGATGCTACCCTATTTATACAATTCCCATCCCAATTGGCCTTGACTTGTTCTAGCTTAGGTGATGATGGAGTCGACACCTTGTCAAAGGAGCACTGATTGATCCCTCTAACCCTAGTTGTCAAGCAATTGTTCCATATGATAATAATTGCAATAAAATTGATCCTCCTATAGCCCATGGGGATAACACTAGCCTATATGGCATCATGGTGAAGAATATAGTGCATTCTAATGATGAATCCACTCTAGAAACAAGTGGATGGGTTATTGTGGCTAAACACAAAAGGAAATATAGAGGCAAAGAATCAACTTATCCCATCCATAAAAGAGTAGAGAATGAAGATAGGTTATCTAAGTGTTTTGAAGGCTTTAAGAAAGGAATGAAAATTCCTTAATAATGCTTATTATGAATATGAAATATATTTCTTGGAATGAACAAGGACTAGAATCCCTAGATAGAAAGTATACTATTAAATGATTTCTCAATAATATCAAACACAAAGATGTTGTGTTCCTTCAGGAAGTCAAAGCCAAACAATTCACACTAGATACCAACTTTTAAGATTTATTTGGAAATATGTTGTTCAATAGATTACTTTACATGAGAAAGGAAAAGGTGGAGCAGTGATCCTATTATCCAATAAATGGATGCATTATGTCACCGATCATGGCTCCTAACCTTGTAATTGAGCAGTATGGATTATCATAGAAAAAAAACAATGTGAAGTTTTTTCTATGCTCAGTTTATGCCCCTAATGATTACAAAAATAGAATTGATCTATGGAAATAGATTTGTAATCTTCCTGAAATAAGTTGGATGGTAGGTAGAGACTCTAACATGGTGGAGATTTAGGAAGATAAGTGTGAAGGAAGTAAGGTTGAGTGGAATAGTAATGAAAGACATTTCTGGTATAAGATGAAGAACAAGCTTAAACTTTTTTATCCTCTAGAAGATAGACAGAGTGAGCATAGATATATTTGGTACACTTTGTGTAATCTTTAGCAAGGCAAGAGAACAATATACTATAGGCTTGACAAAATCTATGTGAATAAAGAAATATTTAGTTTCAATAAAGATGGGGAAGGTAATAGTATAATCTATGTGAATAAAGAAATATTTAGTTTCAATAAAGATGGGGAAGGTAATAGTATATTGGTTACCCCATATACCCTATCCGACCACCATCCCATTCAAACAAATGTTATCTACAAAGAGGATTATAGGCCATAATCAATAAGGGACAATAACTTTATTCTCAATACCATGTCGCTTAAGGATGAGGACAACAACTATGCAATTTATATGATCGGACAATTTAACAAGTGGGGGATGAAAGATAAGTCAATAATTGATAGGTGGGAGCATAAACTCAATAGCTAGAAAATCTTATTCTAGACCATTGGTCAGAAGAAGGCTAAGGACCACAAAAAGTTGGAAGATCAACTCAATGAAGAGCTTTGTAGTGTAGAAGCTTGAGTCCAAGATAATCCCCATCAAATGGAGCTCAAATATGAGATTTTTAAAATTAAAGATAAACTTAGGAAATTACAAACCCAAAAAACCCAGGGTTTAAAGATTAGATCTAGAGTCAATTGGTTGCAAAACGGGGACAAAGGTTCAAAATTCTTCTTCGATATGTTATGGAAGAAAGAATACATAGAAAGGATTGATAAGATATGGGATACGTACCAAGATATTAATGACCAAAATGATATTAAGGAATCTTTTTTGAAATAATATAAGGATATTTTCACTTCTAAGCCCAATAATGTCGGGGGCCAAGAAGCTAGAGATTCCTACAAAAAGCTTATCCCTAAGAATATATTTGAAGGTGACAGTTGCACATTGAGCTAGGATATTAGTATAGAAGAGATCCAAAAGGCTATAAGTGCTCTTAAGAATGACAAGTCTCCTGGGCCCGATGGATTTCCCATTGAATTCTATAAATAAAACAACGAATGAATTTTTGAGGACCTGTTACAGGTCTATAAGGAAGCCATTGATAAGGGTTCTTTCGGGAAGGGCATCAATAAAGGTGTGATATAACTCTCAAGGAAGGATGGAGATAGAACCCTCTTTAAGAACTAGAGACCTATCACCTTATTAAATGTTTCTTAAAAAAAATTAGCAAAAATAATTTCTCTAGAAGATTAATTGACATTCTACCTAAACTTGTAAGCAATACCCAAACAGGTTTCATTAAGGAAATATATATTTTGGGGAACCTATTGATTAGCTAGAAGGCCATGAATTGGGTCAAGGAGACAAACCAAAATACGGTCATATTCCTATTAGACTTTGAAAAAGCATATGATATGGTTGAATGACCCTTCCTACTTATGATGTTGGATGCCTTTGGTTTCCCTAGATCATTTTGCCATTTTGTTCAAATACTACTCAAATATGCTTCTGCTTAGATAGATATTAATGGGTCTCTAATAGAGAGTTTTTCCCTGGAAAGATCAATCAGGTAGGGGTAACCTTGGCCCTTCCGCTACTTTTTATTGTCTCAGATACATTATTCTATCTGCTTAGAGACTCACTCATATCTCCTAGAGTAACAGGAATCTCCTTTCCTAATAAGAAAGACCTACTGAATATAAATTTGTAGATGACACTACCCTATTCATCATATTAGAAGAAGGCAACATGGACTCCCTCATGACTAAACTGGAAATATTTTGTGATGTATCTAGAGAAAAAATCTCTAAATTCAAATCTTCCACGCTTAGTTGGGAGGAACATCCTCCTCAATGGCTCACTAAATTTGGAATATAGTGGGGAGGGTCCATCCAAACAAGGTATTTAGGGATTCCATTTTCTATCTGGCTTAATTTAAAGGAGACGTGGTCATGGATCAAAAATAAAATTGATAAGAAGTTAAGCAAATGGAACAATCAATATCTATCATTAAGAAGTAGAATCAGGTTTGTCAAAAAAATATCTCTTCATATAGTCTCTACTAAGCCCCAGTATGGTTGTTTAGTAGCTATCAGGTGAATGACATTAAAAAATAAATCAAGAACTTCCTTTGATTAGATGGTAGACGTAATAAAAAGGATCATTTAGTTTCTTCAAAATGGTGTTGTTTGGATAAGGAAAGGGGTAGCCTTAGTTTGAAAAGTTCTTAAGATTCAAGGCATAGCTTTAGCTGCAAAATGGATTTTCAAAGGATTATAAGGTGATGGACCATGGAAAATATTAATCAAAAACATCGTTAAGTTGCCTATTACCAAATAGGAAAAAGCATGGAAACTCATTCCCCTTAACGACCTTCTAGCTAGTAAATTCCCAGTGGCTATGGCAAGGTTTCCTGTATTCAAAACTATATGGAAAGCTTGGGAGATGGTGAGGGGTATCATCACCCATAATGATTTTATTGTGGATGATGGCATCATTTGTGGTGAGAGGGCTATATGGAGGAACTTGTTTCACATGGATAACCCCCTTTCCCTCTTACTGGGATGTCCTGATAGAAATTGGCACTCTAGATGCATTAGATGCTTCAATGACATTATGATCGACAGACAATTGAAATCTTGGGCCTCCTTAAGTATGGAATATGACCTTCATAGGTCTAATTGGAGGACCTACATTGTTCTTAGAGATTCATGAACTCATCTTTGTCTCCCAAGGGTCACCACCTAGGATGAGAGGATATTTATCCACTACAAATGGAATAATAATTTGATCATGAACACTAATGCCAAGGTTATTTATAATGCAATGTGCAATATTAAGGACATGATAGAACATCTTAATAATGTTTGAAAATTTAACTTTAATAGAAAGGAATGAAGTAATGTGTTTAGGATTGCAATATTGAGGACATGATAGAACATCTTAATAATGTTTGAAAATTTAACTTTAATAGAAAGGAATGAAGTAATGTGTTTAGGAGAACATTGGAACAATAATGTGGAACCATAAAAAGATTGTTTTAAGTGCCTATTTTTGTTACAAAAGATACATTTCAAAGATTATGTTCACAATAATAACATCTGCTTTGTTTGCAGGAAACCAGAGAGCATCAAACATATCTTCTTCGAATGTTTTGTTGCCAAAGAAATTTGGATGTTGTTTGTTACTAACATGAAAGGATGGAATGGAAATATTGTTCAATCTATTATTATTTTTGGTATTATTACGAATATGAAAAAGCATTTCAATTCCTTCTGGCATCTTCTTTATGTTGAAATTATTTGGCAAATCTAGAAAATTAGGAATGAGGATAAATTTAATGGGGCTGGGAGGGTGCTTACTAAGTCATTTAAGAGACATCATTTTCAATGTTATAATGTAGGTTACTGTTACTATGAACGTATCCAAGTTCAAGTTTGAAAATTTGGTAGAGGATGACACAACAAGGGTGAACCTGACTGAGGTTTCATATGGTAATACTTGGGTGGATACCAGTGAAGAGTATAAACCCTTTGTCAAAGGACCACATGAATTTGTCAAAGAATATAATGAATATTGTAAGAACAATGAGAGGACCAAAGGGAAAGAACTAGTTGGAATGTAACAAACCAAGCATGAGGGCCAAGGTACCACATGAACGAAGGAGAACACTCTCATATGGAAGTGGTCAAATCCAATGAGGACTTGATTGATATATACCCACCTATTGGATGGATTCTATAGTGAGAGTAGGAACTAAGAGAAGAAATTATAATCATTAGTTGTCATGAGTCACTCCTTTTTGTTATATGAAATTGTAACGATTCTTTTTGTATATGATTGTATAAGGCCGTATAAGGTTGGAATGAGTCTTTTTATTATATGGATGTAATCAGTTCTAAGTACAACATTAAATAGGTTGAATATAGTGGGTACATCACTGAAATTGGTTGTTTAAAGCTGATATGTTATTACTCTATATTTAATATAAAAAAAATGATGGTGAAAAGACACTATTCATCTCAATGGAGACTCCTACTAGAGATACTAGAATGAAGTTTGAAGATGATGATGATGATGATAAGGTTGATCTTGTGGAAGAATGTTGGATACTGTTGGGCATTGTTGTTGCTAGGATATTTTGTTGTTATTGATGTCAACATATTCTTGTGATTTGCTCTGGTGTTTGCAGATTGGGAAGATCTTATGATCTGGTTTTGTAGTTTTGTTTTAATGATCACTATTTTGTAGAGCTCAGTATTTCCTCTGGTATATTTCGGTGTGATCAGATCTTGAGATGAGATTTTGGGATATTATTTGGGATGGTCTTGTGTATCTTCATTTCATATGGATAATGATTTGGTGCTCCACAAGTTATCTTTCTTCATCACAGTTGTTGATTGGTTGTATTCTTGAGTTTCAAACATTGACAGATGAAGATTTGATAAGTGGTGTTGGTGTAGCTATTCCCGATGATTCTAACATGATCGTTGGTGTTTCCTAGTTGTGTCCTATTTGTTTTGATGATCCATATTGATTGTTGTGAAATTTTTTGATGGTTTCTATGAACCAGTGATGATCTTTGTGTTATGTGGTATTTCTGGTGGTGTAGCGTGTTGCAGTTGATCTTGGTGTGATTTCTGATGGAGTTAAGCATTTTGGAATTTCAATTAGGTCCATGTTATATCATGTAAACCACAATATTGGTCCGGTGGTCAATCTTTGTATCTGTAGTGTCATAAATTGTATACCCTTGCTAGGGTGGTACAATTTCACCCTTAGTTTAGCACCCACCTTAGTGTGTTTGCATCTTGCATTATTATTTCCCTTTAAGCATTTAATTAATTAATTTAATTAAATCTAAAGTCATGTTTCACCACTTCATACATTATAAAATTGGGCCCTTTACCCTAAGTGTGCCCCTTTTAATTTTATTCCTCCAATAAATCATTTAATCATAAACCCTAATTATGTCCTATTTTGACCTTTAAGGCCCGATTTCGCATATCAAAACACCTCGAAATCAGTTGTAACTTTGGTATTTTCTCTAATATCATCATATCTAACGGCCTTGAAAATTTGGTGAAAAGTTGGTTGGATTGTGGCGGGAGTGCACATGGTCCTCGACTTTTTTCCCGAAATTTCAGGAGCACAATTCTATGATATTATAATGCTTAACCCCAAAAGATTGGCAGAAAATTCAATTCCTAGGTCAGCCTAAAGGTGGAATTAAGTCGAAATTAAGATCTAGGGTTTCATGCATAAGAGCTCTCTTTCTTCATTTGAAGGGAACTAAGATCTATCTAATCTAAGGAAGTTTTCGGCAAAGCAAACATAAGGAGCCTTCTATGTAGTGAAAGAGAAGCCTATGTGGATTCTTCAAAAACATTCAAAAAAATTCATCAAGCATTTGCCAAGCATTCATCATCAATTAGGAGCCTTGAAGACATTGAAGCATAATAGGAGATCTAGTGGCAATATCTCTCCCTTGGGGATTGGTATGATTTCATGTTATTTTCATGTCTTTGTATGAGATTCTTTACATCAATTTGCATATTTAAATTCATGCTTTAAATTATTTAGCATATTTGGTTTGAAGCATTGTTATTCACATTCACATTTACATTTAGGGTTTATTCTCATGCATAGGGTAGCTCTAGTTTCTTTCATTTTAGGATCTTGCATACACACAAGGTTCTAGCACACACTTTTTTAGTATATTATGGCTATTTGTGGAGGTGGAAATCACTAATATAGGGGCTTGACTGAGGAAAAACCCTATATAGCCTCCCAATCCTTCCCTTTTCAGTTGCAGGTGCATAAACATGCATCCGAAGGCAGTTTCAGATTTGGAAAAGGCATCAACACCACCCAGAAGTCTCAAAAGTGCAGAAAACTGTCAAGGACAGGGGTGTGGTGCCTTGGTCCTAACCAGGATAGGGGTGTGGCTCCTTGGTCACTCCACTTTGCAGTGAATTTGACAGGTTGCAGCTTCAGGATCTCAGATTTGCAGTTTCTTAGTTATAGCTTTCTATCAGACTTTCAGGGCCAGTGGTGTGACACCCTGGTCCTGGTCAATTTGGCTCAGTTTGTAGCATCAGGTGCACATCCAAAATCCTCCCCCTTTCATGCTTTCAGTATCTCATTTTCAGATCTGCAAGTCTGTTCAATTTCAAGTTCATTTATGCTTCATTCTTCATCTCCTAGTCTAGTTGATCAGTCAAACCTTAGTTTTTCTCATCATTTGCAACATGAGGAATAGAAATCCTAAGAGGTAATCCTTGGCTCTCTCTTTCTCACAAGAAGTAGCCAAAGTGATCTATCTCCCTAGGCTCTTTCGTATTCCCAATGTGTTGGCAAAAATAGGATTAGGTCCTAGTCACCCGATCTCGCTTTTCCCGCCCCCACAGTATCGTGTGATGTAATTTTGTAATTATGAGTTGAGGGTTTAACTGACCTTGTTGTCAAGGTTGATGAATTGTATAAATAGGTGATGTAGTCATGTAATTATAGTGTCGAGGTTGTGTCTGCATTATCAGAGTGTGGTGTATCTGTGAACAAGAGATTTATCTTTCAATGTTGTGATTGAGGAGAGATTGGTGTTGCAGGGCAGAAAATTGTGCTTAACCGAAACTATAATCAAGAATTTGGAGATGCTATTCTCTCAGTTCATTTCTTCCAGATTGTAGTCTGAATATTGTTCTAAGTCAGTGAGACTTCCCTAAGGGTTGTTGTCTTCCGGGCCATTATCTTTTGAGCAGTGAGCTCTAGGTAGTGTGCTTGAATGCATGTGCATTCCCCATTGTAATATTTCACATACTACTGCAGAGTATCATCTTACTATGGGTAGGTTCCCACCGTGGTTTTTCTCTTAATTGGGTTTTCCATGTCAAAAATCTTGGTGTTGTGTGTTGTGCTTTCAATTTGCTTATCTGTCTTATTGCTACAGTTTATCAGATCTATGTTTTGTGATTAAATTTGTTGATCCGTTGAAAACTGATTCACCACCCCCCCCCTCTCAATTTCCCTCTTTGCTGCTAACATAATCACTCTACACCAACAAAGAGCTAAAGAAGTTGAAGAAGAGGATCACTAAAGAAGTGAAGGCTAAAGACAAATTGGCTTAGAACCTTGAGAAGGAAAAAAGGACATACATTGAATTAAAGGCTGAAATACAAGAAGCAAAGAGGATTGAAGAATTATTGACAAAGAAGTTATTAAACAAAGGTAAGGACTATGAAAAAATAGAGGCATAAATTGTTGCTTTGAGAAAAGATCTTGACAATGCAAATAATCAGTTGAAGATAAAATTTGGAAAAGAGTACAAAAACGTTGGATCAAATTATTGGAATTCAAAGGTCACCAAATATCAAAACTGGCATTAGTTTTACTAAAGAACAAAAGGGAAAGATTGTAGAACAATCTATGAAGATAGTAGCAGAGAATCCAAAAGAAAAGGGATCCAAAAGTTAAAAGTCTAAGCAAGTTGTGTCAACTAAAGATAGTAGAAAGATGGATGATGGTTCAACTCAAATCTAGAGGCTAAATAGGAGATCCAGAAGGAAAGAGCCAAGAGGACAAGGATTTTGTACTAGGTCCAATCTTCTTTTTCTTATTATTATTTTAATTGCAATCAATTTGGTCATAAGGTTGTTGATTGTAGGAAAGGTCTAGTAAGAAATAATAATTTTGTTAGCATGAATGTGTTCGCTCCATTATTTGATTTCAATATCATATGTCATAAGTGCAACAACTATGAACACATTGTAAGAAATTGTAGAAGCAATTTTGCGAGTTATGCTAATTTGGAGATTAAATGAAAAAAACACAGTGAATCAAATCAATAGTTTTGAAAAGGTTTGGATGAAGAATTTGGAAGAATAGAAGACAAAAAAGCCTTTGGTGGCTCAAATTGCACTTCATGCACATAAGAAGAAAAAATTGTTGATCATAGATAGTGGATGTTCAAGTCACATGATTAGAGATAAGAGTAAGTTCATGAATTTCAATAAGTTTGATGTAGGAGATGTTACCCTTGGTAACAATTCTATTGCTAGGATTGCCGATAAAGGTTTTTTGAGTCTTGATGGTGCTAAAACAAAAACATACAATGTCTTGTATATATAAGGATTGAAACATAATCTTTTGAGTGTAAGTTAGATGTGTGAAAATGGTTATAGTATATCATTTAATGCAAAAGGATGTGAAATTAGGAAGAAGAATACCAAAGAGTTGGTTGTGGAAGGAAGGAGGAATAATAGCGATGTATATCATCTAAGTGAGGTAAATGGATAAAATTTATTTTGCTATATAGAGAGAAGAGACTTGGATCTAACACAAAAGTTTGGGACATATCAATTTTGATGATTTCATGAGAATAATATCAAAGAGAACGGTAAGATACATGCCTAAGATCAAGAAGCCTCCATCCATTGGTTGCAAACCATGTCACGAGGGAAAGTAAACGAAGATTAGATTTCTTACTAAGGAGTAGTCTACTGAAAAGCCACTAGATCTAATTCATATTGATCTAGTTGGACCTATAAGGACAAAGAACTTATAAGGTGACATGCATTTTATTATGCTTACTAATGATTATTATAGAATGTCTTGGATTGGTTTTCTAAGAGAGAAATCATATTCTTTTAAGAAGTTTAAGGATTTGGTAGAAAATGAAACCAATAGAATCACCAAGTGTTTGAGATCAGATAGAGGTGGAGAATTTACTTCTAACATACATGAAGAATATTATACAAGGCATGGGATTCAAAGACAATATTCAAATCCTATAAATCCTCAACAAAATGGAGTGGTAAAAAGGAAAAATCAAACCATTCAGGAAATGGCTAGAACTATGTTGAAGTAGGCATAATTACGAGATATGTATTGGAGAGAAGCTTGTCACACAACAATATAAAATTTGAACAAAGCTGAGATTGGGCCAAGGACTACAAAGACACCATATGAACTATGAAATGGGAAACTGACATCTGTTAGGCATTTCAAAATCTTTAGAAGCAAGTTCTACATCAAAAGAGATGAAGAGAATTTGGGAAAGTTTGATTCTAGATCCAATGAAGGTATTTTTCTTGGTTATTCATTGACAAGAAAAGCATACTAATGTTATAACAAGATATTGAAGAGAGTAGTGGAAAGTGTAAATACGAGTATTGATGAGACAATTCACTCACCTAAGGTTCCAAAAGAAGATGGCATGGTTGAACTAGTCTGCAGAATTGAAGAAGACTCTAGAATTGAATCAAAGATTACAAGCGCTAAGACTTCGACAAGGTATGTGTAGAAGAACCATTCTAAAGACCAGATTATGGAAGAAGAGATGTCTTATATTAAGAAAAATGAGACATTGGAGTTATTTCCAAAACCTAAAGACAAAAATGTTATTAGCACCAAGTGGGTCTTTAAAATAAGTTGAATGAAGAAGGGAAAGTGATCTAGAATAAGGCTATACTACTTTGTAATTAAAGGTTATGCTCAAGTTGAAGGTATGGACTTTGAGAAAACATTTGCTCTAGTAGCTAGAATAGAGGCTATTACAATGCTTTTGGTGTTGTCATCTTTTGAAAACTTCAAATTTTATTAGATGGTTGTTAAATTTGTATTTTCAAATGGAGAGCTAGAGGAAGAAACTTACATTGAACAACTAGAAGGGTTTCATTGCTCAAACAAGCCAAATTTTGTGTGTATATTTAAGAAGGCTTTACATGGACTCAAGTAGGTTCCAAGATCTTGGTATTCTAGGTTGGATAGGCATAGTCATCGGGAGAGGTTGTGAAGATAGTAATATTTATATAAAATCAAATGGTGATTAGTTATTGATTATTGTCCAGTTTATGTTGATGACATTATATTTGGAGGCAGTAACATTGCCATGTGTAAGAAATTCTAGGATGCAATGTAGGAGGAGTTTGAGATGTCAATGATTAGTGAACTTTCATTTTTTCCTGGTTTACAAATTTCTCAAGCAGAAAAAGGTATATTCATTTCTTAAACCAAGTGCATAAAGGAAATTTTGAACAAGTTCAAGATGGAAGAGTGCAAACTAGTGAGTACACCTATAGTTACTAGGTGTAAGTTGAGTAAGGATGATGATTATGCTCTAGGAAAGTAAATGATATACAAATTAGTGATTGGTAGTCTATTCTATGTGATTGCATCCAGATTAGATATCATGTAGGTTGTTGGAATGGTTTCTGTGTTTCAAGAAACATCTAAAAAAAATCATTTCAAGGCAATATAGAGGATTTTTTGATACTTAAAAGCTATAATAGATTTTGGTTTATGGTATCCCAAGAGTGAAAATATTTGTTTGATTGCATACATAGATGTAGATTGGGCTTGATGTATCGATGACCAAAAGAGTACAAGTAGAGTAACATTCTTTCTTGGTGACAATCTAGTGTCATGGTTGAGTAAGAAGTAGGATTTAGTGTCATTGTCTACTACAAAAGCAAAATATAATGCAATAGTTTCTTGTTGCACTCAAGCATTATAGATGAAGCAAAATCTAAAGGAGATTAAGGTAGATTTTGATGAACCTATTTCAAATTTTTGTGATAACAACAATGCTATCAATATCCCAAGCAATCCGGTGATGCATTTGAGAACAAAGCACATTGCAATTAAGCAAATCATTTTTTAAGAGATAAGGTTGCAGACAAAGATGTGAAGTTGGAGTATATTGAGAGAAGTGATAGGTTGTAGATATATTTATAAAACCTCTTCCTAAGGGTACTTTTGTGTATCTCTAAAATATGTTGGGAGTGGTTTCTTCCTCCTCTTGGATCAAGAGGAAGTACAAGTTTAGGGGTAGTGTTGACTCCTTGCCACAAGTAGACTTGGTGGTGTTGCAAAGTATGTCAGAACATGTTTATACAAAAAGATAGATATCATAACGATCGTTGGTGTATGAACTCAAGGGGAATCTATTTGAAAGATAGGTTTTTGGATCGTGCAGTGAGTAGTTGACCTTTTCCATTAATGTCAAATGGGGAGAAATGGACCCAAAATGTTAAATTCTCTAAGGGGAGAATTGTGGAATTCAATGTCAAAAGAGCTTTAGTTGTTTTACTCAGGGGTAGTTGGACCTATATATGACATATTGGATTTGTATTGATATGGTAGTAGCATTTTGTTGTTTTCCATTAATGACAAAGAAGGATATTGTTGGACACATGTTGTCATTGATGTCAAAGGTGTGTGACAAAGGAGTGCCAATAAGTTGTGGTTATTAATGTCATAGTATCTAGAAGAATAGAATTACTTGTCCTGTCGTATCAAACCTATTCGTGGTGCATTTGTGTTATGGTAGTACAATGGATTGCTATGATGGTTAATTTAGTTGAAGATTATCTATAATATAATGTTACATCTATCCACATCAGTGGAAGTGATCCAGAAGTATGATCTAGAATGTTTGGGGTAAGTTACCTAGACAGTGAGCTTGTTTTGGTAACCTATCGTGATCCACATTTTTTCATGTTTGAGAGTTATGTCATGCGATTTGAAAGGAGAGTATGTCTATACATGATTCATCATAATCTAGAGTTTCTAGAGTTGGTGTGTAGTGGTCAGTAAGATCAAAGTGACAAAAGGGTCGCTATACCAGTGAACTAACTAGTTTGCAGTTCTGGCTTGATGTGGCAGAGGCTTATGGCGTGTGCACTCTAGAAGTAGCATGTGGGTGATTGTTGGGACCATATGGGGCTACATTGAGAACCACATGAAATTTTCTATCTTCAAGAGTAGCATGTGGGATATTAGACTTGTTCTACCACACGTTTGAACACATTTGATCAAGGAACTTGTTTGTGTGACTGACTTGCAAATATTTTCTATGTTTTGGGCCAACATATGAATGAGATATATTGATTCATCCCCCCTCAGTATATTGTGTGCCCTTAAAAGACATGCATGAAATCCCACCTAGCAACTTCAACCTTTCATGAAGCTTCAAGGAAATAAGACCATAATAAGGCATAACACTTTAATTGAACATTTACTTAAGGTTTTTAGCCTCTACCTAATAAAAAACACTCTCTCTTTTTTATAATCATTGTTGTAGGGGAGGTTAATTCCTACCCAAGGTTTGACTTAAGTAAGCCCCTATACAACCCAACACTTTTTCTCTCTTTTCTATGTTGAGGTGATAGATCCGATGATAAAGAGTTGCAAATCAAAAAGTGCAGAAAAAGATACACAATTTTAGATTCAGAACAAGTGAAAAACCTTGGACATTGTATAAGATGGAATTGGAGATTCAAATATTGTAAAACCAAACAAATATCCAACCACATAAAAACCCTAGTTCTACAATTAAATCCACCATGTACACCAATGAAGAACCTAAAAACATGCAAAACACAAAATATTGAAAGTATACAATTCACATGCTCATTATGGTTTGATCTCCATTGACCTTGCTTGATATGGTTGCTCTCATATTTTGTATTGTGCACAAGAGCTCAACAAAAAACATATTGTGGTTGTATAGTCGCTTGAGTGATTGATCGCTATGAAAGGTTGCATAAGCATTGATTGATTGAATGATTAGCCTTAGGGTTCACATTAGGGTGAAAGGATCTTCTTATATAGAGAGTACCTTAGAAAATGAATGGATATGATTAAGAGGTGGAGAGATAAATAGTCGGCTCAGATTAAGGGATAGATATAGAAAATGGGAAAATATTAGAGAGGTGGTTAAAGGTAAATTAAGCGATGAATGACAAGTGTCATGGAGGGGAAAAGCTAATGAGTTAATCAAATAAATAAAAATCTATATAATTAATATAAAAAGTGGGACCAATTAAATAAATAAAATATTTATTTAATTTCGGGGAAAGGACAATTAAAATAAATAAAAATATTTATTTAAATAGGGAAAGGCTAGAAGAGGATTAATGAATTAATTAAATAAATAAGAATCTATTTAATTAATAGAAGGCTTAGGATAAAATAATTAAATAGGCTAGGACAATTTTAGGTGTCTACAAACATTGTTTTAATATTCTTCTAAAAGTTTGGCATGATGATCTACAAAGCATCCTGCTCCGAATTCCACACACCCAAGTTGAGAAAACACCCCATGGACAGTTGCGCCTATCCATAGTGTTTGACATTTTCAGGATCAAATTACAAATACAGGTTCCTCTCTATATCACATTTCCAAATTTTGAGTTTCTCTCCCAATTTACAATTTTGTATCTTATGTTTATGTTGTTTGGTGTCAAAATCCCTGGTTCTTGCATAATTTCTCATTATATCTTATCCAATCATATCAAAGTCACAAAAGAGAATAATCAACCCCAAGTGCCCAACTCTCCCAAGGGTCTGTAGTTGGGCCTAATTGGTTATTCTTTAATGGACGTTGATGTGAATGGGTTTGATTCCTAGTTTGCATGTTTAGACTAGTGAGCCCCATTTTTCATCCATTTCATTTTGGTTAACCTAACATTGCTTGCATAATTTCTGATTTGGATATTTAGATCTAAGTTTGATTGCTTTTTTATATTTAGAGACAACAATTAATCTTTTATGTGATTTTATTATCATTCTTTTAGGTCATATTGCTTAAATATGTGGTTAATTAATCATTTCATTGCTATATTGAACTGTTTAATCACTTGTTTCATTGCTATAATTGCATATCAATTGTGAATTCCTTGCATTATCATTCACAATTATATAAAATGTATTGAGAGCATAAACAATTCCATTAGCTTTGCTTTCTTTCATTGTTGGAGCTTGTTCTTGTGTATGAGTTTCATTACTTGTTGTTTCGAATACAATACCCTTGTGAGAAGAGGTCATAGATTCATGACTTTCATGGTTTAAACAGTAAGGGTGTTGAGTCTTAGTTGGTTAACTTATTCCCTAGGAGCTTGGGTGAATCCTCTACCCTTAATCCAATGCCTACCATGCCTAACATTGTTGAGAACACTTCCCTTTGGGTTTCTCATGATGAGGATGATGCTTCAATTCAAGTGTCTAATGAGGAATTGGGGAAGATTGACAAGCAATTGGAAGATCTTCAACAATTTGTGAGTTAAGAGCACTTGGGTGGAGAGACAATCCCCTTGATTGAAGGTTTGAGGAGGTCAATTCAAAATGATAAATATGGTGTGGATGTTTATGTGGTATAGCTCATGGCATGGATGTTTATGCTATATAGCTCTTATAGTGGATGAAAACACTATGAAGTTGGCTAGTTGTGTCGAAGTTCTTGGACATTCCACTCTTCCAACCAAGTTAAGATTTTCATGACTATACCTACATCTCTTCCTAATGTGCCTACATATAGATCTTCCATAATGGCTACCATTGAACAAAATAGTAATGCTACACATGTTAGTAGTGCGGGGGAATCCTATTAATCAATATGCCTACGTGCCACCTTCAACCAATCTCCCTTTTGTTTCCCAACCATCTCCTCCACCTACCTACCTTCAAACCCTCCATCACAATCCTATTCATCCACCAAAGCTACCATAGAGCACTTGTTGCAAAATGTTTCATCTTTACAACAACAATTGGCCAACATAACCCAATCCAAATCCACTATTCCTACATATTCCACTGCTAGCTCACTTTCCATTGATATCCTTTGTACCTCTCTTCCACAACACATTGAGGTTCCTCTATTGGAGAAATATAATAGACAAGGTGATCCCCACACTCATGTGAAAACATTTTCCACTTTGTGTGATGACTTTTATGATCAAAAACTTCTTGCAAAACTTTTCCCTCGTTCTTTAAATGACAAAGATTTGGAATGGTTGTGCTCCTTGCCTAGTTATTCAATTGACACTTTCCAAAAATTGGCTAACGCATTCATTCAACATTTTCAAAATAATATTGGCCCATAAGTTACCTTGATTGATTTAGTGCATTGTAAACATGATGTTAAGGAAAAAGTGATTGATTTTGTTGGTAGATATAAGCATTTGCATGCACACATTCCTTATCCTATTCTTGAGATTTTTAATGATCATAATTTTAATATAAACTTATGTCGATTTACTTAAGGAAACGTTTCTACAACTTATATAAATATCTTGACCTCTTTTATATAAATGTATTCAAAGCATCTACATAGATTTACATATATGATATCATTATTTATATATTTACTATTTTATCTATATAAGTACTTCAATAATAAGTGTTCCACATAGATTTACATATATGATATCATTATTTATATATTTACTATTTTATCTATATAAGTATTTCAATAATATCACTTATTATTTTATTTAATATTTAAAATTATATATGTTTACAAACTATTTATTCTATAATTACTTCAAAAATATTGCTTATTATATTTTTATTTACTAATATATATATATATATATATATATATATATATATATATATATATATATATACATATATATATATATATATATACATATACATACATATATATATACATACATATACATATACATATACATACATATACATATACATCTATATATACATATATATATATATATATATGTATATGTATATATATATGTATATGTAGATATATATATATATGTATATGTAGATATATATATATATATGTATATGTATACATATATATATATATGTATACATATATATATATATGTATACATATATATATATATATATATATATATATATGTATACATATATATATATATATATATATATATATACATATACATATATATATACATATACATACATATATATATACATACATATACATATACATATACATACATATATATATACATACATATACATATACATATATATATACATATATATATATATATATATATATGTATATATATATGTATATGTAGATATATATATATATGTATATGTATACATATATGTATATATATATATATATATATATCTATATATATATATATATATATATATATATATATATATATATATATATATATATATATATATATATATATATATATATGTATACATATACATATATCAAACTAGATAATGATTTCAATTTATTTACGTATTATTTTATTTCTACTCCAATATAAAGTTTTACTTACTTTTTTATTTAATGGTTATATAATATCTACTTTATTTCTAAAACTAAAAAATAAATTATTTAGTATATTTCATTAAAATTATTTTTTATTATATAGATAAAAGTTTTGAAGGGGCCTTGAAGCTCTTTAGAATAAACAACAATTGACACTAACGTTAGAAAATAGCATGTTGTAGCCAAGTTGCCCACAATAATATCAACACCATAAAAATAACCAACCCAAGAACAAATGATCAATGACCCACACACCACCAAGCCTCCACCTAATAGACGCATACTCAAGACGTGTCCAACTAATAGATCGCATACTCAAAACATGTGTATTAGAAACATATGCATGCTTAGGAATCTCTTCCTTCTTTGGATGATAGTCTAGGACACTTTTTTTCAAATCCTTAGATTGGGGAGAGAGTAGAGGATAATCTTCTACTGTTGCCTAAACCTACTCCACTACACATAGAGAAGAAGGGTGACTAACTAAAGAAGACATAAACTGCATAAAATGTAGAAGCCTGCAAGGAACAAATGTTCCACCAACACATTTCTTGAGAGAAATAATCCTAGGAGAAATAACATCAACCCGAAGAGGGATTTAAAACACTTCATTAGGAAAAGAAGGCAACATCAGAGTTACATTAGACACAAAAGGAACCATTCCCTATGTAGGTCCATTGAGATCCAGGGAAGGCGTAGGAGACTCACAATCCTCATAGTGAAAAATATACAATAGTTATTGCATACAAGAATTCCACCACCACATAGATGAACCCATCAACCTACAATGAGAGTGAGGGCCACAAAAAACATGGTGTCTAGTAAAAAAGCATTTTCAAAGTGTTCCATTAGGAAAAGAAGGCAACATCAGAGTTGCATTAGACATAAAAGGAACCATTCCCTATGTAGGTCCATTAAGATCCAGGGAAGGCATAGGAGACTCACAATCCTCATAGTAAAAACATTACAATAGTTAAGCTTTCCATAGAGGAATTCCACCACCACATAGTTGAATCCATCAACCTACAATGAGAGTGGCGACAACAAAAAACATGGTGTCTAGTAAAAACGCTTCGACTATAGAAGGGAAATTCCTCACAATCAAGTAGTTTCCAATGCTTATCCTCTACCATAAGGATGATATCCCTAGGAAGAGCCTTGGAAATGTCAATGTTGATAATTTGAAGAGACATCAATCATAAGAAAACAACAGATCATGTTGTCAAAATCTTCAAGGTAGAGACTCCCCAAAAGTAGAGAGGGAGATTGGGCAATTGTTTTATTTTAATATCTATTAGCAAGAGCTATATATTTTATTTGTGTCATATTTTTTTGGTAATATCAACTATTTAACATGCTCACTATTGCAATCCATCTCTTGTTACAATGCCTCTAAGTAAATACTAGCATACTTATCTTTAGAAAATCTATGTAAAGGTGACACTTCATTTTTGTTAGAGTAAATAATGTCATCATACACTTAGCTAGCTAATCACCTATCTAGATTTGACCTATTCACACCTAGCTTAAGTTTACTTAGGCTTGTTCATGTTGTCTCACCTCATGTGGTTGAGACACGTCCTTACATTTCACACTTGCTCACACACTTGTCAAATGAGTTAACAAGTATCCCATGTTTGGAGGGGTGGTTAGTTGTTGTTTCCTAGCTTCTCACCTCATCTAGTTTGCCTATATATGCAAGGTTGCTCATTGTATTTTTATACTTTCTTTGTATATGATATAATTGCTCTTGTGCGCTCTTAAGTATCACTAGCAGAAGGCTAGTTTGTGCTTTCAAATTTTGGCTTTCTCAAATAATTTTTACTAGAATATTTTATTAAAAGTACAATAGATGCCTAAAAAATGTGAACATTCTCGATGTATATATTACATATTTATAATTAATTAATTAAAATTACAAAATGATATCTTCGACATCTTTTACATCTTTGAATTTTTGATTTTTTGCAAAATTCTAATAACACTATTCCAGCAAAACATAATTACACACTATATCATTTATTAAATTTTTTATAAATAATTTTATTTTATTTACTTAGCATACACCTATTACACTCCACCTCTTAATTACACCTGGAAATAGAAATATCGATTTAATAATGTGTGATGTAATTATTACACTGCAACCCTAATTTTTAAAGAAAAATGTGAAGTTGAGCGTACATGCACCTTAGGCAAGATAATTATTATTAAATTATGAATTTTCTAATTCTGCCAATAGTAATAAAATTAAAATTTGCAAATTAGTATGACCAAATATTTCTATAGAATTGTCACAAATTCAAGGTTCTTTTGGGGGTTTATAATCATGTTAATGCCCTACATAACCCGGGGACATGTCCCGGCCTGTAAACCCCTATCCCAGTCCCGAGGATGTTTCAAGGACTTGGGGACGGCTAGGGGACGTTCCCCCCCCTGTCCCCAAAATGTGGGAATTTGCTAGGGACGTCTCAAAAACGGGGGGACGCCCGTATGTGTCGGGGATGGAGGGGGATGGCTGGGACGTCCCCAATTCATCCCGAGGATGGCCGGGACATCCCCAATCTGTCCCCGGGATGGCTGGGGTTAATTAAAATCATTAAAAAAATGTCATATTTTTAAATTATTATTTTTCCTAGTGTGGGCCCCAAATTATTTGCCCGAAATCATTCCAATTATTTGGTAGGAATTGCATGCAGAAAATATCAATTAAATGCAAATAAAATAATAAGTCATTTGAGCTTTCAGGGGCACTATCCTAGCACCCCCAAATTCCCATTGAATAATTTGGGGGGAAACTACACCGATAAAAGTGGGGAAAATTTAACCTCCAAGTCTAATTAGGCTCCATATAACAACATTATTAAAAATTTAAAAGGCAACGATATTAAATTATTAAAATAAGTCTCGACTATGTGATAATTCATAATATCATTGCCATATTTTATGTTTGACTATATGATATATTTTAAATTTTAAAAGGGAACGATATAAATATTTCATCTCTTATCATATGATATTCATATATTTAAAAGGGAAATAATTGTTTAAGCAAAGCAATCAAATTTTCAGTAAATCAAACAAGTGCTGGCATATTGACAATGAATTCTGAATGTATAACGAATATTGACAATGAATTTTCAATTATGAATGCATATTGAGTATTGACAATGAATTCTGAATTCTGAATGTATATTGAGTATTGACAATGAATTCTGAATACAAATGTGGTATTTTAAGGTTTTATAACGTACATATAGCTGTTTTATCCATGTTTTCATATGAATATAATGTACATATACATGCTTTATCTATTTTTCATATGAAAATTTAAATTTCCTTATATATTTTAGATTTTCCCTGTATTTTATATAGCCGTCCCCTTTGCTGTCCCACCGCTATCCCCAAAATTGACAAAAAAATTTGCCGTCCTGCAAAACTCGTCCCGCCATCCCTGTTCCAAAGACTCGGGGTAACATAGTGTTAATCCCATAATGTCAAGAATCAACACAGGAAAGAAACATATTTAATTCTGTTCAATATGGCACCCTCAATCCATTCATGTAATATGTACATGATGGACCTTTCTCTGGACATTCTCCAGGAAAAAAATTCTGCAACAAACATCTATTCATTACATTTGTTCCTGTGAAGTCTTAGTAACGGGCTGAAATCTTACAAATATTCTTATTAATTATCCATTGTATGTTGTACCGTGCAATTGTACGTTTACAATAAAGTGATTATTAATCAAGGGGTGGTATTTTGACGATGAATGTAGTGGTATATTTTTTTATCTCTCTAAATTGATTATGCCTTGTAAAATTACGAATATTATAATAAAACAGTGAAAGTCCAATAGCCTGTGTAGTAACAAACAAAATCGTACATTAATTTCAGTTTCAGCACTTTACAAATGGATACTCCTTATTATTTTCTTTATATTAATATAGTACATACATCAGTATTAATAAATATCGTATTGCAACATTTCTTAGGGTTAGGATCGTTTTCAGTAGCAATCGTTTCAACCAATCTTCGACATGCATTTTAGTTCCTTAACAATGCATATCCTGAGAGGAATTGATCTTCCCTCCATCTCACATTATTACCTACAACACTGATAACAGGTCATTTATTCATGTGTCTGGTGACGAGAATACAGTTAGATTGGCCAGCTCTCATCATGATGGCAGTTCAATTGTCAAGGAGTGTTTCTGGATTAAAACACTAATGTTTTATTATCATCAATATTTGGAATCACACTATGTTATCCACTAATGTTTTATTATCATCAATATTTGGAATCACACTATGTTATCCATCATTAAATGAAGAGAGTAAACACAATGAATTGCAGAACTTATAAGCTAAAGAAATGAAATTTTTGGCCCTTACAAAATTAAAAAATATAAATAATAGTTAGGGTTTAAAGGTACATTATTAATGATTATTAAGCAGACGTTATTGCTATAGTTCATTTTGCCTATGCAGGAGCCAATAGAAAAAAGGGCTAATCAATGCAAAAAAATACTTTGACAGCATTACATTTTCAGTATCCATGGTCTATACTGGAACTTTCTTCTGCCTCTTTGTCGTGGGTTAGAAGCATCTCACCCCTGAGATTAATTCTCGAAAGGATTTTCTTGAAATCTATACAGAATAATATAAATGGTAATATGGGCATAAAAGCGATTGTTTATATACAGGTTATTGGTTATCCATGCTCATTAAATGCAAAACCACTTCCAACATTATATTTGATTGGCATTTTAACAGAACCAAAGATATAACGACAAAATTAAGTAGCAGCAGTAATGCATTATGTCGCAAGATCGTTTTTCTAATGTAAATTTAACTATAAACAGGATATCCTACTTGCTTTAACTGCAAACATTTTCAATTGTATCATACACAAACTCAACCAAAGGCTTGTATTTTCAAATTAATCACAAAAAATGTATACACCAGAATTCAGTTGATGTCTTCTGTAACATGATACTTTCCCTCTACTTTTTCTTGAGGGGTACTGTTTTATTTGGCATGAATCGAGGATACAAAATTAGTCAATTGGTCTCCGATGAATATCTCCATCTGCTTGTGGGGAAGAATACAATTTTTGAAGCTGTCTGAGCTACATCTTCAATAATTACAGCAAAATTGGCTCCATTGGGCAAACAGTCCGAAGGAAACTCATTGTACAAGGCATAATTTTGACTCATTGCTTTTGAATGAGTTGTTGGTTGCTTGGTTTAGGTTGATGTCTTCAAATATTTTTCTTCTTGCTGGCACATCATTGCTAAGTTACATATAGCCTGGGAAAAGGAGACATGCATAGAGCAACAGAAACAGCATTGAGATGTGGTCATCAATATCATATACAAACAAGCACAACATGGCTGCAACAAAAATGCTGATATTAATCATGGAAATCCTCATATGCAGAAGATACGCTTGAAGATTCTGCCTCACTCTGGAAAGGTGTTGTCCTTGGTGAAGACTGGAATGAATCTCTAAGAAAAGGTAATGCTGCAACAAACATACGTTATAAGTCAGAAATTTTACTTGCACAAAGAAAAGTTCATAGCTTCATTCAAATGCCAAATATTTTTACATTCAGAACCGATTATAAACCTTTGTGTCTGTTTGAACGAAATTTTTTAGTATGTCGTCGTATAAGCCTCCTGGCCCTGGTCATGGTTAGTTGTCTTGCAAATGGGGAAAACTCGGTATCACTCTCACTCCATTCACCTTGAAATTCATTTTCAGCATCCCCCCTCATTGTGCGTAACACAAATGCTTTTGCTTTCCGTCGCTGAGAATTGAATAACCCTCTGATAGATGTTACAAAGCTTTCACCTGCACGGTCACTTGTCTTCTTGAACCAAGTTATTGGAAACTGATCATTTTTGCCTGGTTGGCTTCCATCACTATCACTGAAATTCAAATCACTGTCAGGGGAGGCACCTCCATCTGCTTGTCTTTGGCCTTGAACCTTGTCCTTGAACTTCTTTCCCTGTACCAGTGCGGAATTTTAAAATCAACAAGAACAAGGTACCTCTTTAATGCGTATGTATGAATCAATACCGTTGTAATGGGAACAAATGATCATTAACCATTGAAATATTTAGCAGACTTCTAAAAATATTCAGACACTTGAAAAATTCACACATGCTGTCCAATATGAACTCTTTCACAAGATAGTGATGATTCAAATACAGGCAACTTACTATGAAGATTCCACTGGCTTCGCCTTGGCATTACAATTAGCTATATGAAAATGAACATTATTGTAGGGTTGTGTTTCCACCAACTTAAATTCCAAAAAAGCATGCAGTTACAAACAACAATATTGTAGTTGACAATCTACTTTACTTGGAAGAATTGAAAAATTACCATTAGTAAAGCAAAATTGCTATCAAATAGAAATAAGACAAAAAGGCTGGAGGGAGACTTAATACCTGCATGCCAGTAACAGATTTCAAAACTCCCCATATAATGTGTTTCCTGACACGACCAAATAATCTCCGCCAAGTGCCAGTATAATCAACTAGAGTGAAGGTATCCATTAACAGTCTCAAATCATTAAATGCAAGTCGAGATCCCTCATAGGTGACAAGCAACTCTACCTACATTAGCAGAGGAAACCAACCATGATAAATATATTATGAATTGTTAATCAACATCCTTCATAATGTTTCCCGGCTTGTAGGAGTTTCTTGAGAATGCTAAGAGCCAGTACCTGACTTATCTTTATGTTCTGAAATTCCAGAGCTCTGCGTGCTCTAGATACTTTCTTTTCTTCATGTGATTTGCTTGGCTTCTTTTCTTCATGAGAAGACCTGCCCGCTTTAATAGGCTTAACCTCTCTTGATCTATTCTTGGATATATCAACACTTCCCATTGGGACAGCTGTTGCAAAAGTAGGAATTCCAGATGGATGTTCATTTGTTATGCTAAGAGGACCACTGTTTGAGCAATACATCTTTTTACCTTGTGCATGACATACAAGTTCATTTGCAACAGATTCTGCTATATTTTCCTCCCATGACCTATCGAATGATGATGTCCTCCGGTGTTCTGCACTAGGGCCAGTGGCAGGGGTTGTCTTTTGACTCTGCAATCTAGGTGCCTGCATAAATGATGCATGGGGAGATGCCAATAAGAAAAAGTAATACAGTGCAGTATGAATAACTAATATCTCCTTGGAAAAAGAATAAATAAGAATATGATCATGGTCAGATTATGAGCAGCACTAAAGTTATTGCACCTTCAGAACTTTGTTTAGACAATGTAAATAATAGGATACTACAATACTACAGTTGCCCATTCAATGACAAATCATTAAATACAAAACCAAATGTTATTCTTTCCAAACTGTGAAAAGCAAGGAGAGCCAAACCAACTTTAAAGAAAATGGTAAATCATGATCAGATAATTTGCATGATAATCTGATTACAAATGGATATGTCTTTTTTATTGCTAATTGTTTACAAATATTCTGCTTATACAAGCATCAATATGAGACCAATTCAAGCTCTTGTGAGCACAACCATGAGACTAATATCAGCTCCTTTTAAGGAACCACACTAGAAATAACCTATGGAAGACCAAGAGTCACAACTTAGAAATCCACTTGTTTAGAAACCACTTCCACAATAGAAGCCAACTATGGAAGATCAATACTCATAATTTAGAATTCCATATTTTAAGATATATAAATATATGTTAAACTTGAGTCAACAGTGCAACCTTTGATGACATCTTTTCAAAATCATAATAATTACCTAAATGGTGTTCAAGTGGCTTAATAAAACATATATACTGTACTTGGTGCCAACTTTAACTAATACACCCAAGTACTCTCTTCAGCTGACTACAGTCCTCAATAAAAACTTCAAAAAAAGAAAATACCAGGAACCGAGCACATAAATTTGGGTGGTGTGCACCAGTAGAGCTTTTCATCTTATTCTGTACACGTAGTAGACAATATTTTATATAATATAACTGCTAAGCAGTAAAGACCAAAATAAGGAAAAAGCAATAAGATCTTAAACGATGCTAACATAAAAAGGTACATCAAAATTACCAACATTAACATTTTTTTTTTGGCTGAGAAAAAAATTCATTGACTAATTGCAAATCACAAAGTCATGTAAGATATAAATTATGAAATACAAGAATAAATGAAAATGTCACAATTGACCATATACATAGTAGACATCCCTTTTTCTGTTTAAAACAATAAAGATTATCACCGTGTCCTGAGGTCAACAGGGCTACAGAGTACAACCAACGATGAGAGCAAAATAAGTACCTAAAGTGTCACTCACACTATACACACACACAGAGTTCCAATAACATTTTGAAATGAAGCATTTCAGATTATAAAACCAAACCAATGATAACAAATCATGAATTGAACTTATGCCTGTCCGAAATACACTATTAGCTGAAATTTACTTAATTTGTGCCTCTGACTAAAATATGTCCGAGAATAGATATTCTTATGTTTTATATCATCCCCAGGCATTCTCATAGAGGGCACAGGCACCATAGGTCCAATAAGAGCGAGACATAGATGCTTCCAAAGAACACCCTATTAAATTAAATAGTCCGAGAATAGATATTCTTATGTTTTATATCATCCCCAGGCATTCTCATAGAGGGCACAGGCACCATAGGTCCAATAAGAGCGAGACATAGATGCTTCCAAAGAACACCCTATTAAATTAAAGGTAGATTGATCATCAAAAGCAATCCAGGGAAAACAAGGGAAAGTGGAGTCACGAGGCATGGTTGTGTTGTGACGTATTCACACGTCGCCCCATTACAAATGGAGACCCCTACTTTTTGCTTTCTGGGGTTTGTTTTTCTAGGTTTTTTAGGGTTTTGTCTGTTAACCTTTGCATTTTGAGTATCGCCAGGGGGATCACTAGGATGGCAGTGTCTGCTTGAGCCAGGGTGAGTCCACAGGGCCCCAAAATTAAGGTTTCTTTGAGAGTCTTCCTTAGGGCCTGGTTTTGCTCTTGTTGCTAATTGTGTCTTGCTTGGTGAGTGAGTATAATCCTTGAAGGTCTGAGTTAGGTCAAATTGGTGAGTGATGAAGTCTGGAATGTCATCTTGATCTTCAAATACCCTGAAATTTGGCTAAGTCTGGAATGTCTTCCTGATCCTGAAATTTGACTAAGTCTGGAAACTGAAGAATCCTCCAAAAACTAGATTTTGCATTATAACTCTTGGAGGTCCGGAACCACTCTCAAACATCCTGACAGTATATATGGAATATAACTGACATTTCCTTATATCTTTCTTCTTTCTTATACTTAAATGTTATATTCCATACATGGATCTTGACGGAGAGACCAAAATGTCAAATTTTGCTCCTGACCCTTCCAAAGGGTCCAAAGCGAAATTCTCCATAAGGCATTCTAGTTTGACCCAAACTTAGAACTAACTCATTCCCAGGCATTATTGAGGGCAAAACACTTGTTTGGATGAAGAAATGTGAGAAATGAAATCAAGATTTGAGCCTAAATGTGAATTTCGCTCCTGACCCTTCCAAAGGGTCCAAAGCGAAATTCTCCCTAGACACCTTTTTTCTCCTTGTTTGCACTGGAAACCTTGATTCCTTGGGCATGGTAAGGGCAAATTGACATATTCTCGCCTTAGGAAGTGATTTGAGGTGTTTGAAAGTGTGGATTTTGTCTAAAGCATGAATTTCGCTCTTGACCCTTCCAAAGGGTCTAGAGCGAAATTCACCTTTTCCTCTATTTTGCTCTTTCATATGGCCAAGTTTTGGATTTTTGAGGCATTGTTGAGGAGACTTGGATGCATGTTTGCCTTGGAGAGGAGGTTTAAGACTACAAAATGGTGAAAATCAACCTAGAATGGAAATTTCGCTCCTGACCCTTCCAAAGAGTCCAGAGGGAAATCTTCCATTTGACCTTCTATCTTGCCTAAAATGATGAATAGAGTTTGAAAGGACCTTGAAATTGATCAAGTTTGAGAGAATTGGATAAATCAAGATTTTTGCTCCTAACCCTTCCAAAGGGTCTAGAGCGAAAATCCTTATAACCCTCATTTCCTTCCTAATTTTGGCTAAAGTGTTGGTCTCTAAGGCATGTTGGAAGGTAGAATGATGTGTTCTTGCCTTGGGGGATGATTGAAAGCGTTGAAAAATGAAGATTTTGTCCAAGAATGGAAATTTCGCTCATGATCATTCCAAAGGGTCCAGAGCGAAATTTCCCATAAACCTCATTTTCTCCCTTGTTTAGACCAACATTCTAGTTTTGACGTGATGGGATGTAAGAATGTGACGGATTTTAGCCTAGAGCATGAATTTTGCTCCTGACCCTTCCAAAGGGTCCAGAGTGAAATTCCTTACAAACCTATTTTTTAACCTTGCTTGGGCTTAAAACTTTGTTCCTTGGGTGAAAAACGATGAAATTTTATCTTGCAATGAAGAATGAGATTGAAAGGATGAAGAATCAAGTCAAGAATGAGAAATTTGCTCTTGACCCTTCCAAAGGGTCTAGAGCGAATTTTCTCAAAACCTCTCTTTTCTCTCAACTTTGTGCTAGATCAAGTGTGGGCTAAGGTAAATTCAAGAAGGAGATGTCCCTAAGTACGACTTTGGCATGTTGATGATCATTGAATTTGAAGGAATTGAGCTAAATCAAGGATTTCGCTCCTGACCCTTCCAAAGGGTCCAGAGCGAAATTCCTAGGATCACCTATTTTCCTTGCAAATCAAGTTAAGTTTTTTGGTTTTTATGGCCTAGATAGGAGTGAGGCGATGTATCCTTGGTCTTGGAGGTGGATTGGAGTTGAGAGAATGGAGGAATAAGCTCAAAACAAGATTTTCGCTCCCGACCCTTCCAAAGGGTCTAGAGCGAAAAACCCTAAAACCATCTTTTTCTCCAAAATTTGTGTGAAGTCAGGCCTAGGCCTAGGTGAGAAAAGCTCTTTGGATTGCCCTTGAATGATTTTTGATCATCAAAAATGCAAATTTTGAGCTAAAACAAGAATTTCGCTCCTGACCCTTCCAAAAGGTCCAGAGCGAAATTCTGGATAGGTCCTATCCCTGGCTAGGTTTTTGAAATTTTGAGCGAATTTTCCTACTCAAAGCTTGTGAGGATCAAACAAATGTTGCCAAGTTGAGAAGTGGATTCAAAATGAGGGAGTCTAGATGAGTTGAAGTAAAGAAAATGGAATTGAGTGTGGATAAGCAAGCAAAAGGTGAATTTCGCTACTGACCCTTCCAAAGGGTCCAGAGTGAAATTCTTCAAAACCTTTCCTCCTTCTGTCAAGCCACGATTTTGATTCCTAGGGTGTGGTTGAGATGGAGTAAGGTTATTTAGCCTTAAAGATGAGTTGAAGTGAAGAAGATGAAGAATTAAGCCTAAAAGGTGAATTTCGCTCCTGACCCTTCCAAAGGGTCCAAAGCGAAATTCACAAAATGTCATGTTTTCTTCAAGATAGTGTTGAGCCAAGTCAGTGATCAGGGTGAATGGACCTTAGAGATTTCCTTAGAAGAGATTGTCAATGAAACAAAAGTGAGTTTTGACCTAAAGAAGGAATTTCGCTCCTAACCCTCCCAAAGGGTCCAGAGCGAAATTCTCGTCATCACCTAATTTACCCATGTTAGAAGCTAAAGAATTGAATCCCTAAGCTTTGATGAACTAAAACTAGCATATGCTCACCTTTAAGAGGATTTTGGAGTGAAAAAATGAGGCAATTAAGACAAAATCAAGGAAATCGCTCCTGACCCTTCCAAAGGGTCCAGGGCGAAATCCTTGGAAATTCCTATTTTTCACCTTGTTTGGGCCAAGCAAAGAGCTAGTTGTGAGATAATGTTGAAAAGAGGTCTAAATTGGGCAAAATAGCAAATTTCGCTCTTGACCCTTCCAAAGGGTCCAGGGCGAAATTCTTATAGGGCCTGTCCTTGGAAAGGATTTTGAACGAACTTTATTTTAAAGTCTTCTTGTTGATGATTTAAGGTGAAAATGCTTTGTTGAAATGAACATGTCAAATGTACTTAATCACCTTTTGGTTTATTTTGCAGATGGAGAAAACCAGGCCAGGGCAAGGACGACCACTTCTAGTCCAGCATCATCAAGGACGACCTCTTCCAGTCCAGCATCATCGAGGACGACCACTTCCAGTCCATCATCGTCAAGAACGTTCCACAAGCATTGGAAGACTCAAGGTGTTCAAGGAATTGCCAACTATCTCCAAAGCCCTTCACTTCGCCACACTAAGGAATCACAAGATGACCAAGAAAGGCTTAGCCAACACTCCCAGGCGGAGGTGTACTTCCGGAGAAGGATGACTTGACAATCAGGAAACTTCATCAGACACATGGGAGTCAAGGAGAGGTACTCCATTCATCAAACACATCAAAGACAGAGGATAATCATCCAAGGTCGGTACCAAGGTACATTGAAGAAGCAGATAGTTTCAGAAGAGTTGATTAAAGTTAGCTTCTCAGCCTCATCAAATTGAACATCAACCAAATTACAAGTATCAGATAAGGTGGCATCCTAGTCATCACTCCTCCAGTTGGATTGGTCCACCTCAGCATGACCAAATTCAATGTACCTAATTTATCGGAGGCGGCACAAACTTTGATGTACCTACCCCTGCTTCTTGTTGGTCCTCGCCCTTGGAATGTAATTTTCTAATTGGCTAAGGAAGTTTGTTGTAACAAACCCTAATTAGGTTTTCTATCTTGTAATCCTAGCCATTGGTTCTAAGTCAATCAGAGCCGTTTGTTTGTAAAGGGTTCTCTATATAAGCCCTGGCTCCTCATTTGTAAAGGTTAATAGTTGGTTAATAGCTAGCTAATAGTTAATAGTTGGTTGATAGAGAATAGATTGTAGTGAATAGTCAGAGAGTAGGAAATAGTTAGAGTAGACTAGAAAGAGAAGGCAAAGATTGTTGCCAAGATGTAGTAAAGGACTTATAAACTTCATTGAAGAAATGGTGAATTCTATGGGTCGATTCAACAATTTGCATGGTCTCTATACTTCTCAAATTTGATTTCATGTTATTAGATGAGTGGAAGAAATGTGTATGATAGATGGTGAAATTTGTATATCCATACTACTAGCAGTTTGTTGATTGCAGACTTGCCTTGTGTAGTCAACTGGAATCATTCAGCTTAAGCTTAACTTCAATTGTCGCTTCTTCATTGATATGCATCAGCCTGATGGTGTCCATGCTTGTAGCGGTGATCTGAACATCATAAAGCTTTCCTCAGAAGATCGGACTAACCTTGTGGAGATGGTCCTGGGATGTCAAAGCAAGACTTAGTTAGAATTTCATCAAAGGTCATTCATTGCTCTTACATTCTTAGTATTAGAAATAGATCCCGTTTCAACCCTTCTACTTTTTCCTTTTTTTTTCAAAATCTAGGACTAGTAAAATCTCACGTTCCAGCAATATCCAAAGCAAATCAGACGTTCAGGTCGTCGAATGTAAGTCCCCTTGTGATTCCAGCAAAATCACATCATACCGCGAGAAGCTTATCCACACGTAGAGACCCTACATACAAGAACCTTGGAGCTACTTCGATTGATCCTTCTGCGAGATCTTCAACATTCGGAGAAGCTTTATTCAAGAGAGGATAAGGTACCTTTAGGTATTTTATTCTGTGTTTGGTCGTGTACAAAAGACACATCAACAGGCTGTTAACCCTTTGATGTTTTATGTCATGCATACAGGCAACAATATTTATAAAAATTGAGGCCTCATAAAAGGTATCAACTTCTAGATTGCTTTTAGTTTTGACCTTACACACCTAGTTATAGCAACAAAAATTGGTAAATGAAAAGTATAAGATTTTTTGAAAAAAACTAAGATTTAAATGGGGGAAATTCCAATTAAAAAAAAAAACATAAAAAAATTGTAGAAAATGGGACAAAAACTTGTTCTTTTGAAATTTAATGGCATTCCAATAGCATAGAGATATAGAGAGCAAATAAAATTGAGAGTTTAGCCCATCAATTGTGGAATATAGATTTTTGTCATTTATGTTCATATTGCTGATTACATTGCATTGCATGATGCATACTTCATAGTGCATAATAATAACTAGATGCTAATAGTTCTCAACTTTTCGGTTTCAATCTACTTTGCACAAAAACCACCTACAAGCTAAGTACAGAGTTACAAAAAAATCAGATGTAACAAATGAATCTTGTTACTACAAAATGAGCTACACTAGAGGGTTGCAGGTCTTGATGATGATGCTCTTAGGTCAAAGCCTCTCCTAAGTCAGTCAACCACATCACTATCGTAGTTGCATTCCGTAAGGAGAGCATCATTATCATTATCATCATCAAAGATATCATTATTTGCAATTTACTTAGACTCTAGATCAACTGGCTGGTCATCCTCAATGGTACTCGAATTTGTGAGGTCAATTTGTAAAAATTATTGAGAAACTTTTTAGTAAGGTTTTTGGCAAGTTTCTTGATAATTCCTATAGGGTTCCTAGAATAGAAAAAAAAAAATCAATAATGGATGTTGGAGTAATTAAGATAATAATTTGATTATTTTATTAATTAAGTCCTTTAATTACTTTATTCACTTAAGCTAAATTTAGGTGCTTTTTCCTTTTATTAAATTAGGCTAATAATAGCTTAAGTTGTCTCATTCATTATGATTGTGACATTTGGCACTAGCTAATTTAATCTTGCTTTTGGTTTTGCATCTAGGATTTCATTCATCCTTTTATAAGGATTCATTCATCCATTGTAATCATCATAGATGAAAAAATCAGGAAAAAATAGTGTAAATTGCGATTTTTCCCGATCCAAAACCACAGAAGATTTAATCGCCAAAAATATTGCGGAAGATTTTATGAAAAAAATCGGCACGACTTTGGCTTAAAAATCATTGAAAAATCGTGATTTAAACCACGTTAAATCGACACGCAAAAAAAAAATACAAATGTTTTAAACGTGCAAAAAAAACCCTAACTTCTGACCTGCGGAAATGACAGATATTTTCGAGCGGAATATAAACGGCAATATCAGGTATTTTTCACGTTTTTCAAGTTTGGTAATGTGTTTTTACATAAACGGCCATAGCAGGCATCCAAAGCTCTGTGGTAGCTCGTACTCTAGATTGCAGAGAAGAGCAGCAGTAAAATAATAAATTATTAATAACAATAAGGGAGCTCACTAAATTGTCTAATAGCATATCATTATACAAAATTTTATTCAGCATATAGCGAGAGCTTTATGAGAGGCATGCCTATATATATTCGTTGAAAGATTGTGTTTAATCTTTGATTTTAAGAATAAAATATTACCAATGTTTCATGGCCTTTTAATAAAAATAGAAAGTAAATCTAGACTTAATAGAATATAATGAATGTTATAAATTCTAATAATCGTGTAAGGAAAATTTCTTGAAAAAAATTAAGGGAGGTATGAGTTTTCATTCATCAAATCTAATGAAGTTATATAAATTTAGTGTATATGTTTGTTTTTAGAATATTTTGAGAAATTATATATTTTCAAATGTTCGATAATTTTGCTGATTCATTGTCGATTTTTCCCAATTCCTGATTTTTAAAAAATTTTCGGCCAAAAGATTTATTGCCGATTAAGATATTTACATCTTTGGTAATCATAATCTTTTGTGCAATCAATACAGAATTCTCAGGTTGTGTTGAGCAAATTATCCTTGCTTGATCTTTTTTTGTAACAGGTGGTGTCTTGCAGATGATTCTTGACTTGTGAGGTTGAATCATCAACTTCCACATGGTATCAAAGCAAATTTGTTAAATTCTTGTCCATATTCTTGTGGGAACCAGCCTTGAGAGATTTTTTTGTGCACATTGGGTTCAAACAGAGGTTGCCATTGTGTTTGTAGTGTCCCAAAACCTATAGATTGGGTGCTGTTTCATCAAAATTCGAGAAATTGAAGTTTTGCGTCAATGTGGCTGAGGACACAAAAATTGAGGCAAAATACAAGGGTCAGCGAAAAAATCTAGGCAGTTTCAGGCAAAATCAACCTCACCATAGTGCTCAAGATGCCGAAAAACCCTAACAACACTTATCAAATCACCAAAATCAGAGGTCGGAAATTTTTTTGAGCAATTTTTTCGAAGGGTACCTGGTTAGGTGTAAGGATTTGTATAGCTGTATAGATCTTGCGTCAACCGCCATTATTGCACACGCAAGTGAAAAAGAGTCTGCAGGGTGAGAAAAGAGTTCTTTTTAATTTTTTTTGCAAGTTACAAAAAAATTGAGTGAATTTAAAAAAAAACAAAACTGACAGCATTTTGATAAGCCTGCATAGGTACATCCATACTTGACCTACGAAGGTCAAGCCCAAGTGCAACGCTTATATTAGCAGAACAGGTCCCACTTTTTTGGTGGTTTGGCCTAAGTTTGGCAGCTCAACTATTTTTAGCCCATCTCTAAATTTAGCGACAGATTGGACAATATTCTATTTTCACAAAGAATATTCCTCTATCACTTTTTGTTTGGAACTTTTTTTTTTGGAAACCCTTCAAGCCCTCTTTGCATTTTGACCTAGGTGTGGTTTTTTTGGCTATAACTTGATCATACAAGCTCAAAATCATGCAAATGAGATATTGTCGAAAAACTGGTTCCAACGCCATTCTAGTGGTACTAGTATTTTTGTTAGATTCTGCTCCAATTTTTTGTACCAGGCCTTTGAAGTCAAATCTTCAGTTTTGCACTTCCAGGGCCATATCTTGCACATTCAGACTCTATTTTTTGCAAACAAGTGTTGGAAAGCTAGTGGAGTCCTCTATGCAGATCTCAAGTTCATTTTTCCAAATTTTGCCCCAGGTACATTTTATTCAGACTTTTGTGATTTCACTATATGGTTGATTGCCTGAACGTTTTGGCACTTGGAGAAGATCTGTTTGTGGGAGAGGGTTTTATTTGATCTACTTTATATGTGTTGATGTTTTTGAGGTCTAATTATTTCATTTGAGGAGGTTTCATGGGTTTTTCAACTCAATCCTTTGTTATTAGCTTGGCAAAGAGCAATTATGAGTCTTGACAAAAGGGCATATTAACACATCTTAGGTGGCTTGATTTTTTGCCTTATCTATATTGACTCATCCCTCAACCAACCTCAGAGAGGGGTAAGCATGCTTGGAGGATCATTAATGACCATGCTGTAGGAGTGATTGGTTCTAGTGTTGATGATGACACCATGTGTCCTTTATTAGACATTGATTGTCCCCACACACTTTAAACTCGCCTTTGGTAGATCTATGGAGACCCTCATATCTCTCCATTTCTAGAGAACTTTGTAGAAGATTGTCTCATTCCCCTTGCACATGCAAATTGTATACCCTAAGATCATGGTACTTTTGAGATGCTTGAGTATATCACAAGTCTTTCATGTCTCGATGGATCAGAAGCTTGCTCTCAGTTCTTACTCCTCATATTGAGACACCATCTCAATATTCATAATCTTCTGTTGTTCCTAATCAAATTAGCATTGGCTCATGCATGGCCCCCATTGATTCAATTTAGCAAGTTGATAGTTCCCTTCCAATTTCAGCTTTGTGGGATGACTTCTTGCCAAATATTGCAGGGTTATTTGTTGAGTCACACACAGCAGACATTGGAGACATATTTGAAGATCTTCACTTCCTCTTTGCTGGCAGCTTTAGCATTCTTGTCATCCCATCTTTAGTGCCTTTAGAGGTTGTTCGTCAGGTATCTTCATAGTTGTTTGATCTTGCTTTAGTTGATTTGGTATATCATTATTTAGACATGTAGGCAGTTGAACAGTCTTCCATGGCACACAACATGAGACTATTCCTTCCATCTCCTTTCATGGAGTTGCTCCTACTTTGGCCTTTGAATTTGTTTTTCCCCAAGCGAAGGAACGTTGTTTTTCTCTCTTGGATCATCTTCAACATTCATCTTCGACATTGGAGCTTCTCTCTTATGGGGGGGATACATTGTCTCTTATTTTCTCTTCAATGGGGTGATATTGATTGTACTATTGTGACCAATTCAGTACTTGGGGGGACATTTTGAGTCCTTCATACTTAGTCACATGTACTCTTTGTCATTTCTTTTTCTCTCTTTTCAAGAGGAGTTTTCTCCCATTGGGTTTTTCTCCTTTTCTCGGTTTATGAGAGTCGCATTGGTTTGTATATGGGTATTTAATCAGGCCTTGTTGTCAAGATCCATTCATGCTTACGTTTTGCATTGATTCTTAGATCTTTAGCTTATCCTTAAGTTAATCTTAAGGGGGAAGGGGGGGAGGTGTTGGAGTAATTAGGACAATTATCTAATTATTTAATTAGTTATATCCTTTAATTACTTTATTCACTAAAGCTAAACTTAGGTGCTTTTTCCTTTTATTAAATTAGGGTAATAATAGCTTAAGTTGTCTCATTCATTATGATTGTGACACTTGGCACTAGCTATTTTAGGCTTTGCATCTAGGATTTCATTCATCTTTTTATAAGGATTCATTCATTGTAATCCTAATCTTTTGTGTAGTCAATACAGAATTCTCAAGTTGTGTTGAGCAAATTATCTTTTGCTTCATCTTTCTTTGTGACAAGTGGTGTGCTTGCAGATGATTCTTGACTTGTGAGGTTGAATCATCAACTTCTACAATGGAAACATTAACCTTATTATTTTTTCAAAACAGTTTAGGCACCACTAATTTTAATTTCCTCCCAAGCTTAAGTTTCTTGCTACCTCCCAGCTTCTAAGGAGGTTACTATGCTGCTAGGATAGCAACTTTTTATATTGTACTTGATCTTGTGTTAGATAAGTGACTATTAATGATCAAGAACATCGAAAACAAGTTCTCTAGATGATGATAGTAAAATATGACGTAGCTATGTTTGAGCAAAAGGATTGCACAAATATAACAAGAAGAATACACAGCTCCTCCTCATAGCAGCCATAGGAGTGCAATTACTAGAATAGATTAGCATCTCAACTAGGCTACTGAATCTAAATCCATCCTATAAAAGAATTCAATGCTATAACTAAGAGCATACATTTTATGTCCATGACAATATATAATCTAACTGCTACAACTTTGCATAGTTCAAACATGAGGCTTGATGTCTTACTAAGGTATATAACATATACAACTAAAATATATATACAAATCCTTCAAATTTTTAAAGCAACAACTTGAATATTTACACTGTATAAAGATAAATTACAATCAATATTGAAGTTGCATACCAAACACACACTTTGTTTAAGAGGTAAAAACTAAGGAGTTTCAGAAACAACAGGAGAGAAACAACCTTTATCAAAGATAGGTGCAGAAGAACGAGTTCGTTCAATGGTTGTAGGAGATAAACACAATCACCCACAAGCAAAAAATGCCGTCCCATCACATTGCATGAAGTAATTATCAGAAAATGTGCTGGATTGCATAAATATTTCACGTGTAAACCCTACAGCATGTGTAAAATATACCGCATGCAAAAAAATCATTGAAATTTTTCAATCACATGCATTAATTGTTGAAATTAGTTTTAACCATGATAAAATCAGGAAAAATTACGTAACAAATCAGCAGTCAATGATTTTTTGGAAAAATATATTTTTAATAGGGAAAAAATTGGGATCCTTGCCTAGTCTGACTTGTTACCATAAAAGGCCTAAGTATGGGCAAGTGTATTAATTGAAGACTTAATGGCCTACCATAGAATGCATACAATTTTAAGAACAAAGAAGACATTGCAGCTTATCATAACTCCAGGGTGACTTAAGTGTTGAACATTTCTTGGCTATCATGGAGATCAACTTGGTAAGCCATCCCAGGTGATAATATAATTTAAGGTCAAGAAATGGATAAAGTTGAGGTTTGAGGGACAAATTTCTAACTAATATAATTTGATTGCCTTCACAGGTAATGTTAAAATTACCACAAGCCGGAGGTATGAATTTCCATCCTAGCTACTCAAAAGAACACAAGGAAAAGGACTCCTATGCAGGTCAACAAAGATTGAACAAGAGCTATAGAAATCACTCTTAAAACACTACACTTTTCATGTTAAAATGGTGCCTCCATGGCAATTAGATAGTAGCCATTCTCAATATGGTTTTATAGTAGCAACACTAATGGTTATGTAGTTTCTTATAAATGCACATACCTGGAAATAGACATGCCCCAGCTTTGCTGCTTGCCTTCTGGTTTTGGCCTTTCAACAGAATCTAAGTTTAGAGGATAACCCAAGATTGACCAAAATGGTGTCATCAAGGCTAAACTTTGACTCTCATTTATATGGCTTATCTAGGCAATGTGCTTATCATTATGCTCCTATTTACTGTTTAAAGGTAAATTACTGCATATAATATAATTTTCTATTTACTTTTTGAAAAGGAATTTGTTTTATTTTCTGAAAACCTCCAATAAAATCAGCAGCAACAGCTACACTTCAGAAACAACATATCACTTTCTCAATTTGACACTGTAATATCCCCTCCCTGATCATTATATATATAAAACGTTAATGAAATAAATATTATTCATATAATATTTATTAATAGAAAATTAAATGAAATTATTTAATTAACATTCATTAATAATATAATTCTGAAAATATTCAAATAAGAATAAATCAATATTATTATAAACATTACATATAGACTGTTGCTACTTTCAGCGAAATCAGAAAAGTTCAAGAATATATATTATTATTACTCAAAAAAACTTCACAATTTTCTGAAACACAATGCTAAACACTGAGTAGTATGAGAAGTTCGGGTGGCAAACTGAATAAGAATCGTTTAGATGAATTATTGTTTAGCGGTCAAATTTAGCAATGCAACAATCTCTCTTGAGAATCAAGATGTAGCAATTGAGATTTTTTTAAACAATAAACACCAAACAACAGTTTTATTGGAAGATTAATTTATATAAATATCAGTGACTGGGATTTGTTTATATGTGCAGCGATTAAGACAATGATTGACAATAAAGAAAGACTGTGTCGATATATGATATATATCTACATATTTTGAGGAGCAACGGAGGAATGGATCAATCATCATTAAGGCACGAATTATTATGCTACAGGATGTGTATTACATATAAGAACTAACACACTGGTTAATGATTAAAGATTAGCAAAGGTATCGGATGAAGCAGTGATAACAGTGAATATAAAAAAGCAGCAATTTCATCATAAATCCAACAGCAACCTCAGGCAACGATAATGATAATATGGCTCGTATCAAATATTGATAAATTGCCCCTCCTTTCCTCACGATAGAAATTACCCAAGCCACAATAAAACCATTGATCGAGTGTTAAAATGCGATTGGAGGGAAGGTTAAGATTCAATAAGGTTCAGCAAAACAATAATTACGAACAGTCATCTCTTTTACAAACAGTTGTAAGCATGTGAGGGTTTGTGACTTCTCACAATCTATGAGAAGATATAAATATCCTATCCAAGCAACCAAGATGGGGGAGGGGGGGGGAATGAAGGGAAGAAGAGGGTTCGGATCAGGGGAACATCGAGCAGACCATTAATCAGGCCATAATGGAATTGTATTAGCTACAGGTGGTAGCACCCTTGACCTTGATAGTATGCATAGGGATGTATTCTTACTATAGGAAGTTCAATAGTGCTTCTATGCAGAATTTAATATTAATAAAAATATTAATATAGAGTGCATTATGTTTTTAAAAAGGATACTAAGTATAATGATAGTGACAGGGACGAAGGAAAGAACAGGGGAAATCCTCAAACTAAAAGACAATTCTGGCTGTGATGGCTCAGGTACATATTAGTGCAATTCCAAAATTAGAAAGGAAGTATTATACAATCCAATGTGATTAAGTTGATGTTACCAGTTCATTATGACATTAAGACATAGCCGTAATATTATTCTGAATATATTCAAATTCGTATCCATAAGAAAGAGGTATAAGTTGGCTAGTGTATTCTTAGGATAATGCGGTATTGCTATAACTATTAGTAGGTGGATACTAGTATTAATGGTATCATGAACCACAAAATACGATGGGTATAATTTATAATTCAGTAGAACTCAGTGAATTCACGTTTGGTGTATTTGTTGTGTAAATCATACGAACTATTAATAATAAAGTATGATTTAAGTTACAGTATTTTTCCAATAACACAAAATTGTAAAATACGTTGAGGTTACTTGTAATATTAATGAAAATAGAGACTCGTGATGTCATAAAAACTACCTGCGTCAGAGATTTTTCCCTAACAGTAGACAATGATAATACTCCCAAATTAACCATTGAAGAATCATTTAGAATAGCATCGTATCATATAATAGAGATATTAATAAAGGAAAGTTGACGTTAGTTCCATACTATCAATGGAGAATAAAAGAAAAAGGAATATATATTATTTGCAGCCATCGTTCAGATCAGATCAGGACTATTATTAAGTTACAGGCAGTAACATCCTTGTCCTTAGTGGTATGCATAGGGACGTGCTTAGTATGTATGTTTAATATAAAAGGCCACTAGTTCATATGTAGAGTTTAATATTATTCTGAATATTAATAATAATATAATTATAAATTATTGTAATACTGGAACTGCTCTACAGTAATATATGTATAATAATAATATCTGAAAATAGATAAAAGTATATGAATAAATATATATAGAAATAAGGCTTTGATCAAACAAAATAAATATAGTAGAATATAAATCAGAAGAACTATTAATCTACCATTTGTACGAAGAATATATGTTTTCTGTTATGACTGTTAGTATTTAAGAGATTTGGGAAAGGGGATGTTTTCACATAGGAGATATTACAATTGGTTTGACACTTGCATTAAGAATTATGGATGTATGATAGATGAACAATTTATTTATTAATAGTTAATTGATTGAGCTGTGGAATATCACTGATTTGATTCATGTTAAGGTGGAATTGTCTCCTAATATATTTAGTTTTAGTAATAAGCATATTGAAATAGATCAAGTATAGTTAAAACATGCCTAAACCTAGTAGGGGACATTACAAGAAAACAAGTACATTAGTCCAATGACCTAACAAAAGGAAGCGCTGATCACAGACAAGGAAGAAATTAACAATAATATCAAAGGAAAATATCGTAATTATTTTCAGAATGTGGTGACAATTTTTTTTTAACAGGGTCTCCAAATGATTCTGTTCACAGTTGACCAATTTTAAGGATCTAAGCTCATCTTGAAATGAAAGGGACTGAGAACTTTGGGGCACTATAACATCACAATAGTCAAAAAGAGAAAGTTCAACAGATGGAATAGCTTGGTTGCATGGTATGTGTTGACAAATTATATGAATTAATATTTCAAATTCTAACAAACACAAATAACAAATGATCATGCCCATAGTAACATTGCAAGAATGCACACTTAAAACAGGGTGGAAGTAGTATTAAAAAATACCTCAAGAATATGTGAAGCCATTAGGAAGCTCAGTTGAGATGGATCCCCATGTGTAAAGGGCTGTTTATTCCCAAGTGGAACTAATGGTGTCCCAGGTGCACTACTCCTAGTTAAGGTGTCTCCTTCTCTAGCTCTATGACTGGATGTTGAAGCCTGTTCGTGATTAGAAGATAGCCCTCTTTTACCACGTTTTGAGCCAGCAGTGGTGGAAACCTTCCAAACCTCCTACTCATTGAAAATGGAATGAGTCAGTAGCAGGGAAATCTCTCATCCTCTAATATAAATAATCAACTTTTAAATATAACCTAAAATTTGAGACTCACCTGACGCTTTTGTGAGTCTTGTTCCTCTTCTGGGAAGAAATACTCCCACATCATCTTGTACATTGTTTCGGTTAAATATATTCTCAATGGGTATATGTCCACCTGTGCAAAGCTTGTGTTATTTATAAATATGTGAACATAAGTAACAAACAAGAGGAAAAAATATAGTAATCCTTATGTCACTCATGTTTACCGCATTTAAAATCTTGTTGTAAAGAACAATGAACTATAGGAGATCCTATTTGTGTACCGCCTCAAGATATGCTTCTAGGACTTAACATATCAACTCTTTAAAAAAAACCAGGGTATTAATGAAAATAGGTGCCACCCAAATAACTCAGAAAGAAGATTGTCTCGCCAAATAAGATGAAAGGCTGGGACTATAGAAAGCATGCAATGTTGGAAGTTGATGCAATCAGTAGATTCAGGGTGCTTTTCAGGCATCGACAATTTACATTTAATTGTATTTCCTTTATACACATTGTAAGGACATTTTAGAAAAAATGTATGCAAAGTGGAACCAGGTTTTGTATTAAATTAAGCTCAAGCTACAATAAAGATGAGAATACAATTGTTCAAGGCTTGGGTTCCTCAATAAACAAAATGTGACATGAAGTAACAAAGAAACATCAATAGGTATTTCTTCACTTAAGTACAACCTTTGACAAATTATTCTCAAGTAAAAACAAATAGAGCATGACTTCTTGTTCCTCCCTCAAGGACTTAAAAGAAAATCGTTGCATGTCAACATTTATGCCCTTGTGTTGGGAATGTGAAGCCCAATGGTCACATGACCATTCACCTTCTCCAGACTCTTCATTTCATACCTGAATATAAATGTATAAATAGATGTGTACAATCATGTACCAGATATATCGATTACCAGAAGAGATTTCCCTGCTTTTCTCGTGGATGTAGCCAGTTTTGGTGAACCACGCAATTCGCTGTGTTGTTGTGTGTTTGTCTAATTCACTTTCTGTTGTTTTGTGTTCATTATTACGTGTTTTCTCTGCTCGTTTAAATTTACAATTGGTATCGGAGCCATGGTTGGATTGAGCAGAGATGGAAGGAGGTAAATTTGGAAGATATTTGATGGTTTTACGTTTCATGTTTTTCCGTACTTCAAGCATCGTGTACATTGGTGGGATGGCTGGAAGAAAGAGGAGAATTCAGCTAAAGAGGAGGATGCTGGGGTTGTTTCTTACACCACTCTTGATGCAGCTATGGCATGTATTGGCCAAACTTTTCATGGCCAAAAAATTGATGCCATCCATGTGGTGAAGGTTGAACACCATGATGCCTCGGTTGGGATTGATGATGGTCCTTGTGTAGAGTTCGAAATTTCTTGGCAGATGCTGAAAAAGAAGCTGATGTTGAAGAGAAGCGTCAAACAGAGGAGAAACTCAAAAGATTGTGGGAGGAAGAATGGGTGCCATTTGAGACCCAAGTTGAATTTGCTGTCAATTTTGACTCCCAAGATGAGGAAGATGCAGATTGGGGTCAGGTAGTAGGGCACTGAATATTGGTAGCCGTAGAGAGGAAAGGCCTGTGTAATGGCCAAGAAGAAGTTTTTAAAACTTACCTATTAAAGAACTTCCTAAGAGAGAATATGAATCGCAAGACACGCTTGCTGGCAATGATGCAGTGGGAGAACGTTTTGGTGCAAATAAATTTGATAGAGATTTAATGGGGGATTTGTAGAGGCAAATATCACATTGAGAAGCCATCTCATCTTAGTGATGCTTATGTGCCCAAGTTACATCACTCATTATTGCTAAGGACAGTATGAGGAGCCTTCACATATTTTTTGGAGAACATATCAGTCTGAAACTTACGGGCGTTTAGAAATATTCTCATCAGTCATGCAGCATTATGCTCCTTGTCTTAACCAGAACATGAATTATGCAAGACTTGTTGGGAATAGTTCCTCTGGAGTTGGGCTTGCGGAGGTTGAAAGTTGTAGGATGAATAGACACAAGAGTGAGGATGAAATGCTGTTATTTTGGGCCATGAATAAGCTGCCAAATTTTTTTGACAGAGAGGTTTATGATATTTTGGAGGTTGATTGTCTATGTTTAGTGGAGGAAGTGCTTACAGTGTCTCGACTTGTTCACAAATTCAGAGATCTAATTGTGAAAGATGAGAAATCAGGCATGTGTTATTGGGCAGATCATTTGTTTAAAGATTACTATAGGGAAAAGCTTGAGAAAGATCCATTATTGCCAGTAGAGAAGGTAAATGAATTGAAACAAGTGCTGGCTGTTTCGGATGAGTTACCTACTGCAGGACAAAGGGTTGATTTTATTCCTGATTATGGAACAATGGGTGATTTTGTGCTCCAAAGAGTAGTAGAAGAAGATTTCTTTGACTCCGATTTGATTTGGAGAAGGCTCATTCGCAATGTTTGTGAATAGAGTCTAGCAAAGTTAAAATCTTCGATGGGTCTAGATGCAGAGTGAATTGAACTAGAAGCAGGGATGTTAGAGTGTATGGCTGTACTAGTTGGCCTTCACAGGGAAGATTGTTGGGAATGTGAAGCCCAACGGTCACACGACCATTCACCTTCTCCAGACTCTTTGTTTCATACCTGAATATAAATGTATAAATAGATACATGTGTACAGTCATGTACTGGATATATCGATTACTAGAAGAGATTCCCTTGCTTTTCCTGTGCATGTAGCCAGTTTTGGTGAACCACGTAATTTTCTGTGTTGTTGTGTGTTTGTCTAATTTACTTTTTGTTGTTTTGTGTTCATTATTATGTGTTTTCTCTGCTCTTTTAAATTTACACCTTGATCTAGCATGCATGTCCTAGTGTTATTTGTTTTGAGAAAATTTAATGTTGTATCTTGCTGTTCTTTTTCATTAAAAAAGGATCAGTTTTGGAATTATAACGACATTATGGTGAAGTATATAAATCAATTTTAATTTAAATCAATGTTCTATTTGTATCATCCACCTAAAAAAGGGAGCTTCTATTTTAGTTAATATTTAGTGCATCGTTTTGCAAATAGAATCAGTTCTATTCACTCTACACAGTAATATGATGAAAAGAAAGCTGAACAAAAATGTGTTATTTGCCCATATTTCTGGTTTTCACTCCAAAGCATTTATAAAACATAAATGACTTTGTACTACATGTGTTGGAGTAATTTTAGGACAATTATCTAATTATTTATTAATTAGGTCCTTTAATTGCTTTTTCACTTAAGTTAAACTTAGGTGCTTTTTTATTATCTGGAGTTTGCTTTTCTGATTTTAGTTCTAGACGTAGTTGAGCTTAATTTAGCTCCTACTTTGCATTGCTTTAATTCTCCTAATTTTAGCATTAAGGTTTGCACCTAGGTTTTCATTCAGCCTTTATAAGGAATCATTCATTCATTGTAATTGTACCTCCAATATTGTATCTTCAATCATTCTTTGTGCATAATACAAAATTCTTTGGTTGTAATAGAGCATACAATCTTTGCTTGATCTCTTTTGTGTCATAGCTGTTTTGCTTGCAAATGATTCTTGGCTCCTGTGGTTGATCAACTTCTACATGGTATCAGAACTTTTCTATCAAGTTCCTGTCTGCATGCTTGAGGGATCCAACCCGAGGTGAATTTCCTGTGCACTTTTTGTTGCCATCGCATCCACAACATCGAAAAACCTTAAGATTGACTGTTGTTTCATCAAAATCTGAGTAGTTGAAAAATTGAGTCAAATTGGTTGAAGGCATGAAAATCGAGGCCTAAATGTTTCAGACAATCTCCAGATTGGTTGATTATCATCTTTTAGATTCCTATATTGCTCTAACCCTAGCCTAATGGTGGATCCTTCTATTGAGAAACTCACCCCTCATAACTATCATAGCTGGAAGACTACAATGATCAGATTGTTGCAATCTACGGGTTTGTGGTCTTGTTTAGATCAAACCCAACCCAATTTGATTGGTGAGTTTGAGATCATCCAACGTAGGGACAAGGTGAATCAGGCTATGGGTTTGATTGGCCTACATGTTTCAGACAATCTCTAGTTCCATATTGATTCCTACACCACTCCTAGGGCTGTGGCTCAAATTTGAGCAATTTTTTGGGGATATTAATGAGTTTCGTGCACTTTAGCTTGAGACAGATTTGACATCATTGACACTTGATTCATTTCCTTCTATTGAGGACTTTCTAGAGAAGTTCAAAACCATTAGATCACAGTTACAAGGTTGTGGCAAGCAAAAGACTAATAAGGAGTGCATCTTCCTAATTCTGTCCAAGCTTCGAAACCAATTTCAGTTCTTTGCTTTATCACTCCATTCCACCATGGATGCTTTGGGCACTGCATTCACTATGCCTTCATTTGGGGTGTTTTGTGAGCACTTGACACGGGGGCAGGCCAAGCTATCACAACTTGATTTAGTTTTTGATTCAAAATCTTAGGCCTTGGTTGCTCAGACTCCTACATCTACAGGGAATCAAAAGAAGAAGAAGATGCAAAAGAATAGAGGTACATAGTCTAGTCAACCGCCTCCATCTTCAAAGTCTCATGGGAATGATTCATAATCTTCCACCTCTTCCAAGAGGTCTCTATCCAGGAAGAACAAGCCTAAGTGTGCTTATTGCACCAAGCCAAGACATGATGAGCATCGGTGTTATGCAAAGTAGATTGATAAATTGAAAGAATAATATTTAGCTGCCTTCATCTAGTGGATCCTCTTCCACCACTTCAGGACCTAGGTATTTTGGGTCTTCATCTATGACACGTGGTGAAGACAAGATGAAAGGCCATGCTCTCTTTGCATCGACACATCAAATGGCATCATCAGAGGGTATGATCTCTAATTTTGAGCATCATGTATTTCCATAGATTTTGATGGTAATAACACTTACATGAGTGTTAATGGGAGTGGTTCTATTGAGGTTGATGGTGGCACATTCAATAATGTTCTTTGTGTCCCTGCATTATCTTCCAACCTTCTTTCCATCTACGAAATTACTCACAGTGGGATAGGCAAGACAGTTGAGTTCACCCTTGATTCAATGCTTATCAGAGATCTTCATAGTAGAAAGCTTGTTGTAGTTGGTAGTGTTGTTCATGCAACATGGTTGTATGAGTTCTCTCATTTTGCTCCCATTGAGAATGCATTTGGTCCTATCTCTCATGCATTGAGAATGAAACAAAAATCTAAGGAGAGAATTGGTCACTTGAACCTTTGTGTGCTTTAGTCATCCATAGTGGTTCCTAAGATTTGTTTGATCCTCCTCCATCTCTTGCTTCTTCAGAGACAAATTCAGTAGGTTGATGAAATGGTAATTGGATATTCAACAATGAAAACAAAGACTACATTTAAAGACAATTACATATCGATGTTTCCAAACAAAACAATCGACAAAAATAGAAGCCATCTATAACAACTAAAGAAAACTAAATATTCCTAAACAACCATTAAATAATAAAATATTGCTTTAATACCCTCCCTTAATGGTCATCCTATCAACTACACCAAGTTTCCCCCTAAATTTTACAAACTTGTCCAGGCTTAGAGACTTGGTTTGGATGTTTGCAGTCTGATCCTTAGTTGGAACATATTGCAACTGAATAGATCCATCTTCTACAAGTTGTCGGATGAAATGATAGTGAAGCTCAACATGTTTGGTGTGCTTGTGGAAGATTGGATTCTTGGCAAGTTTCAGCACCCCTTGATTGTCACAGTACAAGGGTGAAGGACCTGATTGAGACATTTGTATGTCAAAAAGCATCCTTCAAAGCCAAACTGACTCACATGTTACTTTGACAGTTCCCCAATATTCAGCTTCAGTCGAGGAAAGAGCTGCTCCTTGTTGTTTCTTATTGGTCCATGCGACTGCACCCATGCCTAGACTGAAGACATACCTAGAAGTAGAATTCCTATCATCAAGAAAACCTACCCAATCTGAGTCCGTAAAACCAATCAGCCAAGGATCTTTGCTTCCGCTATAGAGAATGCCAAAGTCATGTGTACTCTTCACATATCTCAGTACATGCTTCACTGCAACCCAATGTTCTGCCTTAGGGGTTGTCATGAAGCGAGATACGTAGCTCATAGTATAACTGAGATCAAGTCTAGTGGCTGTTAGGTAGATGAGACTGCCAACTAGTTGCCTGAACGCTGATTCATTCACCATAGGTGAATCTGATTTGGCTGATAGTTTCAGCCCTTTCTCCATAGGTGTAGATGTAGGTTTGCAATCATTCATCCGAAACTTATCTAGAAAATTCCTAGCATACTTTGACTGAGAAATAAAGATACGGCCACTAGTCTGCCAAACCTCTACACAGAGACAATAATGCAGAAGTCCCAAATCTATCATATCAAAAAACTGACACAGCATCTATTTGATTTGCTCAATCAAATGTGCCGCACTACCAATAACGATCAAGTCATCGACATAGATGACAAGAAGAATGATCTCACTACCAGTAGTCTTGACATACAAGTTTGGATCCAAAGGATTGCTTTGAAAGCCTTGTCCAACCAAATACTGATCAATTTTTATGTACTATGCTCGAGGAGCCTGTTTGAAGCCATAGAGTGCTTTCACTAGTTTGCATACCTGGTGTTCTTTACTGACAACCTTGAAACCTTGAGGTTGCGTCATATAGACTTCTTCCTCCAATTCACCATTGAGGAAGGCACTCTTGACATCCATTTGATGGACCTTCTAGCCAAATTGTGCTACAATGGCTAGAACCAACTCGATGGTACTCATCTTGGCTATGGGAGCAAATGTCTCCTCATAGTTGATGCTCTGTTTCTGTGAGAACCCTTTGGCCACCGAACAAGCTTTGTACTTATCAAGAGTTCCATCAACTTTGTACTTCACTTTGTAGACCCATTTGTAGCCAATGGGTTTCTTCCATGGTGGAAGATTTGTTAGATGCCAAGAGTTGTTCTTTTGAAGACTATGATGCTTAGCTTCCATAGCCTTCTCCCATTCAAGTATTCCTTTTGCTTCGTGTTGGTGTCTGTTTTATCATCTACCAAACATTAGGATAGGATACCCGAAGGTATTCTATCCTCTCCTGAAAAATCACTACTGATTCCAAGGTCTATATGTGCGAACAAGCGACTTTAGTGGAATAGCTTCTTGGGTAGTTGTTGTGACGTTTTCACACATCGCCCCATTGCAAATGGGGACCCTTGCTTTTTTTTTGCTTTTAAGGGTTTGTTTTTTGGTCTTTTAGGATTTTGTTAGTTAGCCTTTGCATTATGAGTGCTGTCGGGGAGATCAATAGGATAGCAGGTCCTGCTGGAGTGAAGTCCTGATCCTGAAATTTGGCTAAGTCTGAAAGTCCTGATCCTGAAATTTGGCTAAGTTTGAAAGTCCTGATCCTGAAATTTGGCTAAGTCTGGAATGTCCTGATCCTGAAATTTGACTAAGTCTGGAAACTGAAAAACCTCAAAAAACTAGATTTTGCAATATAACTCCTGGAGGTCTGAAACCACTCTCAAACATCCTGAAAGTATATATGGATTATAACTTAAAGTATAAGAATGTCACTTATACTTAAATGTTATATTCCATAAAAATTATCCTGATAGAGAGTTCGAAAAGTCAATTTTCGCTCCTGTCCTTCACTGAGGATCCAGAGCGAATTTCGCTCCTGTCCCTCTCCAAGGGACCAAGGCGAAGCGCTCCTGTCCCTCACCAAGGGTCCAGGGCAAAAAGGCTTATTTGAGTCATTCCTGACCTTGTTTGGTCAAATTGGAACATCAAAGGCATGGTGAAGGACGAAATGAGCATGATAGAGCATCGAGACAAGACAATGAAATGATGAAGTTTTTGCCTAGAAGGTCAAATTCGCTCCTGTCCCTCACTGAAGGACCAGAGCGCTTTTCTTTATGTGCACAATTTTTAGACCTTTTTTGGACATTAACTTTTATTCATAGCATGAAGTAAGGTGAAATCTTCCTAGCAAAGGAATTTCGAGATGAAAAGTGAAGCATTTTGGCCTAGAAGACAAAATTCGCTCCTGTCCCTCACTGAAGGACCGGAGCTTGAATCCCAAATTTACATTATCCTTGCAAGATTTAAGTGATTTCGCGATTTGAGGAGGTCAAGAGAAGTATGTTTTGCCCGTTGAATATAACTTGAGTGGCCTACGAAGGAGAAAATCAACCCAAGTTGCAATAGGCGCTCCTGTCCCTCTCCAAGGGACCAGAGCGATTTTTAAAGGAAGCTCCTGTCCCTCTCCAAGGGACCAGAGCGATTTTCCCTCAAGTGCAATTTTCTTGCAAGGACGAAGCAAGTTTTGTGATTGAAACGAGTGAAGGAAGGCATAATCGGTCCATTGAAGATAATTTTGAAAGTTAGCAAAACACAAGTGAACTCATAATGGCCAAGGCGCTCCTATCCCTCTCCCAGGGACCAGGGCGAAAAACACATTATCAAGTCTTCCTCCCCAAATTTGGACGAGGCCAAGGCACAAGATGGCGATGATATTTGAAATGCTTCAAGGAAGAACGAAGTGGCAAAGACCACAAAACTTGATGAAAAATGGCTAGGGCGCTCCTGTCCCTCACCAAGGGACCAGAGCGAAATCTTCAAATTTGCCTAATAGCCTAACATTTTGGAATGCTACTTTCGTTTCCAAGGAATAAGGAATGATGTTTTATGCCTCGAAGGTCATTGGAAGTTGATGCGATCATGAATGTGTGCAATAAGCTAAAAATCGCTCCTGTCCATCACTGAAGGACCGGAGCTTGAATTTCAAATTTGCACTGTTCTTGCAGGATCAAGACAATTTTATGATTTGAAGAGACCAAGGAAAACATCATTTATCCATTGAATATAATTTGGAAGGCTAACAAAGGACGGATAAGCTTGGATTTGCAAAATCGCTCCTGTCCCTCACTGAAGGACCAGGGCGAAAATCTCTAGAACATCAATTTTGCCTTGCAAAAAAACGAGTTGAACATGCACTGAAGGGACGAAAGGGATCATTGCTAGCCCCACAACGTGAATTGGCATTTAAAAAAGTGAGGAGTGCAAAGCAAAATTACAAGTTCGCTCCTGTCCCTCACCAAGGGACCAGAGCGAAGTTAGTGGCATTCAAATTTGGGCTTTAATATCTTCCAAATCGTATTAGATGCTAGAATTGCCAAACTTCGAAATATTTGAAAAGGAAAAATTAATTAAACTGGCATTCAATAAAAAACACATTGGCATTTAATAAATTAATTTTTGAGCCTTAGAAAAATCGAAATTTTAATTATAAAGGCATTCGAAATTAATTATTATTAAATTAAAATTTAAAAAGAAGAGCGCTTGAGGTATCATTTTTTTATTGCTTAATTAAGTCGGCCTTCTCCTTTTATTAATCTTTGTTTATTTTTTTCACGAAGTCGGCCTATGGAGAGATGTAGAAGGTGAGCGCTCTATATATTGGAGGTGTTGTTTCACAATTCAAATCATTCAATCATCCTTTCAAGTGCGAAATTGGAGAGCAATTTGAGGAGCGAAATCCAGAGGAGTGGAGCGAATTTCTACTAAGTGTGGAGAAGCTAGTGGAGGGCGAAATTCATCTTGAAGGCTATTGGAGAGGCGTATTTCTTGCTAGTTTGGAGGATAATTTCCAGATTTTGAAGGCATTTGAAGGCCAATTTCCAGATTTTTTGAAGAGGAAGGTGGAGTTCTTTTCCAAGCTAAAGGAGGTGCATTTTATCCAAGGGAGAGCTTTGATCTACACTTTGCCTAGCAAAATTCATCTATTTTTACATCATTTCTTAGAGTTTAAAACTCAAGAGGAGGTATGGCGCGAAATCATCTTGACACCCTTATTCAAGGTTTGATTTTTTAGACTTTTTTTGGAAAAATCTAAGTATTACATGGTTAATTAGGAAATGATAACTCAAGATTTATCATGAAGTTTCCTAATTAAAATCTTGAATCTTCCTTTTAAAGTTTAATTTTTAGATTTCAAGATATATTACTAATTTTAATATTTTGTGTAGGCATCAAATGGAGATCCCGGAGTTGTAAAATCAAGCCAGATCAAGGACGGTCTCCTTCAAGGACGATCAAGCAAGGACAAGGGCGACCTCCTCCAGCCTAGCATAGACAAGGACGGCCTTCTTTGGACTAACGTCATCAAGGGCGACCTCTTCCAATCCAGCATTCCAAGGCGAGGTACAACAATCATCCTGCAAATCAAGGACACAAGAAGTTAGAACAAGGGTTCATTGAAGAAGCAGATAGTTCCAGATGAATTAATTAAAGCTAGCTTCTCAACAACATCAAGTTGAATATCTACCAAGTTACAAGTGTCAGACGAGGTGGCATCCTAGTCATCACTTCTCCAATCAGTGTGGTCCACCTCAGCATTTCCAGATTCAATGTACCTAACTCATGGAAGGTGGCACAAACTCCGATGTACCTACCCCAACTATCCATTGGTGGAATTTTCTAGAGAGGACATGTGTCCAAGCAATACAATTTTATCATTGGTCAAGCATTAAATGTTATGTAATGGTTGTAACAAACCCTAATTAGGGTTTTCATTGTTGAATCTTGGCCATTGATCTCGAATTGATCTAAGCCATCGAATTGTATTGAGGGCACTATATAAGCCCTGGCATTTCATTTTGTAAAGAAAGATAGAAGGAGTTAGAATATAGTTGGAAGCAGGTAGAAGATAGATAGAGAGTAGTTAGAAGGTGATTAGCTAGTTGATAGAATAGCAATTAGAGTAGAGTAGAGAGAGAAGGCAAAGATTGTTGCCAAGATGTTGTTGTAAGAGACTTGTAACTTCATTGAAGAAATGGTGAAATTTATGGGTCGATTCGACAATTTGCATGGTCTTTATACTTCTCATATTTGATTTCATGTTATTAGATGAGTGGAAGAAATGTGCTTGATTGATGGTGAAATTCGTATATCCATACTACTAGCAGTTTGTTGATTGCAGACTTGCCTTGTGTAGTCAACTGGAATCATTCAGCTTAAGCTTAACTTCAATTGTCGCTTCTTCATTGATATGCATCAACCTGATGGTGTCTATGCCTGCAGTGATGATTTGAACATCATAAAGCTTTCCTTCAAAGATCGCACTAACCTTGTGGAGATGGTCCTGGGATGTCAAAACAAGACTTAGTTAGAATTTCATCAAAGATCATTCATTGCTCCTACATTCTTAGTATTAGGATTAGATTCTTTCCTCACCCTCCTCTTTTTTTAACTTTTTTTTTCCAAATCAAAGCTAGTAAGAGCCTGTGTTCCAGCAATATTCAAAGCAGATCAGACGTTCAATCATCAAATGTAAGTCCCCTTGTGATTCCAGCAAATCACATCATACCACAGAGAGCTTATCCACACGTAGAGACCCTACATACAAGAACCTTGGAGTCATCCTGATTGATCCTTTTTCGCGATATCTTCAGCAATCAGAGGCTTTATTCAAGAGAGGATAAGGTACCCTTGGGTATTTTATTCTGTGTTAGGCAGTGTACAAAACACACGTCAACAATAGTGTATGCTGAAATTTCAAGGGGGACTTACGTTTGACAAGTATCTTGAACTGCTAGACTTAGATGGATTTAGCAATTTTAGGCTCTTCTTTTTTTGGGGGGGCGAATTTTCTGGGATTTAGACTTTCAAAAGAAACAGAAAAAGGGAGATAGGGTTCAGGAAGGCTAATCTAATCCTACGAATTCTGGAGACGGTATCAACTGGGTGCCCTCGATAAACCAAACCTTGCTTTGCCACACTAGGGACAACTACACAAGGCCGGTGCAATCTTCAATGGGTTGTGCTTGTGATCGAGATGTTGGGATGCACAGGGGATGGGCTCAGACTAACTTTGCACGGTAGAATGGAAATCATCCATTTACCAAAAGTATGAGCGGAGATACACCATCAATTGATACTTATCAAATCCTTCATTCAAATTAACAACAATGAAAGCAAATCTAAATTATTTCTAACTAAGTGTTGAGGCAATTGAAACCATGCAAATCATTCAAATAATAGAGATTACAAAGCAGCGCACATGCAATATATTATCTGGAAATGACCTTAAGCAACAATACATCAAAAACCTCACCCTTTTCAAATGAGAGGAGGCAACCTTATATAGTTTCTCAAAAATAAATGAATGGCCGAGATCAAACAGTGATCAAGGGCCAAGATTGAAAGTCCTAAACCCTAATTAGGGTTTCCTGAAATACTATCAGTTCAAGCAAATGAAAGAGTGACAAGTGGCACAGCTGCTAATTTTACTGAGGTGAGTGGCCACTTTCCTCTTTTAGAGATTCAACGTATCTGGACACCACGAGCTTGACCTCCTCCATGGTGACACTTGGCAAACCGCCAATCTGGAAGTCGATGAGATCCACATCGTCGGGGCATGTGGCAAGGATGCCTTCCCACTCCACTGCTTGGGTGAGGAAGTTGTCATCGATGGAGAGGAAGTTTGCAATCTTCGAAAGATCGCCTTTGTTAATCATCCCTAAATCTTGGAAGAAGCTTGTCTAAATCCTGGCTCTCAGGTTCTCTACTTGTAGATGCTTCTCCCTTAGGCTTTCCTTCTGCCAGATTTCTGATGCCACACGGAATACCTTGCCCAAGATCTCTCTAACCCTTGCCTCTGTCTCAAAACACTTGGTCTCGGATTTCTTCAGAACCTCAATCCGAGTGACCAAAGCATAGTACCACGTGCCGAAGTCGTACCTGTCTCCTGTCTGTATGATGCCTGCACCCACTAAGCTCTTCTTTGACATGCCTTGGATAACCTTCAGGTGAGGGAGTATTTCATTCTGAATTTCATCCACTTCTTCCCAATTGGATGACAGATCCTGGATACGATCAATCAACAAAGAAGTTGCCTCATGTGCTGATACTAAGTTTTCTACCAGGGTGTCAGCATGTATCACAGCGTCTGAAATCCACTCCTTTTCTTGAGTGTATGATCCCTTCATCTCATCATAGTCCTTCATTGATCCCTGCTGAAGAGGCTGTGGTGGAGTAGCTGGGACTTCATGGTTGAGCGGGCTGGTAAGATGGAGAACATACTTCCTCCACTGCTGGTTCTCTTCTTCCACTTTCTTCCTCTTTTCTTTCTCATGAGCCAGCCTTGTCTTTAGAACATTACAGGAGTCGTCAAAATATTGGATCTCCTGGTCTTGGGTAGGCTTAACCATCTCTATGGTGGTAATCTTGTAGTCATCTGCGGTGACATTGTCCCTAGTCTTCCCTTCTTTGGGCACTGCTATCTGGACTGTCCTGAATCCGGCACTGTCTCTCTGAATCAAGGAGAACTTCTTGGCTGGTTTGGGCGGTTTAGCTATGGTGGGATCATTCACCTTCTCCAGGAATGCTGTGGTAACCTCCTCGGTTGAGTGGACATCTTTGGGAACCTTGGCCTTTATCCTTGCTCTCAGCCAATCAGGAATGGTTGATTGTTCTACAGTGTTCCGATCAAACTCATCGTCTGCTTCTCCTGGGTTCGCTGGTATGCCATCCAAGAAGATTGTAGGGGCTTCATCCTGCCCCCTGTCTGGAGTTCGGAAGACCTTCTCCACCACTTCCTCAACTGGCTGGGAAAGCACTCTTACTTCATCATCACTCACATAGATGTTCATATCTTGTTCCCCAATTGTACTCTGATCAGGCGCAATGGAAGCAGCACTTAGGATGGAGTGACTTTCACTGGATTCTCTCCTCTCAACTACAACCCTTTTCCCTGTGCACTTTGTGGAGCTTCCACCCAACTCCTTTCTCTTTCGAGATCCAACACTTTCTAGATTCCGAGCATCACCAGCGGAGGTACAAGGATGGACGGACAAAGTATCATCTACTCCCATTAATTCATAAGTTAGAACCACACCTTTGGCCTTCAACTGTTTTGTCTTTTCAGACGCCCACCACCTTGAGTACTCAATCACCGACCTCATGAGGTCTGCTAGATCTGAATTTTCTCCCTTTGTCCAATCTATCAAGACTAAAGGTTCATTCTTCATCTTCTCAAAACCCGGTTGCTGAAGTTCTAGGCTTTCTTCTACTTGATCGGCAACTTTGAATACTTCCGTTGCTCTAACCATACTTAAAGGAATTCTTGACCAGAACCTCTTCTGGATCTCGAAACTATCGGCTGCATTAGCCCAGTAGTCTTCCAGATCTAGTTTGTGCTCAAACGTTGTCCCTTCGATCTTCTTTATCCTATGGAATGGTTCAAAATCTTTTCTTGCCTTGTATTGGTAGAAGGGATACCAAACCAGTTCTTTCTCAGTGGTAGCTGCAGCCTGTGATGATGGACATGTTTCCAGCCCATTACCAATTGTAAGTGAGGATGTCCCTGCCTTCTTCTGCTTATCCCTTTGAATCACTATATACTCCTCCAATTGTCTCACAACCTTGAGCAACACCACTCGGTTGGTAGGGTAAGCTAGAAGCTTGTATGGAGGACCAGAGAATCCCTGAATTCGGAGGTAAGTGAACTTTGGATATTGAATGTACCAACACCCGAACCGACCGATGAAGTCCATAGACTCTTGAGAAAGCCTCTGGTGCAGGCCACCTTGAAGGGTCCGGGTAATGTGCATCAGGAAAGCATCATTCACCCTTTTGAAATGGAACTTCTCCTCCATATGGAGCTGGGGATAGCAATCATATACTGGAAATTGGTTCTCCTTGTTCCCAACTTCTCCTTTACAAGTGAGACCTCTGTACCTGTAGGTCCTGGCTAAAGAATAGAACAAGTAAGAACTCATGAAGAAAGTCCTATTCGCCTCCAGATTCCTTAGCTGGCTGTCTAGGTTGTCGCTGATCATACGAGCCCAGTCTATCATTTTTACTCCATTGATTATTTCATTAATGAAATAATACATCAAGGGTTCGAATGGAGCTCCCTGAGGATTTCCTATTATTCTATTGAGCAAGACAATCATGTCCCTAATGTACTCCTTGAAGTATGCTCGCACTAGGCTCTTTCTCTGGCATTTGGAGGCGCCCTTCCTCAGCTTGTCTAGCCAGGAATGATTAACAATGGCATCATATTCTTCCAGGTGATCATGGTACAGACTGTCAGCTTCGTCCTTGGTCATATATACTGTGCTGTGGTACTCAAGGATCCTGAAGGCCTCTCTGATGGCCTCATCGCTGACATTTGCCAACACTCTTCCATCAGGTGCAACAATATCCTTACTGATGGGGTTGTAGTGTTTGGCACATTCAACTATTAGTTCATTGCACTGCATGGTGGGGAGGAAGCCGACAACGTGCACGATACCACTTTTCATCATTTTTCGCGCAATGGTGGTAGGCACAAGGTTGTCCAGACCAAACATTCGCTTCTTAAACTCCCTTAGATTGATGTGTCCGAGGTTGGTGTCGTTGATGTTCTTCCACTTGGAAGTCATCCTTGACTCTGGAGGAGCATCTTTATCTACCTGGAACTTCATGGTGCTTAAAACCTGCAGATGAATGATGAAAACTTTAAGTTAGAAAATTTCTGCAAAATTTCAAAAAAAAAAAACTACAGGGCCGCGAAATGGCTGAGTGTTGGAAAATTTTCCATTTTTCACTCTCATACTTAGCCACAAAAATTGAATTTTCACCTCAAGACCCTCAGCCTTGAGGCTGGTTGAAGTCACCATCAACTGTTAAAACTTTCAAAAAAATTTCATACTTAGCCAAAAAAATTGAATTTTCACCTCCAGACCCTCAGCCTTGAGGCTGGTTGAAGTCACCATCAAGTGTTAAAACTTTTGAAAATTTTCATAACCAAAAAAATTTTGAAAAAAATATTTCTCAAGTTCTTGAAAATATTCAGAAAAATTCATTAAATCTGCATTTTGAATTGGATTTTACCTTTGAATGTGCAGAACAGGGCTAGAAATCCTCTCGAAAATATTCAGAAAATTTTATGAAGGTTTTATAATCTTCTCGCACTTGATTATTTTCCAAAAATCCACGAAAAATCTGGTGTAAAGCGATTATCCAGCATCCAAAAAATGTCAAAATCCTTGTCCAGATGTTCTTCGAACTGAACTTTCACCAAGCTTTCCTTAGTTATTTCGAACTCTTTGATGCAATAATGAAGTTAAAATGAAGTATTTGTAAGCAAGGTCAAATTCTCAAGTAGAAATCTTTAAGATTATACTTCTAATTTCATCTCCAGTTCTTTCAGAAAGTTTTTTTGCCATGTTTCCAATTTTGAAAATATCTTCCAAAAGTTTCTATTTTGGTTTATAAGTTCGAAATATTAATTAATCCTCCAATATTCTTCTCTGGAAACTTTCTATTTTGGTTGAGGTTGGAAAATATCTGACAATCCATGAATTTTCTTTTTAGAAACTTTCTATTTTGGCTTTGGAGTTCGAAATCCTTATTAATCTTCCAATATTCCATTTTGAAAAACTTTCTATTTTGGTCTTCGAATTCAAAATTTTAGATAAGTTTTTTATGACATCATATTGATCGTTTCTGACTTTTCAATGCCTTGGTGAAATTTTGAATTTTGAATTTCCAATTTACTTCAATTTTGGCGCACTTTTAGATATTTTCCTCCAAGGTATGGCGGACTTTGGCTAGAGCTCTTCCTTGGCCTCCATTATGGTGAATTTTTTTTTTTTTGCTAAGGCATTCGGGCGGACTTTGACCCTTGCTCCCACATGACCTCTTCACCTTGGCGGACTTTAGCCTTAGCACCTTCAAGGTCTCCTTCACCTTGGCGGACTTTGGTGTTGACTCCTCCATGGTCTCTCTAGGTGGGGCGGACTTTGGGCCTAGCACCCACATGACCTCCTTGATGGCTCCTTTACCTTTGGCGGGCTTGGGCCTTGACACCTTCATGGTCTCCTTCCTCCTTGGGCGGACTTCAAGCCTTGGCCTCTTCATGGTTGGGCGGACTTTGGAGTTACCTCCTTCATGGCCCCTCTTCTTGCTTGGGCGGAGTTTGGAGTTACCTCCTTCATGGCCCCTCTTCTTGCTTGGGCGGACTTTGGAGGTTGCTCCCTCATGGCCCCTCTTATGCCTTGGGCGGACTTTGGAGTTACCTCCTTCATGGCCCCTCTTCTTGCTTGGGCGGACTTCAAGCCTTGCACCCATGTGACCTCCTTTGATCTTGGGCGGACTTCAAGCCTTGCACCCATGTGACCTCCTTTGATCTTGAGCAGACTTCAACCCTTGCTCCTCCTTGGTCTCCTAAGCCTTGGGCGGACTTCAACCCATGCTCTTCCATGACCTCTTTAGGTGGGGCAGACTTTAACCCTTGCTCCTCCATGGTCTCTTTAGGTGGGGCGGACTTTAGAGTGGGCACCCATGTGACCTCCAAACTCATAGCGAACTTTAGGCAAGGCACCCACATGGCCTCCCTAAGGCATGGCGGACTTTGATGAGAGCACCCACACAGCCTCCTAAGGCATGGCGGACTTCATGCAAGGCTCCTTCATGGCCTCTTCAACCTTCGTGATGGGGTTTGAACCTGCAGAAACACTTCAAAACCCTTGTTAGCCAGACTTAGAAGAATTTTCAAAGAAATTTCAAAATTTCACAGTTTAATCTAATTTAACCGGATTAACTTGAAATTTGAAATCCGTGCTTAGGTGGATCATCTGAAAAAGCAAAAAGCCTAAAATCTAGGGATTCAGCTTTTTAGATCAAAACTTGGAATTTTCGAGTTCCGGCCGAAGCTGGTCAATAGTACAAGTGTAAACCCTAGGTTTGCATCCCGAAAAAGCAAAAAGCCTAAAATCTAGGGATTTAGCTTTTTTAGGTCAAAACTTGGAATTTTCGAGTTCCGGTCGAAGCTGGTCAGTAGGACAAGTGTAAACCCTAGGTTTGCATCTTGAAAAAGCAAAAAGCCTAAAATCTAGGGATTTAGCTTTTTTAGGTCAAAACTTGGAATTTTCGAGTTCCGGTCGAAGCAGGTCAGTGGCACAAGTGTAAACCCTAGGTTTGCATCCCGAAAAAGCAAAAAGCAGACATCCCTAAAAAATAGGGAAAACTTTCTAAAAATAGCCATACCGGGGATCAGGGTAAAAATGCCAAAAACGAAACTTCCTAAAAAAATAGGAAAAAGCAAAAAAGCAAACTTTCTAAAAATAGAAAGTTGTCCAAATTCATCCAAATCAATTGCGATCTTCGTCCTTTGGCCTCTCTAAGCACTCTGGTGGTGTTCATACTTCGAAATCACATAACTTGCAAAAACTAACTTTCAATCGTCAGGGCCTGAAATGCTCTGAACTGGACAAGGCTTGGTGGAACTGCAGCAAAAGGTCACAGGATACTAACAAAATCCTAGAAAGCAGGAAAAGAGAGGGTCCCCATTTGCAATGGGGCGATGTGTGAAAAAGGTCACAACACTTCGGAATACATTTGAGGCTCATAAATGCTCTGAAGATTTGCCATGAGAGCAAAATTTACTGTGTTCTTTTTACTCTTGCCTCTAGAAGATCTCCCCTCAACAAGTTCATCATCATGAACAACACCAATGGTCTTTTCCCACCATTTAGGTCAATGAAGAGAAGCACTTGTATCTAACGTCGAAGGATCAGCATGAGCAACAGTGTTTGGAAGAAACTCATTGGATGTTGATCCAAGTTTTCTTGAGGAAAATCTGGTGGAACAAGATCTTGCCTAGGAGATTCAACATTCTTTGGTTTAGAATCATTAGAATCCCTCCCTTCAGGTGGAGCTAAGGTAAGTCGAACACCCAAATCCTTCGCCTTTAGAGGCTAATCTTTAGGACTCTAAACAAGAGAAGTGGGCTAAAAAGGTGGGGTTCTTCATCAAACACAACACCTTGATTGAATATGAGATGATCAATGTCTACATCAATCAACCGATAAGCCTTATGGTTGTCATTGTAGCACGTGAACATCAGTTTATGGCTCTTGGAATCTAGTTTTAATCTCTTTGCATCTAGAATCCAAACATAAGCAATAGAGCCAAAAAAATTTAAGTGGCTGATTTTGGGTTTCCTCCTAGACCAAGCTTCTTCTGGGATCATCTTTTTAATGGTCTGTGTGGGAGATCGGTTCAAAAGGTAAACAACAGTGTAGATTGCTTTAGCCCAAAATTTCTTTGGAACATTTCTATGCTCCAACATAGAAAGGGCCATTTCGGTGATTGTGCAATTCCTCTGCTCAACAACACTGTTCTGTTGAGGGGTGTAGGGTGTGGTAAGTTGAGGCTTAATGCCGTGGTGTGCACAGAAGTTGGAGAAATTAGTAGAACAAAATTCCCCCCCATTATCTGACCTAAGAGTTTTGATGCGACACCTTGACTCTTTTTCAAACAAGGCCTTCAACTTTTGAAATTCAGAAAACACTTCTGACTTGTTTTTAAGAAAACACACCCACATTTTTCTACTGAAGTCATCGACAAATAACAAAAAATACTTGGTGCCAGTGACTAATGCAGTGTTCATTGTTCCATAGACATCTGCATGGACAAGCTGCAAGACCTTGGAGGCTCTCCAAGTGTCACCATTTGAGAAAGGAGTCCGATGCTGCTTTCCTGCCTGGCAAGCTCCACAAACACCATGACTCTGGGACTGAATCTCAAGTAAACCAACAACCAGACCCTCTCGAGCCAACTGAGAGAGCTAGTGAACATTCAAGTGCCCATATCATTGATGCTAAAGAGTGTTGATGGATGAGCTCTTTGCTGCCATGGCATGCTCTTGAAAATCACCAGTGTCAACAAATCTGTAAAGACCATGATCCTCAAGGCCAACAACAACAGTGGTGTGAGTCTCCTTGTCAACAATGCTACACTTGTGTGCACTGAAGATGACATCCAACTTCGGAGAATGGCACATAATTTGATTGACAGAAAGAAGGTTTAGTTCCATGCCTGAAACATAGTATACATTGAGAAATATCAGATTTCTCCCTCTAGTTGTAATCCGAATGTTGCCCTTGCCAATAACTATATACTCTTCTCCTCCTCCAAAGATTACATAATCTATGAATGGCATGCATTCTGTGAACCAATCCCGTTGATGAGTGAAATGTCGAGAAGCTCCAAAATCGATGTACCAGGCAGATGATTTAACATGGTCTATTGGCCTTTTGGCCATAAATGCATAAATGGTAAGACTCCTTTTGTTCAATATGCTCTACAACATGGGCCTTTTGCTGAGACCCTCCTTTGCTTCGATTGCTCAAATGCCAATTGTTTCTTCCAATCTTTCTTCATATGACCATACTTTTGTAGTAGTTGCATTGAATATTCTTCTTGGAGTTCTCAGATTTACCTTGTCCTTTTTACTGGAAAGACTTGCCTTTGCCTTTGTCTAAGGCTTTGGCAGTAAAGGCTTGTTCAGTAGAGGATGTGCTAGTGTTGCTTACAAACTATTGTTTCCGTCGATATTGCTGAAGAAGCTTTTTGCAGAGATCAAGAAGCTTTACATCAACACTAGTGGAAGTGATATTGAGTGTCTCAATAAAATGCTCGTAGGATTGAGGTAGACTCTTGAGCGTGATCACCACCATGTCTTCTTCCTCCATTTTGTGACCAATAGCTTCCAACTGATCGCGTTTATCCTTGGTCTTTGTCAGATGCTCCTGCAGAGACATCTCATCATCCATCATAATGGAAAACAACATGTTCTTTAGAAAGAATGCTTGGCTTTTGTCAAATGTTTCATGGAGATCCTTCATATGAAACTAGATCTCTGTAGCTGTCTTGCCATATGACACTTGAGGCAGCTTATCATTGGTGACTGATAATTTGATTAGCATCACCGCTTCTTGGTTGCGCTCATCGTACTTGTCCTGAACTTTTTTTTGCTGCCGAGGGTCGAGCAGTCTTACCTGGAACAATCTGGTGCGAACATCGGTATTCAAAAATGGTTAACATGCGTCGTTTCCACGTGTTATAATTGCGGCCGTTGAATTTTTTATTTCTTTCCATCATAATGTTTGTTAGAGACGCCATCATACCAAATTTTGATGCACAGAAGGTCACACGTGATTGCAAACTTATGACAAAATTTGCAGGCATGGATCCCAAGGTGCTACAAAACACTAATGAATTGGTCAAAAACAATAAAAAAATGCACAAAACTCAAGACACGAATTCCAATGCACACATCCTGAGATGAGATTGCAATAAAACCATTATTTAAAAAAACAAATCAGTCAAAAATAAAACCCTAGTTCGTAGGTACCCAAATTGCAGAAAAAAGAGCATAAATCTTTAAAACCCTAGGTTTGATGAAAACCCAATGAAACTTAGGATCACGATTTTGGCAAAAATGTGACAAAGAAACCTTTTGACCCTTCCCATCGTGCACAGACCAAAGAACACTTCGCGTAATGAAAGAAAATGTGGGAAAAAAGAACAAATTTTTTTTGTGGGTTGCAGAAAACGTGATTTCCCAAAAGAAACCATTGTGCAGATTTGCACACATGAAAAGGAAGGAATGCGCATGCTGGAGAAGGAAATCCATCATTATTTTGCAAAACCAAACACACCAATCATCAGAAAAAAAACACACGATTTGCAAAAATGCCACAAATTTGTCATGCGAGATTTATAGAGGGAGAGCTGCAGCGTGTGAAGTAACAGGTTGCATGAACTAGGTCAGAAGAACACTGCTTGCAAAATCCCATGAACAAACATCCGTCACACGAAAAAACATAGAACCAATGAACAAGCACATAATACACAAGCATTTGGTAAAAACTGATTCAATTAAATGAATGATCAATAGATCATTTATAGAATACAGAGACGATGTTTCTAATATGAAACAATTGCTATAATTAGAAAGAATCTAAAACTACAAAATATACAATATTGACCATTAAACAAAATAGAAAGATATTATATGAAGATATTATGCTAATACCCTCCCTTAATGGTCAATCTATCTACTACACCAAGTAACCCCTTGAACTTAACAAACTTATCCGGATGTAGGGACTTGGTGAGGATATCTGCAGTCTAGTCCTCAATAGGAACATACTGCAAATCCACGGATCCATCTTCAACCAGCTTGTGGATGAAGTGACAATGAAGCTCAACATGCTTGGTTTGCTCATTGAAGACTGGATTTTTGGCGAGTTTCAGCACCCCTTGATTGTCACAAGAGGGGTGTAGGACCGGCTTGAGATAGCTGGATGTCATAAAGCATTCATCGAAGCCAAACTGCCTCACAAGCTGCTTTGACTGTTCCTCAATATTTAGCTTTTGTCGAGGAGAGAGCTACTGCTTGTTGGTCCAAGTGATGGCATCTATGCCCAAATTGAAGACATATCCAGATGTGGACTTTCGTCATCAACAAAGCCTGCCCAGTCCGAATCTGTGTAACTGATGAGTTTGGGATCTTTGGTCCGTCCATAAAGGATACCAAAGTCTGAAGTGCCCTTGACATAGCACAGGATTCGCCTCGCTGCAGCCCAATGTTTTGATGTAGGAGTTGTCATGAAGCAGGATATGTAACTCATTGCATAGCTCAAATCAGGTCTAGTGGAGGTGAGATAGATTAAACTGCCCACTAGTTGCCTGAAATTGGATTCATTCTCAATTGGAGAACCTTATTTGGCCAACAACTTCAGGCCTTTCTCCATAGGTGTAGATGTAGGTTTGCCATCCTACATATGGAACTTGTCTAACAGAGCCCTGGCATATTTGGACTGAGAAATGAAGATGCCATGAGATTGTTGCCAAACCTCAACACCTAGGCAATAGTGTAGAAGCCCAAGGTCGGTCATGTCAAAAGACTGGCATAAATTCTACTTGATTCCCTGAACCAAAGATGTTGAGCTGCCAGTGATGATCAAATCAACATAAATAACCAGAATGATGATATCACTGCCAGTAGTCTTGACATACAAATTTGAGTCGGACAGACTCCTCTAGAAACCTTAATCTGTGAGGTACTTATCAATCTTCATGTACCATGCCCGAGGAGCCTGTTTTAAGCCATAGAGTGCTTTCACTAGTTTGAGAACCTGGTGTTCTTTTCCGACAACCTTGAATCCAGGAGGTTGCGTCATATGAATTTCTTCCTATAACTCACCATTCAAAAAGGCACTCTTGACGTCCATCTGATGGACCTTCTAGCCACACTGAGCTGCCATGGCTAGGACTAATTTGATGGTGCTCATCTTTGCTGTCAGAGAAAAGGTCTCCTTGTAATCAATTCCTTCACGCTGAGAGAAGCCTTTGGCAACAAGATGAGCCTTGCACTTATCCAAAGTACCATCAGCCTTGTACTTGACTTTATAGACCCATTTGCATCCAATGGGTTTCTTCCTTGGAGGAAGATCTGACAGAACCCAAGTGTTATTTTTTAGCAAGCTCTGGTGCTCAATTGCCATAGCTTGTTCCCACTCAGGTATCCCTTTCGCCTCTGTGTATGTCTAAGGTTCATATACTGTGAATGTTGGCCATGAGAGCAAAATTGACATAATTAGGCTACTTGCTCTTCTTCCGAGCAGTTCTACCCTCGATGAGCTCATCATCATGAAGATCAACAAGTGTCTTAGCCCACCATTTCGGCTTGAGAGTAGAAGTGCCAACATCAGATGCAGGAGGTGCAACAGGATCAGGTTCATCAAATAGAAGATCAGAGGAATCTTGTGGAAAGTTAGGTGGTGCAGTTGCGTGTCTAGGTGCAGGAGTTGGAACCGCTGGAGCCCTCCCATCAGGTGGACCTAATGGAAGACGGACACCCAAGTCTGACGCCTTCAAAGGCTAATCCTCTGAATCCATAACTGGAGGAGAGAGCTGAAATGGCCCTCATTCCTCATCAAAAACCACATTTCGACTGAAGATGAGACGATTTGTCTCGATGTCAACCGGTCGGTAGGCTTTGTGGTTATCACTATAGCCGGTGAGCATGAGTTTCTGGCTCTTGGCATCCAACTTGGTGCATTTAGCATCAAGGATCCAAACAAAAGCAGTGAAGCCAAAAAATTTTAGGTGACTGGTTCTGGGCTTGCGACCTGTTGTGACCATTTCACACATCGCCCCATTAAAATGGGGACCCCGTCTTTTCGCTTTTGTTTTGCTTGTTTTTTTTTCTCTGCTTTTAGGGTTTTTGAGTGAGTTGTCTGTCTGGGCTAAGGCTAAACCTTAGGGGTTTCTTCCGAATGTTTTTTTTTCAAGCTAAGTCTAGTCAAATTTTGAAAGTTGTTAAGGTCCTCCCGAGGATTGAGATTGTTGAAATAAGGTGAGTCTGTCAGGGAGTCAGATAGGTCCCAGGTTAGGTCTAGTCAGGGTTTTTGAGGGAAAATCCAAATTTTGTCTAAGTGTTAGCATTTTGAAGGTGAAATTGTGTGTTCTTGCCTAGGTAAATTTTGATTAAATTTTGGAGGTAAGATGATGCCTGAAACAGAGAAATCGCCCCTGTCCTTCATTGGAGGCCCAGGGTGAATTTCATTCTAAGTACAATTTCTTATTTTGCGAGGGCTTGCTAACTGATTCTTGGCCTTGAAAATGACCTAACTCTGCTTTGTGAAATGATTGAAGACCTAAATTTTGAATATTTTAGCCAGAAGGGACAAAATCGCTCGTCCCTCACTCAGGGACCAGGGCGAAAATGTTATTTTATGCATATTTGTCACTGACTTTTCTATTTTGTTTTGTGCAGGGTCTCTCGGAGTGATGATCGAACGTGACTTGATATTTTTGAAGATTTAGAAGGCAAGAAAATAATGAATTTTGAAGGATTAAGAGAAAATCGCTCCTGTCCTTCACTCAAGGACCAGGGCGAAAGGACTTAGCAGAGTCATTCCTGACCTTGTTTGGTCAAATTGAAACATCAAAGGCATGGTGGACGGTGAAATGAACATGATAGAGCATCCTGACTTGATTAAAAACAATGAAATGATGAAATTTTTGCCTAGAAGGTTAAATTCGCTCCTGTCCCTCTCTAAAGGACCAGGGCGAAATTCTTTATATGCACAATTTTGGACCTTTTTTGGACATTAACTCTTATTCATAGCGTCAAGTAAGATGAAATCTTCCCTAGTAAAGGAATCTTGAGATGAAAGATGAGGCATTTTGGCCTAGAAGGCAAAGTTTGCTCCTGTCCCTCTCTGAAGGACCAGAGCTTGAATTTCAAATTTGCATTATTTTTGCAAGATCAAAATGATTTTATGATTTGAAGAGATCAAGGAGGGCATGTTTTGTCCATTGAATATAATTTGAGTAGTCCACAAAGAAGGAAATCAACCCAAGTGACAATAGACGCTCCTGTCCTTCACTCAAGGACCATGGCGTTTTTTCAAGATTGTCCTCTTCGTTTGAGATTTTGAGGCAAAACTTGACTTGGATAGGAGGGAAAAATGATGTTTTATGCCTTAGATGCGATTGAAGGTTTAAGGAACAAGGAAATATACCTAGAAGGCAAAAGGCGCTCCTGTCCTTCTCCAAGGGTCCAAGGCGATTGTCTAAAGGTGCAATTTTCTTGCAAAAGACAAGGCAAGTTTGTGATTGAAACGAATGAAAGAAGGCATGTTTAACCCGTTGAAGATAATTTGGAAGGCTAGCAAAGGACGGATAAGTTTGAAATTGCAAAATCGCTCCTGTCCCTCTCCAAGGGTCCAGGGCGAAAAACATATTATCTAGCCTTTCTTTCCAAGTTTGGACAAATCTAGGCCAAGGCGCAAGTTTGAAATGATGTTTAAAATACTTCGAGGTGGAATTGGGATACAAGATTTGCAAATTTTGATGACAATAAAGAAAATCGCTCCTGTCCCTCTCCAAGGGTCCAGGGTGAAATTTCCAAATGTACCCATTTACCTTACATTTTCAAATGATATTTTTGTTCCCAAAACTCAAGAGGTAGTGAAGTGTGATATTCTACGCCTGGAGGGTAATTTGAAAATTGATGTAATCAAGAATTTGTGCAAGAAACTCAAAAGCACTCCTGTCCCTCACTGAAGGACCAGGGCGATTTTTATAAAATCAACAAGTTCTTTCCAAGATTACGCTAAGGAAAGATTGAGCAAGATTGGAAGGGTCTCCTAAAGCATGGTGAACAGAGATTTACCTCCAAAAAACTTGATGATCCGAGGCCAAATGCAAAACTCGCTCTTGTCCCTCACTGAAGGACCAGGGCAAAAATCCTTGGAACACTCATTTTGCCTTGCAAAAACAAGTTAAGCATGCATAGAATGGATGAAAGGCGATCATTACTTACCCCCCAGCGAGAATTGACAAATTTAAGGATGAAAGATTAAGGACAAAAATGGAAAATCGCTCCTGTCCCTCTCCAAGGGTCCAAGGCGAAAAGGTCTTAAAGTCACTTCCCTTCTTAAAATCAAGTGAATTAAACTCAAGACTCCAATTTAAAGTGCCATTTTAGATGCCTAGATGAAGTTTTGGCGATTAAAAATGAAGAATGCAAGGTTTAAATTGCAAGTTCGCTCCTGTCCCTCTCCAAGGGACCAAGGCGAGGTTATTGGCATTCTTTATTTTTACATTATTTCAACGTTGATATCCTCTAAAATCGCATTAGATGCCAAAATTGCCAACTTCGAAATATTGACAAAATTTAAATTAAATTGGCATCTAATAAAAGGCGCATTGGCATTTAATAAATTAATTTTGAGCCTTAGAAAATCGAATTTTTTATTATAAAGGCATTTAAAATTAATTTTTGTGAAATTAAAAATAGAGCGCTTGAGGTATTATTTTTATTTATTTTATCAAGTCGACCTCTTCTTTTTGCAATTTTATTTACTTTTTAGGCCTATTTTGCCAAGTCGGCCTATGGGAGGCAAAGTGGTGAGCGCCCTATATAATAGGGGTGTTTTGATCAAGTTTAATCCATCATTCACTCATTACTTCAAGTGCGAATTTGGAGAGCAAAAGAAGGTGCGAAAGCTGGTCTAGTTGGAGCGAATTATCCTAAGTATTGAAGACTAAAGGTGGTGAAGTTGATGCTTGGGAAGACTAAAGGAGGCGCATTTTGCTAAAGGGAAAGCTTTGGCCCACATTTTGCCTAGCGAATTCTCCTATTTTTGCATCATTTCTTAGAGTTAATTCTCAAGGGGAGGTATGGCGAAATCACCTTGACACCATTATTGAGGATTTTAATTTTGTGCTTCGTTTTGAAAATTCTAAGTTTGATGTAGCTAATTAGGAAATGATAACTCAAGATTTATCATGAGGTTTCCTAATTAATATCTTCTATCTTCCTTTCTATGCTTCAAAATATATTACTCATTATGAAATGTTGTGTAGGTGTCAAGATGGCGACTCCAAAGGCAGGAGCATCTACTAGTCGTCCAGCTCTCATGAAGGAAGATCAGAGGAATGAGGAATTGGAGACCAAGATCGTGTCCAAGTGGAGCAATATTGGAGATACCAACTTGGGAAACTTCAGTGTCAAGAAGTTTCGAGAGGTCCCTTACATTGGCAAGCCATCACCTGTCGCAAAGAGAATAATTGAAAGTGGCATCATCAAGGCGGCCAGTTTCCCTCCAGCAGTCCAGTGCCATGAGCTGATGATCGAGTGTGCTCGCCATTATGACCCACAATCAAGATCAATCGTATCCAAGGAAGGGAACACTTTGGCGTACCTTTCGGAGGATGCTATAAGTGAAGCTCTCCATCTCCCAGAACATAAAGATATGATTTACAAAAGCTTAGAAGGAGCCAGGTCAATGTATGAAGATGATCCAGACACTTGCTTGGGCATCATCAATAAGAATTGGTTACTCAAAAGTCGTCCTCGCCTGAGCAAGATTCCCAACACACCACATAGGATCGACTTCCAGGAGGAATACAGAGATTTGATAACTTTGCTCAATCGAGTTACAAGGGCTCCTCAGGCCTTCTACTTTGAGAAGTGGATGTTCTACTTCATCCAAGTGATAGTTCAAGGGAAAGGAACGATTCATTGGGCTAGAATTATTAGCCATTGCCTGGATGTGCAGTTAAGAAGACTAAAGCCTACCAAGTCATTCCACATGAGCTCATACGTCATATATGCCTTGATCAGGAGTTTCGAATATGCAGGACTACCTCACAGAGGAGTGATTGGAAGAGGACCCGAAGAGGTGAGAGTTTGTGATTCTTATGTTCATTTGCATCATCCACTTGGAAGTGACTACAAGTTAGTCAATGATACCTTCACGATGAACATCACTAGGATATTGCAAGGCGGGATTCACAATCGACTATCTTCGGATGCACAAGAACTTGTAAAGAGGTATGGTGCTTGGTTCATCCAATTCCAAAAGTTTACATATATCAGAGTTCATGGGTGTCCTTCACCTCCCTACATGTTGTCGAGGTATCCGACAGACAGGATAGTGCTACTTGAGGTGACTAGGCAGTTGGTAGCTTATGCGAAGGCATTCAGACACAGGCATGGAAATGGAATTCCCGTGCCCATCATATTGGGGAATTCAGTTGAGGTATGCCCTAATGCTCAAGCCTTGGATGATGCAGAGAAGGAGTTGGCTTTATATTCATTCACGTTCTTTGCCTTGAGGGAGAATTTTGATCCTTATGGGTATATGGAAGAGACAGCTGGTGGGAAGTACAAGCACAAATTTCAGGTAGAGAACTTTTGGATGAATCTCTCAAGTGATTTAGAAGTGAAAAGAAAGATGCATTCCAGATTACCTTTAGATTTCATCAGGAAATGCAAAGTTTACAGAGTGGCCGATCAAGCTCAAGACAGTGGCAGACATCTCCAGTCATCCTATAACAGAGAGGACAAGGCAGTGAAGATAGATTGGAACGAGCCTGAGATTTCAGACTTGAGAGCTTTGATGGCTCCAGTTTTGTCATGTACTCGCAGATGGGTGGATGTACAACATCAAAAGTTAAGAGAACAGAACGTACCAATGACGTTTACTTTGGAGGAAAAACCAGAAGAGGGAGGAGCAAGCGCAAGTGAAGACAATTCTCATCCCAGAGGCACGAAGAGAAAAGAAAGCCTGAGAAAAGGGAACCCTCCAAAAAGAAGCAAGAAGCCAATCGAGATCGCTCATCAGGCATGTCTTCTCGACATGAGAAAAGGACAAGTCAAGTTGAAGGACAAGAGAAGACAGTACCTGAGGTTGATGAATCTATGGAGTCAATGGTACAGAATGATAAACCTGAAAAAGGGAAGGCACCTCAGCATTCGTCAAGTCAATCTCCCCAAGTCAATGAGCTACATGAAGACAAGAATGATGATGAAGTGACATCTCCTCTCCGAGAAGACGAACCATTGCCTAAAGAAATACAAGTTAGAGAGACGAGATCTGCCATTCCAGATTGGTTGAAGGAGAGATTGACAAGGGTGATTGTGATTGAAGATGAAGATGAAGATGATGTAATTGACTTAGAGAGCCTTATAGGAAATTCTCAAGAGGCAACGGAGAAGAGGAAGGCCACGAAGATGTCCAAGATGATCACAGACGAGACAGGGTCTAGGAAATTGCAGATTGCTACACCAGTAGTGGACAAGTATGAAGGTGAAATTCTTGCAGAGGAGTATGATGTAGAAACGTTTGAACTTGGTCCACTCACTGCTGAGCAGGCACTAGATGAGGCAACCGATTCGTTTGAGGCACTTAAAGACAAGCTTAAGGAAGAAATGGAAAAGAATAGAAAGCTTGAGAGAGAGGTCGGTGCTTGGAGAGGCTACTTTAGCCATCTCAATCAGCCCTTGGGACGTCAGGATCCCGCAGTGTCTCCTGTGCAAGCACTTCCCCTTGAATCAGTTGGTGAGGCAGAAAGAGTCAAGAGCTTGGTTCAGCTTATGAGCTCTTGGATTGACAAATCCCACACAATAGCCGTTGAATTTACAACAAGAATGATGCAGACAGTCCATCGAGCTATCCAGGTCCTTGAGATCGTCCACAACCTGATGATAACGGTAGCCGCTTTCGCTCACACTAGAGATGTTATCATTCCTGTTTTGCAAGTGATCAGACAAACACCAAGGAAGATCCTAGCACAAGAAAAGATAATGGATGGAGGAGCTCATAATTTACTTCAGTGGTCAACTCTACTTCAGATGAAGGAGGTTCTTTTCGAGGACATCAGCACCAAATGCAATCAAGTTGAGGGCGTCATCCATCCAATTCAAGATAAGGTGTTTGAAGTGTTATGTAACATTCTTGGCAGGAGGATCGAAGTTGAGACAGATGTGGACCTTCAAGAGTTGGAAGAAAGAGTCAAAGTCATCTTTTGCAAAGGTGAGAATGTCATCACAAATGGGCAACGGGATCAAATGTTCGCTACTGTGCTCTTGATTGAGAAGATCAAAGAACTCAAACCTGGATGGGATGCGGCTCTTCTCAAGGCCTTTGATCAGGTTATTCATTTAGAGGAACGAATGAGGAATCTTCCCGAGATTCCTATTGCTGAGATTGAAGGAATTGTGTCCAGATTCATTGCATATGCTAAGAAAGAGCATTGGAAAGGGAATAAGGTTCTAGAAGAGAGGTTGTTATAAAATGATGTGGCACCTTAATTATCATTGGTCTATGTTCCCTCGATTTTTGTGCCAATTAAATATTTGGCTATGCATTTAATAATGTTCAACTAAAAGGGGAACTTTTTGTAACAAACCCTAATTAGGGTTTAGGTGTCAAAATCTCAGCCGTTGATCTTCTTGTGATCTGGGCCGTTCATTGTAATCGAGGATGCTATATATACCCTCACTCATTTTCATTTTGTCATTAGATATTAGATGATTAGCAATTGGAAATTAGATAGTTAGAGCTTTTGGAGAGAAGAAAGTTATTTTGTAGCAAGATTGAGCATTGAAGAAAGAATTTCAAGCAATTGTTGTCTATTTTGGCTTTGAGATCAATAAAATATTGAAGTTATGGTGTTTTATTGCAATTCTTGTGGCTACTTTCATGGTTGTTTGCTTTCTTGAATCATTCTCAGTCGGAGTAGTATTTAAGTTTGAAGGACTAAGTGTTGGGCCTGATCTTTGGTGAGATTCACATTCCAAACCACTAGCTTCTTACTGATTGTAAGGACGCCTTGTGTGGTCAACTGGAGATATCTAGATTGCTTGAACCTTCGATCATTATTGAACTATTGATATGTATCTTCATGGTAGTGTCTATAATTCTTGATGATTCAAAAAATCACTAATCACCTTAGAAGATCGCATCAATTCCAGTAGAGTTGTAATTCTTTGGCAATACTGAAATTGGTAGAATCTTACCAAATCTGGCCTACATTAAGTCATTCTTAGGATTAGATTAGAATTCATCTCTTGCAAACCCTACCTTTTGATCTTTTTTGAGAACTTGTTAGTTTTAGGAAAATTCTGTTCCTGCAGTTCGAAAACGTAAGGCCCCTTGAAGAAATAGCATTTACAACGACCACTGGTGCTTATCCACACATAGAGATCCTACAACGAAGAACCTTGAAGTGACCCTGATTGATCCTTTCTCGCGATATCTTCAGCATTCAGAGGCTTTATTCAAGAGAGGATAAGGTACCCTTGGGTATTTTATTCTGTGTTTGATAGTGTACAAAATACACGTCAACACGACCTAACCAGGCCTCTTCCAGAGTCTTCTTCTTCATAGCCACAGTCGGAGACTGATTCAGAAGATAGACTGCAGTGTTAACTGCTTCAGCCCAAAATTTCTTTGGAACACACTTGTGTTCAAGCATAGACCGAGCAATTTCGGTAATCGTGTTGTTTCTCCACTCAATGACACTGTTTTGCTGAGGGGTGTAAGGTGTAGTCAGTTGGCGCTTGATGCCATGTTGTTCACAGTATTGGGAGAAGGCAGAAGAATAAAATTCTTCCCCCATTATCAGATCGAAGAGTAACAATAGGATTACCAAACTCTTTTTCTACTAATGCTTTAAACTTTTGAAAAACAATAAACACCTCTGATTTTTGATGAAGAAAATACACCCACATTTTTCTACTATAATCATCAACAAAAAGTAGAAAATAACTGGACCCAATAACAGAAGGAGTAGCCATAGGTCCACAAATATCAGCATGGACCAATTGTAGTACCTTAGAGGCTCTCCAGGAGTCGCCATCTGAAAATGAATTCCGATGCTGCTTGCCAGATTAACATGCTTCGCAAACTCCAAGGTTTTGGGTTTGAAAATCTAGCAATTTGATGACAAGATCTTCCCAAACATGCTAAGAAAGATAGTGCACATTTAGGTGCCCATACCACTGATGCCAGAGTGTATTAACAGAGGAGAGCTTGGCTGCCATGGCAAGCTCTTGAGAATCACCAAAATCAACGAGTCTGAATAGATCATGATCCTCAAGACCCACAACAACAGTTGTCTCAGTCTCCCGATCAATGATACTACACTGATGTGAACTGAAGGTCACATCTAGTCGAGGAGAATGTTTTAGAATTTGACTGACTGAGAGGAGGTTGAGTTCCATTCCTGGAACATAGTACACATCGAGGAAAATTAATTTCCTCCCTCCAAGCTGAATCTGCACGTTGCCTTTTTCGACAACTGTGTACTCTTCTCCAGCTCCAAAAATGACTGAATCAGAGTAAGGCTGAAAATCAATGAACCGATCCAGACGATGAGTGAAGTGGCAAGAGGCACCTGAATCAATATACCAAGAAGAAGATTTGACATGCTCTGCAAGTCTTTTAGCCATGAAGGCGTAAAAGGCAGACTTGCTTTGCTCAGTGTGCTCCGCTACATTTGCCTAAGACTGTGAACCACTTTGCCTAGCCCGAGTAGCCAAGCTTTACGACACTCAACTTTCATATGACCATATTTATGGCAGTAATTGCACTGAACATTCTTTTTCTTCGAGCCTTCTGATGACAGAGCAGAGGGGTTTCTGCTAAGATGATTGAGATTTGCCTTTATCCTTCTGAAAGGATTTGGCAACAAATGCTCGTTCTGTAGAGGATGAGCTTGTACTATTGCCGAACTGTTGCTTCCAGCGATCCTGCTGCAGAAGTTTAGTGTAGAGATCAGCGAACTTTAGATCAACCCCAGTAGAAGTGATGTTGAGTGTTTCGACAAAATGCTCGTCGGACTTTGGTAAGCTCTTCGAAGTGATTAACTGATCACGGATGTCTCTGATATGATTAAGATGCGCCTGAAGAGAAGTGCGCTCATCCATGACAATAGAGGAGCATATTTTCAAAAAGAAGGCTCTACTCTTATTAGATGTCTCATGCAATGTCTTGAGATGCTCCCATATCTCGGCAGTTGTTTTGCCGGAAGGTATTTGAGGAAGCTGATCGTCGGTCACTGAGAGCTTGATGAGCATGACTGCTTCATGATTTTGTTCATCAAACTTTGTCTGTTCAGGACCGACTGCACTGGGACGGGTGGCCTTTCCAAGAACCAACTGATCAATAACGCGATACTCAAAACTTGTGAGCATCCGCTGTTTCCAGGTGTTATAATTTCTGCCATTGAATTTCTGACTTCCCTCAAGTAGAATATTCGTCAAAGATGCCATCGCTGAAAATTGAGGTAGAAGACGAGTGAAATCGCATAAACGCAATGCGTAGACAAAATTGAGGCAGAAAGTGTGCATAGATTTCGAAGTACAATTGACAATTTTCGAGCACGGATCCTAATGCATGGATTTTTGGACCCAGAAAAACTTGACAAATACCCAAATAAGCTTATTAAAAACCCCGAAAAACCTAGGTGACAGATTTATGAGAATGATTGTTTGAAAAATCCTTGGTCGCAAAAAAATCACTAGGGGTTCAAAAATAAACCCTAGGCGCTGCAAACTTATTGAGAGTTTGTAAAATAACCCTAGGCGCTGAAACTGAGACCAGAATCGCGGAAAAAATAACAGAGCCGCGAAAACAATAGAGCCGTCGTAGGAAAATACTGAGAACAGGCGCGTGAAATGAAGAACAAGGATGCACGGGCACAGATTGTCATCCAAACTTGGATGCGAGCAGACTGTGAGCAGACAAACCCGATGAAAAAACCGTGCTGAGAAGAACAAGGCTCACGAAAAAACAAAGGTATAGTCATGTGCATGCAGAGCTGAAGATATGAAATCGCGAGTAGAGGGAAGACTAAATCCTCAGAAAAAACAGCTCACGAAAAACCCATAAATTGAAGCCACAAACAATTGACAAAAAAAATTCGACTTATAGAAAAATTTTAAGAAATTGTTTTTGGCGAATTTTTTAATTATTCTGGCATTGATACCATAATACACAAGCATTTGGTAAAAACTAATTCAATTAAATGAATGATCAATAGATCATTTATAGAATATAGAGACGATGTTTCTAATATGAAACAATCGTAAGAATTAGAAAGAGTCTAAAACTACAAAATATACAATATTGACGATTAAACAAAATAGAAAGATATTATACGAAGATATTATGCTAATAGCACAGACCCACAATTTTCCTCAAAAAAATGTGGGATTTCAAGAATAGGTGCTTGAGTTGTATGAAAAAAGACTTGTGATTTTGGATGTCAAAAAACCTTAGATTGCTCTTTAGATAAGCCTACGATTTTGCATAACACAAAAAACGCGATTGGCAGAATCAGATTTTTTTTTTGTTCATAAAAAAAAGAAAAAAAAGAAACTTCAAAAATCCTTTGAAAAGATTTTTACAAATTTTTTTTAAAGAATTTCTTTCTAAAACTAATCCCACTCTGATACAATGAAATGGTAATTGGATATTCAATAATGAAGACAAAGATTACATTTAAAGACAATTACATATCGATGTTTCTAAACAAAACAATTGATAGAAATATAAACTATCTATAACAACTAAAGAAAACTAAATATTCCTAAAGGACCATTAAATAATAAAATATTACTTTAATAGTTGATTGTTCCCTTCCAGTTTCAGCAGAGTGGGATGAGTACTTGCCAGATTTGCATGGTTATTGGATACATCACACACTCCAGACATTGGGGACATGATTGAGGAAATTCCGTTCCTTCTTGATGGTAGTTTGAGCATTCCTGTCATCCCCTTTTTAGTGTATTTTGTGGTTGTTCATCAAGTTTCTTCACAACAGTTTGGATTTGCTTTAGTTGATTTGGCATATCAAAATTCAGAGAACTGGATAGTTGAGTAGTCTTCCATGGCACACACCATGAGACATTTCCTTTCATCTCCTTTCATGGAGTTGTTTCAGCCTTAGCCACTTGATTTGTTTCTTCTTAAGGGGAGGAGCCTAGTTTGCTGCTCTTGGATCTTCATCAACATTCATCCTCGAGCCTTCATCTTCAGCATTGGAGCTTCTCTCTTATAGGGGAGATACATTGTCTCTTCTTCTCTCTTATGGGGGGGATATTCATTGTACTTCTGTGATCGATTTTGTAATTGGGGGGGACAGTTGGAGTCCTTCATCTTAGTCACATGTAGTAACTTTTTCATTTCATTGCATCTCTCGCTTTTGGAGGGGTCTTTTTCCATGTGGGTTTTCTCCTTTTCTCCATTTAGAGAGACCACATTGGTTTGACTTGCATTGCTTTGCATTGGTTTGTACATGAGAACTTGATTAGGCCTAGTTGCTGGGACTCATTCATGCATGCATTTTGCATTCATCATTAGCTCTTTAGCTTATCCCTAAGTTAATCTTAAAGGGGGGGGGGGTGTTGGAGTAATTTTAGGACAGATATCTAATTATTTATTAATTAGGTCCTTTAATTGCTTTTTCACTTAAGCTAAACTTAGGTGCTTATTTATTATCTAGAGTTTGATTTTCTAGTTTTAATTCTAGATGTAGTTGAGCTTAATTTAGCTCCTACTTTGCATTGCTTTAGTTCTCCTAATTTTAGCATTAGGGTTTGCACCTAGGGTTTCATTCATCCTTCATAAAGATTCATTCATTCATTGTAATTGTACCTCCAATATTGTATCTTCAATCATTCTTTGTGCATAATACATAATTTTCTGGTTGTTATAGAGCATACAATCTTTGTTTGATTTCTGTTGTATGATAGGTGTTTTGCTTGCAAATGATTCTTGGCTCTTGTGGTTGACCATCAACTTCTACGTGTCTTGGTCACTTCAGCAAATGATTATATTAGCTCAGAAAATAACTTGACAAACAATAAATAAGATCCATAACCTATATGCCAGAAGCCGACAACCAACAAGCATAACCAATTCATTACTATAATATTAGATCTAGAATGGAGAAAAAATGAGGAACAACCATAAATTTGGATCTTATCTTCAAGGTCCTTGTTGTTTGACAATATCACAGAGTAAGAGGATTTCATCCTTTTTTTTGAAAAGGCACAAAAAAGGAATCCTAAATATAAAATATACAGCTTCCTCTCCATGGCTTCTCTTAAATGCATTATAAACACATAGCCTTTCAGCATTATGATGGTTATAAGAAACTTTCTATGCATACCAACAAAAGAGAGAATAGCTAAAGATGATTACAAACAACTATTTTATGTGGCACACAAACCTTTCTATTTTTTAATTCCCAGATAAAGCATATAGAAAACTGTGGTTTTATCCAAGTTAATTGCAGAGACCTTATCAAATGAGAGGCAAGAAGCTTAATGAAAAGAGAAATCTGTATATCAAATGTTCTTTACAGTGGACAATATATCCTTCATATGATTGCTTGTGGCATTGTGTCTGCTGCTTTCTTTTCAGATTAGTATACTTCTTAATCTAGAGAAGTGAGATACCTGGAAAAGCTCAAGAGGAGAGTTTCCATCCTTAGGAGCTCCCTGTTTTGCATCCACACGAAGCATAAAATTTCTGCAATAAAGAGAGAGATGTTACCTATAATTTCAAATCAGTGGGATTACATATTATATAAAATTCATCAAAATCTATGCCTTTGTACAGAAAAAAGCTATTTCCTTCACCTCACTTCATGGTTGCTTTTGTTCTCCCTATATACAACAAAAATAAAAACAAGTATATCGATAAAAACACAGTGGTAACAGTATGAAATTGAACTGGCAGAAATCTTACATGTAAGAAAAATAATATCATATTCTATTTAACTTTGAACGAGGAGTACAGTGCAGTATGCTGAATTGCAGTCTGAGGACAGTCAAGCCCTGCCTAGTAATCTCCATTGATCAAGAAGAATTGGCAGCCATTGCACTCCTGTTGTCACATCATATTCATCATTGGAGTTTGTTCTACATCAATTTCCACATAGATCCAGTTTGTCACCTTCTTCATTGATTGTGGCATCATCATTTCACTTGGACAAGGTGACACGAGCAGTTTTCAGTGACACCATCATCATTCTTCGTGCTTCCATCTTTCATAGCATATCCCATATGGGAAGCATACCTACATCTATACATGGTTTTGTTTCTTCCTGTGGAGAGGCAAGTGTTTTGTAAGCATTGGGTCTTGTTTTGTCTTCAAACACTTACCATTCTTGTAGGCGATTATGCATTATTGAGGGGCTGCATAGCCTCTCATTTTCCCTCCTATGGGGGGGCTATTGATTGGATCCTTGTGATGGATGTAGTTCTCGGGAGGTATTGATGTTGAGACCTCCATAAATCACTTCGTCTTTCACTTGTACATGATTTGCATTGTCTCTGTTTTGGAGAGGTGTTTTGTCCCATAGGATTTTCTCCCTTTTTCCGTTCGTGAGAGATTAGTTGTGCATGGGTACCTAACATGGCCTAGTTGTCAAGACCCATATTGCATTTCCATATTTGTCTTCCATCATTTGCATAATAATTTCACTCCCTAAGTTTCATTTAAGGGAGAGTGTTGGTGTGAATGTGGTTATATCTTAAGTAGTTCTTAGTTGGAATCTATTCACGTATTAAGTTTACTTAGGCATACGTGACAGTTAGTTGTCAGTAAATGTCATTTACACGTTAAGCTTACTTAGGCTTAGTTGGCATAAGTTAGTTATCATAAAGTCACTTTATGTAACTTGTCATCTAATAATGTTCATAGGATCATGTTAGTTATCCTAAGTGGCATTCTAGAAGATATCAATCATGTCTCATTATGTAATATTTTCTTTAGGCATTTATTATTATGCATCATGTATTAAATGCTTGTAAAAAGGTAGTTGTCACGTCACATAGGATTAAGACACATGTTGTAATGTCCCCGATTTTAGCCTGGAATTGTTTGAGGAGAAATAAGGAGGAAATTTATTTAATTTAATATTATATTAAGTTGTCTCATTATATTTATTTAAATCACACGTGAGATGACTTTATATTTTATTAAATTAATAAAGTGACTAAAGTATAAAATAAAAATAATTAAAGTCACTTAACAATAATAAAGTGTACTTACCCTCTTCTAGCCCTCTTCTAGAAGGTGATTGTGACGCGTTCTGTAATGAATAAATAGAAGAGGGGAAACACATGTTGGGCATCAGTTGTTTGGTTATCTCTTGAATTGAGTTGTGGAGCCAAGGGTTGTCCGCAGAGTTGATCTTAGGGAACGATACCTCCCTTCGATCTGCATAACTGAGGAGGTGAAAGACCCTCTGAAGAGTTGCTTTGAGAGTGAGGAGCACTCAGCTTTTCACATTGAGCTTAAGGAGATTTCATATCAGTCACATCAGTTTGGAGAGATTACTTTAGACATTCATTTGCCACGATTTTTGTCTTTGGGACATGATATGCAAATCTTCATAGTTTGGGATCAGTGATATTGTCTAGAGAGGAGGCCGATGTTATCTTGAAGTCTTGGAGGTGAAATCGAATTGAATTGCAGACTTATATCAGGTTGGCGCAGACTTCACCTAGTCCACGATTTGGCTTATTCCTCATTGTTGATGCACCGAATTACACATTGGTGGGTAGCGATCTCAATTTAGGAGCAAGGAGATCTTATTGAGACAATTTTTGAATGAACTTTGGTGTCAAAACAATCCACAATTCGGTGGTCTGACCAGACGGACCTGTGCATAGAAGAAACCCATCGATTTGGGTGATATCTCCTTCTATGAGCCTTTATACTTGTCATTTAGTGAGGCGCTTCAGTCTAGGATTGTAACCGATTCATAAGGAGGCAAATTGGAGGGGTTCTTGGCAGATTACATCAACAGCTCAGTCATCTTTCATGCAGCAACAGGGCCGAACTATGGAGGGGTTCGATTAGACATTGGGTGGACTTCAACATGATGGATATTGCTTGATTCTTCATCCCTCAATAAGGTGATCGATATCAGGTTCTTTAGATCCTACAATTTCTTTGTTATTTCAGTTGTAGTGCATAAGTGTGTAAGTGCCATTTGTCCTCAGAAAATCTGAGACATAGTCCTTTGTAATCAGTCAATGTGTTGATCTTGTAACAGCATGTTGAGCTGGCTTATAATAAAGTTCTGAAGTAGTTTGGTGGCTGCATATTGTATAATCAGTTTTCTGAGGTTATATGACATCTATTTGACATAATGACAGTCCTTAGTTAACCCTGTTTGTGAGCTTCAATTGTTCTAAGTTGCTGTCAAAACATTACATGGTTGTCACACATCACTCTCAAAATATCTATGAGAGATCTTTCATTAAAGTTTTAGTGTTGATGTCCCGTATATCTAACTGAAACCAAGATCAGCAATCTGAGAACTGTTAGCCAAAGTGTTTGACGAAATATCTAAAGCTTAAAAAATCAGTATCTTTGTATCAGAATTGACAAGGGACATTACACATGTCCACATCTTGTGTATTCCTACCTCATCACCTTGCCAATATAAGCAAGGCTCATTTGTACATTGTATCATATCAATTGAATCATTTTCATATCATTTCAATCTCATGTTCATGCAAGCTCATGTTGTAACATTCTTCTGTGGAAGGCATGTTTCTTGGTTGATATTTTGAAGTATGCGCAATTTCATTATGGATTCTTTATTATTCCAACAGAGACAATGTTAGATGCCTTGCCTTGAAAAATCTACCATCTACTACATACATAGCTACAATATCGATCACTGTTTGAATTTCATTTTCCACTCTGTTGACGTGTATTTTGTACACTATCAAACACAGAATAAAATACCCAAAGGTACCTTATCCTCTCTTGAGTAAAGTCTCCGAATGCTGAAGATATCGCGAAAAGGATCAATCGGGATGACTTCAAGGTTCTTGTATGTAGGGTCTCTACGTGTGGATAAGCTCTTTGTGGTATGATGTGATTTGCTGGAATCACAAGGGGACTTACATTTGATGATTGAACTTCTGATTTGCCTTGAATATTGCTGGAACACAGGCTCTTACTAGCTTTGATTTTTAAAAAAAAGGAAAAAAGATGAGGGCGAGGAAAGGATCTAATCCTAACACTAAGAATGTAAGAGCAATGAATGATCTTTGATGAAATTCTAACTAAGTCTTGTTTTGACATCCCAGGAACATCTCCACAAGGTTAGTGCGATCTTCGAAGGAAAGCTTTATGATGTTCAAATCATCACTGCAGGCATAGACACCATCAGGTTGATGCATATCAATGAAGAAGCGACAACTGAAGTTAAGCTTAAGCTGAATGATTCCAGTTGACTACACAAGGCAAGTCTGCAATCAACAAACTGCTAGTAGTATGGATATACGAATTCCACCATCAATCAAGCACATTTCTTCCATTCATCTAATAACATGAAATCAAATATGAGAAGTATAGAGACCATGCAAATTGTCGAATCGACCCATAAATTTCACCATTTCTTCAATGAAGTCACAAGTCTTTTACAACAACATCTTGGCAACAATCTTTGCCTTCTCTCTCTACTCTACTCTAATTGCTATTCTAATCACCTTCTAACTACTCTCTATCTGTCTTCTAACTGCTGCTATCTATTCCCTATCTATTTCTTCTTTACAAAATGAAGAGCCGGGGCTTATATAGTGCCCACAATACAATTCGATGGCTAAGATCAATTTGAGATCAATGGCCAAGATTCAATAATGAAAACCCTAATTAGGGTTTGTTACAACCATTACATAACATTTAATGCTCGACCAATGAAATAATTGTATTGCTTGGACACATGTCCTCTTTGGAAAATTCCACCAATGGATAGTTGGGGTAGGTACATCGAAGTTTGTGCCACCTTCCATGAGTTAGGTACACTGAATCTGGACATGCTGAGGTGGACCAATCCGACTGGAGAAGTGATGACTAGGATGCCACCTCGTTTGACACTTGTAACTTGGTAGATATTCAATTTGATGTTGTTGAGAAGCTAGCTTTAATTAACTCATCTGGAACTATTTGCTTCTTCAACGAACCCTTGCTCTGACTTCTTGTGTCCTTGATGTGCAGGATGATTGATGTACCTCGCCTTGGAATGCTAGATTGGAGAAGTCGCCCTTGATGACGCTTGACTGAAGAAAGCCATCCTTGTCGATGTTGGATCGAAGAAGGTCGTCCTTGTCGATGCTAGACTGGAGGAGGTCGCCCTTGTCCTTGCTTGATCTTCTTGGAGGAGACCGTCCTTGATCTGGCTTGATTTTCCAACTCCGGGATCCCCATTTGATGCCTACACAAAATATTAAAGTTAGTCTTTTGAGCATCAAACCTCAAAGCATGAAATTTAAGACCTTTCAAAGGTAAAACTTAAGATATTAATTTGAAAAAGTCATGATAAATCAAGAACTATACATTTTCAAATTAATAATGAATGGAAATTGGATCTTCAAGACTTAGACTTTACAAAATTGCAATGGGATCACAATAAGTCTTGAATAAGAACTTCAAAAAAGTAATTCTTCATATCTTCCTTTGAGTATTTAAGTACAAAACCTTGAAAAATGAAGGAAGAAGACCGGATTTTGTTGGGCAAGATTTATAGCCATCCCTTAGATGAAGTACGCCTCCTTTAGCCTTCAAAAAAAATCTGGAAATTATCCTCCAATCTAGCAAGAAATTCGCCTCTCCAATAGCCTTCAATATGAATATCGCTCCTCAAATTGCTCTCCAAATTCGCACTTGAAAGGATGATTGAATGATTTGAATTGTGAAGCAACACCTCCAATATATAGAGCGCTCACCTTCTACTTACCCATGAGGCCGACCTAGCAATTAAGCCTTAAAAAATAAAAAATAAAACCATCAAGAAGAAGGCCGACTTGTCAAATAAAGGCAAAATAATGCCTTGTGCGCTCAACTATTAATTTTTTATTTCACAAAAATTAATTTTAAATGCCTTTATAATAGAAATTCGATTTTTTTGAGGCCCAAAATTAATTTATTAAATGCCAATTTAATTAATTTTTTCAAATATTCCAAAGTTGGCAATTTTGCATCCAATGCGATTTGGAGGATATTAACGTTGGGATATGGCAAAAATAAAGAATGCATATTTTAAGCGCTCTGGTCCCTTGGAGAGGGACAGGAGCACTTTTTCATTTTTAGGCTAGGATTCTCAATTGTTTGGAGTCAAACCTTTGTTCACCATGCTTTAGAAGATTCTTCCCATCTCATACAACGTTACCTTAGCATAATCTCGGAGGGGATTTGTTGTTTTCAAAAAAAGTGGGACGGTCCTTCAGTGAGTGACGGGAGCACTTTTGAGTCCATTGCATGAATTCTTGATCATATTAATCTTCAATTTACCCTAAAGGCGTAGAATATCACATTTCACACCATCTTGAGCCTTGGTAATAAAAATATTATTTCAAAATGCAAGGTAAAAGGTCATATTTGGAAAAAAGTGGCACGGTCCTTCAGTGAGGGACGGGAGCACTTTTGCTAGTTGTCGTCAAAATTTGCAGCTCTCGCATCTCAATTCAACTTCAAGGCATTTTAAACACTTTTTCAAACTTGCGCCTTGGTCTCAATTCCTCCAAAATTGGTGAGAAAGGCAAGATAACATGTTAAGTGCTCTGGTCCTTTGGTGAGGGACGGTAGCACTTTTAAAAAAGTGGGACGGTCCTTCAGTGAGGGATGGGAGCACTTTTGCAATTTCAAGCCAATTCGTCCTTTGCTAGTCTTCCAAATTATCTTCAATGGATGAATCTTGCCCTCCTTCATTCATTTCAATCACGCAACTTGCCTTGCCTTTGCCAGAAATCTGTATTTTTAGAAAAAGTGGGATGGTCCTTCAGTGAGGGACGGGAGCACTTTTGAAAAAGTGGGATGGTCCTTCGGTGAGGGACGGGAGCACTTTTCTCATCTTGGCATACCCTTTTGTTCTTTAAATCTCTCAATTGCGTCCAAGGCATAAAACATCCTTCGTCCTTCCCATCCAAGTCAAGTTTTGCCATAAAATATCAAACAAATAGGAGAAACTTGAAAAAGTGGCACGGTCCTTCAATGAGGGACGGGAGCACTTTTTGTCATTTGGGTTGATTTACTCTTTTGGGATCCGCTTAAATTATATTCAATGGACAAAACATGCTTCCCTTAACCTCTTCAAATCATAAAATCACCTTAACCTTGCAAAGATAGTGCAAATTTGAAAAAAGTGGCACGGTCCTTCAGTGAGGGACGGGAGCACTTTTGAAAAAGTGGGATGGTCCTTCGGTGAGGGACGGGAGCACTTTGGCTTCTATCTTCAAAATTCACCAATTTTGTGCCTTCAAAATCTTCAAAAGTATCTAGTCATGTCCAATTGTCATTCCAGAAGACCTTGCACAAAACAAAATAGAAAAGTTAGTGACAAATATGCATAAAATAACATTTGTGCTCTGGTCCCTTGGAGAGGGACGGGAGCACTTTCGTCCTTTCTGGCTAAAGTATTCAAATTTTAGGTCTCCAATCATTTCACAAGGCATAATTAGGTCATCTTCAAGGTCAGGAATCAGTTAGCAAGCTCTCACAAAACAAGAAATTGCACCTAGAATGAAATTCGCCCTGGGCCTCCAGTGAAGGACAGGAGCACTTTCTCTGTTTCAGGCATCATCTTGCCTCTGAAATTTGATCAAAATTTACCTAGGCAAGAAATGTACAATTTCATCTACAAAACGCTAACACTTAGACAAAATTTGAATTTTACCCCAAAAAATTCCCGAATCTAGACCTAACCTGAGACATATCTGACTTCCTGACAGACTCACCTTACTTCAAAAATCAACCTTCGGAAGGACGCTTAATAACTTTCAAAATTTGACTGGACTCAGCTTGAAAAATATCCAAAAGAAACCCTTAAGGCTTAGCCCTAGCCCAGACAAACAACTCACTCATTCAAAACCCTAAAAGCAGAGAGAAGAACAGGCAAAACAAAAGCGAAAAGAGGGGGTCCCCATTTTAAATGGGGCAATGTGTGAAAACGTCACAACATCTAGCGCCACCTTGAATAAATGTTCCTGAAACATTTCAGAGATAAAGACTCAATCGACACCTAGAACCTCCGGAAAATTCAACCCAACTTATCAGGAGATTAGAAAATGTACTCAAAGTGGAAGGAAAATCCTTAACCAAATCTAGACACTTAGTCTTTGATTACCCAGGTGTGTGCAAGTGTATTCATTCCTCTCGACAAGAAAATTATAACCTTCAGGTTCCCCTGTGATTAGCTACATAGTTTATCTGAACCTCAAAAGCATCCTGGATAGAGCCTCGTTGCCAGTCAGACGTCCATAGTCCCGACGAGGTTATTGCCGCAAGCTCACGAACATTGCTCCATTGCCAGCCAGGCGTCTATAGCCCCGATGGAGTTATCCGCATATTCCCCTTAGCCAATTTTGATATTTCATTTCATTTCATTTTTTTTCTTCATTTTTCTCATTTTTTTTTTTTCTCTTTTGATATTGCTTTTTCATTCCGTCAATTCCTTTGGCTTGTAAGCAGTGAAGCTTACTAGGGTTTGAGGATTGCGGTGGCGCTGAAGCCAGATTTTAGATTTTTCACCAATCACAGCTTTGCCTAAAAACCATAATGACTCAGAGTCTATTAATGTGTGACGATATAGTAATCAACAGATGTCGGCATCAAGATACAAAAAATGATTCCCTTCCAAGTCAAATACAGGTCCTGATCAGATGATAAAGCTGGAGAGGAACAACCTCGGATTCCGAGCACTTCATGAATAGATATCTAAGAAATGAGTCTAACATAAGATCCAGGATGTTGCCAGTGTGTGAGCAACAACACAAACGCCTTTCTCACAAGATGGAGGCTCCTACTCAAGACACCTAAACTAAAGCAAACGACCGACGGACTGACCCAAAGCAAACTAAACTAAAGCGCACACCAAAAGCAAACTACTAAACTACCTGAGCCACACTAGATCATGAGTCAAATGACTCAAGGCAAATCAAGAACAAGGCTCAAAAAACCTCTAACCTAAAAATACGAAAAGAAAACCTACTCTAGACCTATATACAAGACTCCTAGACTCGACACGACTCAAAGAAGCGAAATATGTACATGACTTTACATGGTTTCTCAGGTTGTGCAACAGGAGCATGGCAAACGTGATGGTTCTCAGTCTAGCTAATTCATCCTTAAACACAGAAAGACAAACTCTCACCATGCATCTCTCATACTCAAGCAAATTTTCACTCAAAATGATCAACTGGGGTAATTCATTAGGACCATGATCAATCAAGATGCAAGTTGTTTTCCCAAAATCCCCATAATCAAAATCATAATAACTTTCAAAGCTAGGATTAAGGAAAGAGACAACCTGGCATATTTCAGGCTCATATGGAACTGTATTGTCGGAAGCGAGGTCACCAACTGCTTCAGGAGGTCGCCATTGGTGATGAACTATTCCACGAGCATCCACAACATGTTGATCTTGATTAAGAAGTTCCTTTTGAAACAAGCTCAGCGCCCCTTCGAATAGCTCAAGATTCTCTGTTTTCACTGAGGTATCTTGCATAAACCAGGCATCTTCATGAAATTTTGTTAGCATATCTTCAAAAATGAGAGTCTCCTTGATGGATTGAGCTTCAAACATCTCCTCTAGTGGATCAAAGATAATCTCAGGTGATGTCTCGTCTTCAAGTATAGTCTCGGGAGGTCGGAGCTGATGATGGATCATATCACTCACAGTAACTTGCTTATCTAGAAAAAAATTTGGCAGTGATTCCATTTGTGTTTCCTCTACAAGTTCTTTCAATGCTTCCTCAAATATTACGAGAGTGATGAAATCTTTAAGTGCCCCTTTGAATTGGTTTTCATATCTGGTCTCACTTATGACGATTTGCATCTCTTTGTTCAACATCTCAACTTGATTGTCTTCTTCAATGAGGCCATTTGAAAACTCCTGCAATTCAATCTCAAGGATCTCCTTTTGTAGCATAAACGAGAATTTTTCAAGGAATGAGTCGTCCTCTTCTTTGATTGCTTGTTCAACTCCTAGATCTTCCTTTATCACTGTTTGAGTATTCTCAACTGATTCTTCAACTTTTGTTTCATGGTATTCTTTTTCAGGTTCATGGCATGGCGAGCTATCCACTGTAATACATTGTTCCTCAGGTGCATTTGTATCGTCAACCTGCAATTGATCCTTCTCACATTCAGATGCTGGAGCAATGTCTTGTTCATGGGTTCTCCTAAATTCAACTGCGAGATGAGCACCCCCAAGATTTGTTAATAATACACTCTTCCTCGGACAAAGTTGTCATTCCAAACTGGTTTCTGACTTGATTGATAGCCATTTCACATATTGAGCAAGTAAATTCAGAGTGAGGTGAGTTGTGAATTCTACACCACAATGGTAGCAATATGTTCTCAAGACGCATTTCGCCATTCAAAATGAACTGACTCTCGATCATCCACATGAAGCTTAGAAGAGGATCCTTGCTCTCTGGGACACTGAAATTGCTTTCTTCTGTTTCTGGCCTGGGGACATCCCAAAAGAAGATTTTTCCCTACGCTGCCGATTCCATCCTTGATAAGTACTTCAAGCAATGCATTTCATCATGTTCCTCTGTCTCGTGGACTCGACATTGCCCGGACCTTGCAAACTCGGACAATCTGCGTGGATAAAGTCGTGGACTCGACACTGCCCGGGCCTTGCAAACTCGGACAATCTGCGTGGATAAAGTTGTGTATCTAATCTCCACCAAAGTTCAGGAAAATCAACTTGTTGCTCCTCGTGAAACTGTTGCCGCTCCATTGAGAAATCTTTTCTTTTTCGATTTTTTGATTTTTCAATTTTTTTTTGGATTTTCTATTTTTCACTTTTTTGGATTTTCCGAAATAAGAGAGATCTTGAATATCTCGGATTCAACTTGAACGTTCAACTGGTTCCAGCTTGATTCCTTCTCGTGTAAGTCCAACTAACGACCCAACAATCACTTTCCTTCTTTGTACCACTTCCGTCGAGTGTTGAAAATGACCTTCCACTGATCTTCCTTGGATTTCAAGAGTTCGTATTCGCTCCTTCAATTCTGTCGAGAGTGGAGGAGGGTAAAAAGCTCTGGAAAATTTCTTCAAATGCGATGTGACTTGACAAGATCGGACTTTCAAATGCTCAGCCCTCCTTCTAGCGCCAATTCTGTTGACGTGTATTTTGTACACTATCAAACACAGAATAAAATACCCAAAGGTACCTTATCCTCTCTTGAGTAAAGTCTCCAAGAACCTTGAAGTCATCCCGATTGATCCTTTTCGCGATATCTTCAGCATTCGGAGACTTTACTCAAGAGAGGATAAGGTACCTTTGGGTATTTTATTCCGTGTTTGATAGTGTACAAAATACACGTCAACACACTCCCACCTAACCAACATATTACATAAGGTCTTTGCTTTTCTTGTTTCATTGGAGTATCAATTGATTTTAAAAAGACTAGCTGCCCCCTTGAAGCCACTAAAAATTTGATGAGAGTTCTATCTTTGCCATCTATCCACCCATTAGATAAAATGGTACAGCCTTTCTTTTCCCAAATTTTTTTTCGTTTTACTAGTAGGCATGTGTTTTTAACTTCATTCTACAATAATGGGCCACCCAACTCATGGCGACTTGGGGCCTTGAACCCCTTATTGCTATAGTCAGTGTATTTACAAATTGCTCCCAATAAGGACTTTAAGAAACATTAAACAAAATATTTTTGTACTACCAATATCTTGCAGTGCCAACTTTGCCTCATGTTGCAATTCTCTATTGCATGCAGTAACTTCCAATGATGGTTGCACACCAAGAGTGTTATGAGGAACAAACAAGCTAAAGTACATATATCCACACTGTCTGATCCTTGTATTCATGGTCCAATGAAAGATGAGCCTCCTATATCTCTCTCTAATCCTATACAACTAAAAACTAGGGTTGGGGTTACCAATGCCTCTAAATTCTCTTTTTCTTTGTTTTCCTTTAGTCATATGTTGCAAAGAGTGCTTTCAACTCTTCAACCTCTAGAGTAGCTTTTGTCCATGGCCTAACATCTTAGCAAGGTATATGTGCAAGCTGATATTTGATTTAATTTATGCCTTTGGTCACACCCTTAGTGCAATGGATACAAATAACCTCTCCTTGTGTTGGACCTAGTATGCTATTTCCAATAAGGGCATTCGCCATAAATTCCTCTATTTGCAAAAGCCGTATTCCTTTTAGAAAATGAAAATGAAAATGAAACCTAGCAAAAGAAAGACAACAAAAAAAAAAAAATACCCTAGTTAGTAGCAAAAAATTTAACACTTTTTTATAAAAGTTGCTGCATAAAAGATATCGTTAATTATTTTCGTGCATTGATCTTAAGATATCATTGTTTATCCATGTTTTGTTAATATTCATTGAGCTATTTTGCGTTATTCCGTATGAATAGTTGTGAAATACTCTTTTTATTTCTTTTTATACTACTTCCTGAAAGAGCAACCCAAATAACTAATATTTGTAATTTTGCAAGAGATTTCCTTATTCCAATCTACATTTATTTGGAAATGTGCAGTGCAAACTACAGAGTACTGCATTACAAGATCACTAGTGTTTTCCTTGTTCTAGTCTATAGTACTGCATTACAAAATTACTGGTGTTCTCACTTTTTTGATCTCATCTCTACTCTGCATTCCTACCATGAATTAATGCCAATATGCTCCATTTTGAACTAATAAAGAGGTTATTTTTTTTAATTTTTAAAGGAGCCAAGAAACAATAATGGATAAATCCTTTCTATACTGAAAAAACTGATTCAAAGATCAATGGAAAGTCAAATGTAGAAATTATGTGAATTTTTGAAATTTTGTTCTTAATGCAAGTCTATAAATTAGAAACATAAATGACTTACAGGCTTAAATTTTCATAGTGTAATTATAAACTATGAAATTCAACCCTGTAGGTTGTTTAGATTTAAATTGAGTTTAATTATTAATTACAGTTACAATTTATAAATATAAGCAGGCTTGCAGGCTAAAATTTTCACAATTTAAATTTATGATATAAATGCAATATGAACATGTTGTCCTCATTTTTTGACTTTCAAAAATGTGACAACCCTTACAAATTTTTGCTCAAAATGTGTCATTTTTGTCTCCAAGGCACGTTTTACAAGGTGCAAAACTCACATTTGTTAGTGTCAAATCATTGGTGGGTGTCTTTGCCATCATTGTCCAAGTTTTGGTCTTCATTTTCCTAGTATTTTGTGCAATTTCGGGTTTCAGAGAAGTCACTGCAAGTTGGAGATTTTACTCTAAAAGCATGCTTCCCAAGGCAAAAATTTTGCTTCTTGTTGAACTGGATTGATCTTCAGTTCATCCTTGATCCGCGTTTCAAATTTCATCGCGTTCCGAGTTCGTTTGCTATGTCTTTCCTTCAAAATCGGGTTTTATTCTCTTGACTGCGAGTGGTAAATTTTCCTTCTTTGCAAGTTAGGAGTTTTCTTTATGTTTTTGTGTTGTAGGGTTTTTTTTGGCAATTACAAGTGCACTTTATAAAAGACTTGTAACTTCTAACTTGCTTTTTATTTGCCATTTCCTCTTTTTGTCTTTTAAGTTGTTTGTAGGAACTTTTTGGACAAACTACATGTAATGTCTCCATTTTAGCAGACTTGGATTTTGTGAGATTAGCCTATTATCCTGACCCTCGTAGGCTAATGCGTTGGATAGAGGGTCTCTTGAGGATTGGTGTCATCTCCAGTGTTCAGAGTGCTTCAGTTTGGTCTTCGTTTGGCATCATTAGGACATCATTTGCTCTACTTCCTATTTTTAGTAAGTCTTGGGATGTTAGAGATGGACCCCTGCTATTTTTAGTAAAAGGGGTATGGTCATTTGCAGCTTCATCATGTCAGCGCCCCGTTCAGACGGCGTTCAAAAATGTTGAATATTAATGGAGATATTAATGTTTATTTAGTTTAAATAAACATTAATGTTTTGAGCTTATATTATTAAGTTATAATATAATCTTATATTATAACTTAAGGAAGGGTCCAAGTATCATTAAAGGGGACCATTTAATTAATTAATTGTGGCTTTTTTACCAAGGTGAAATATTAAATGACAAAGTGAAAATATTATATCATTAAATGTCATTTAATATCATTAATTGATTTAATGCCTTATTGGAGAAAATCGAACCCTCATGGGAAATATATATAAGGCTTTTGAAAAGAAGAGAATGGGGGAATTGATCATTGTTATTTTTTATGAGAAGACTTGTCTCTTGGCTTTGGAGAAGAAGCTGGGGTTTTTGCAGCTTGTCTGGAGTATCGGAATTGGAGAACGTGAAGACTTCATTGCATCAGCAATCTGAGGGTGTGAGATATTCATCTGAAGTTGCTCCTAGGGTTGGCTTCATCTAGATGTTGACATTGTGCTGATTGGAGATTTATTTTCAGATTTATTGGCGTAGCTGAGGGCATATGTATATGGCAGACTGAGAACATCATACAAAGGGTTTATTTGTTGCTACAGTGTCGTGAACAGTGCGCTACAGTACCCATGAATAGTAAACGCAATAGTACTAATGCATTTTAGAAGAGTTAATCTACAGAAATTTAAAGGGGTTTGAAGAGCGATTTTCAGATTGTTGGAGGCTACATTTACTGCTGTTAGTACCACTCATTGGCACGTGGGAATTACATGTATGTATGACAAGTGTTTGTGTTAATGACAATCTGCTGTAAGTGCATTTTGGTCTCTAAGAATGCATTCCAAATCTTCGTAGAAATGTCTAACAGCTGTCTAATCTGCTGTAAGTGCATATGTCTGACATTCAACATTGATCAGCCACTTAGCTTTCATGCCAACTGTTTGCTTAAATGCCTAATGGCTGTAGGTGTACTTTGGGATGCATGACAAGTGTTTGTCTTAATGTCTACTAGCTGTACTAGTTAATTTCAGTCATTTCATGTGTGTGTAAGCTCTAAAACAGCTAGCATATCATTTCTATAACAACTTTGCATTGTTAGAAGCTTTCCATAACTTCATTTGCAGCCTACAAACCCAAAGAAGGCAAATAAGAATTCACTACAGCGGCTTCAAACATTGTATGCCAAGTGTTTGACAATATTCCTTGGGGGTTCAATAAGCGAAACAAGGTCAGATTAACCAAGGGATATTACACTACAAGTGAATTTGAAAATACAAGTTTAATGAGAACTTATAAATTCTTATAAAAGTTCCTACTTTGTGCTTTTAGTTGTAATAGGGATTTTATTTTCCTATTACAAATCTTTTTAAGTTTTTAAGTCTTTTATCTTTTGTCTTTTAGTTGTAATGGGGATTTTATTTCCCTATTACAAGTTTTTATGTTTTATGTTTTTAGTTGTAATGGGGATTTTATTTCCTTCTTAGTTGTTTTGTTCTTTTTTGTGCTTCTTTCTTCTAAAAACCCAATTTGCCCAAATGAAGGAAAAAGTAATGCAATTTAAAACTTGTAAAGGGGATTTAGAAACCCAATTGCATCTTTTGAAGGGCAGGCTTTTGCTTGAAGTTGAAGGTAAATAACCCGATCTGCACTCTTGCTTCCACAAAAACCGTTTTTTGTGGTGTTTTTCCCTTGAATCCGTCCCTCATCTTGGCTATGGTTTTGGAGATCGGTGGTTCTTGCCACGTTTTTCAGATTCAACGGTTTTGGGCAACATGTTTTGCATTCATGTGAGCCGTTTTTTATTCCGTTTTCTGCTGAGTTTGTTCCACGTTTTGGGAGCATGAATTTCACCATTGTTGCCGCTTTTGCAACACGTCTTGCATCCTTCATCCATTGAAGAGTGTTTAACATCAAATACATCTCTCTTTCCAAACCGTTTTTTGTGGAGAGGATTGAATGCAAAACCGATTTGTTTGTTGCTTGTAATCCCAACCTGGTGGCTTCTTTACTTATTTATAAGAGCATTTCGGTTTCTCTCAAGTTCATTTGCTTCATTTGCTTTGATCTAGGGCATTCTTCAAGCAAGATTGCATTGTTTTTCCCCTCGCAAATTTTTCCTATTTACTTGCAATTGGAATTTTAAAACCCAATTACAAGTGCAAGTTGTAATGTTCTCTTACTTGCAGTCAGCCTTCCCGAACCCGAAATTGGTCCAAAATGCACTCAAAAACACTTGAAAATGAGTCTTAAAGGTCCCATTACAAGTGCAGACTTGTGTTTTCCCATTACACATATGAAGTTGCATGTTTGTTCTCCACAATTGCAAGTTAATGCTCTTGTTTTTCCACACATGTAATGCAGTTTCTAGAACCCGAAAGTCACTTGTGAGCCCATTTTTGCATCAATTTATCCCTTCCCATGTCAGTCTTGTTTACACACACGACCTACCAAATCAATTATTAAGGCATGGGCCTTATTTTGCAAGCAGATTCCAAGATTGGAGGATGATACAAAGAAAGAAAAACAACATGACGGAGCCACACTAGTAGATGGATAAGTGACATGAATGGTTGAGAGCATAGAATGTTTTCAAGACAGAGATATGCTTCTTACTTCAACCTTGCAAAGAACTTCTCTCCTAAAAAGTCAGTACTACCCCAAGCATGTGAAAGGTTGGAGTTCGCTGGTTAAAGACACAAAGACTATCAAAGGTGCAAGTTCTTGTTCCAGTTCAAGATGTCATTTACCTCAATCACAGAGTGTCTTGTAGTAGCATGAAGATTTTCAATCACAAAGTGTCTTGTAGTAGTATGAAGTTTTTTGTGAGTACCTTACTGCTGGTTTTGACTTGCAATCTTTTCATCTATTGACTAAAATCATCATCTAAAATTATTAGACATAAACAATTTGATGTTTGAGTATGACAGAAAGTAGAAAATTTCAGTGAAATGATTCTCTAGTCCCAAAACAAGGTTTTTCGTGAAGTGCAATTTTGAATTAAATTTCAAGCACTTCCTCATCAATGAGTCACTTGGACTGGCCAAAACAAGGTTTTTTGTAGACCACAATTTTGAATTGAATTTCACACACTTCCTTGTCAATGAGTCACTCAGAGAACAACCTGAGCGATCAATTAAGAAGTTGAAAACCCAGCCACAGTGATCACTCTAAAAATCGACAATATTTGCTTTCTCAAATACAGTCCAACTTACTTGAAAAGAGAGGTAACTTGGTCATTCTGCGATCTTCTTTGTTAAGCATTGTCTTTCTTTTTCATTTGCTCAGCTACCTCCATTTGAAAGGTTTTCAAACTTGCAACTTGATCATTCTCTTCTTCTCCATATGTTCAATTGACTTTCTCTAGAAATGGTAACCATACTTCAAGTTCAGTCCTTGATCTAGAATTTGTGCAAGTTCTGAGTTCTCTTTGATCTTCCTTCATTAGGACTATAACTGCATTTTAGGTCAGTTTAAAATGAGAGAATTCTTTTGAACATCTGTTTAGATCTTGGGAAGTACTTTTGGAAATTTTAGCATTCTTATATATCATATTGCTCCTAAGCAAGGCTTCCTCTCTTCATGCTTTCATTTGTCTATGCATTTTAAAGCCTGTTTGCATCTATCAGTATAGTTTAAGCCAGAACTTTATTATTCAACAACAGCTGCAGGCAAAGACCACTTTATTACAAATTTTATGTCAACGATCATCATGCTTGAGCAATCCCAAACTCCAAATGCTCAATGCCCAACATTTTCAGCAATTACTAAAGCAGTACTAAAAATCCAAGGAAAATATTTGAAGATTATCAATCAGCATGAGAATCAGAAAGAGGAAAATCCCAATAACAGGTTGAGGAAGGATAAAAGATCATGGGTACAAGTGGCTAAGTGAAACAAGGCACCTCTTGCCAGACCAAGCAAATTTTGAGTAAGACAGTGTGACAAACCAAGCTTTTCAACCTTCAAATGTGTGGCCTTCAAAAGATCCTTGATGGCTTCCATTATGCCACAAAAACCTTTGGAAATAACCACCTCTTCAGGAAAATCCCTCCTTCAGATACTGATTCCCAGGTGATATTCCAGATTGCCCATTAGAGTTGGCTCTTGCCCTTTATTTTATACAGATGACATCTGCGGGCTGTTTGGAAGCTCTATACTCTCAATGCAGCAGATCACAAGGGGATTCAGGCAAGTCCTCAAATATGGCATGAATTCACTTGCCTTCCCTATGACAGGTTTCATAAGTCTTCCTTTCTGGAGATCCCTAACTCTTGATCACAGCACATCATCCATCCCATTCAGAAATCAGAAGAGAGTTCAAATCCAATTAATAACAGTGCTGTGGTTGGGTATAAAATAAGTGAATTTTATAATATGGTGCTGAACATGAGTACAAACAAGAAAATAAGGCCCTTGCACATTAATCAAACCATTATAATTATAAAAGACTACAGAAATGTCGGCATGATGCCCACTGTTAACGTAATATTCAACATAACTACTTTGAATAACATAATTTGCATAAACAACATATATTACAGAATAAAAACCAGAAGGCAAGACCTCGATTGAACCACCAAAACCAGAAGGCAAGACCTCAATTGAACCACAAGAAGCAAAAAGAAAAATAGAAAAGATGATATTTCACAATGCAGTATTAATACCTCCCCCATTCTGTAGGTGGGTTCCAAGCAGATAGCACCACATCTGATTTAGCATTGGCTAAACAATTTCTCACAACAAATGATCTTGTTGCAAACTCTGCAACTCCAACATCTTTGTAATCACGATCAACATTCAAAATCTGCAAAACACAAAGTGTTACTTTAGAATCAATTCTTTTCATCATTAGTTTTCTTTCTTCATCTATAGTTTTAGGATAAAATGGTTTGAAAGCAAGAATGCATGAGCTCACAACAACAAATGCATCCTTGCCTGTCTATTTTTTAATTCCAAATATATTTCGAAAATAAGCATCTTATATATGTTAGAAACTACAAAAAAAATTAAGGAGAAAATACAGTGGAAATAACACGAGAAATAAAATTAAGTCTCTTGTGAGGCAGTTTTTGACAAATCATTATGTATGAACTGAAAGCATTTTATGCTGTCCATTTGACAACAGTATGTTTTCAAAACAATTGATTGCAAATGCTTTTAATATTTTATATTATAAACTGACTAGCTCTAGTCACTCTATCCACTTATAATGATTAAAACAAGCAGTATTCATTCCATTAGGAATCCAGTAAAATAAAAGTAGCAGTCCAACTACAGTCCATTCGCCTTGCTCAGAATCCCATTACTGTCTCATATATTAACATAGTATATAGTAAGCTTAGTTGTGAGGAACCCTGCAGAGAGGGTCCATTTCATGTTTCTTGGGTTCTCAAACCGTCTGCAACAAGAAATGGCCGGTGCAGACTGACCATTTGCCGTTCACTACCCAGCAACTGACATTGCAACTGCGACTGCAAAGGTTATGTTTCCAATATTGTTAATAGTGGATCATTTCCTAAAGGTAAGCAAGCAGAATGTGACAAACAGAATATATTGAAGACAAAAACAGATGCAGAGTGAAAATATATATATTCATGTAAAATTTATGTGCTAAAAATTAGAAAGTAGGAGTTTTTTATAAAACAAATTGCATGTGCATCAAGACTGTTCCTATTTGTTTCCCCTTTCCTGAGCAACCTCACATCACCGTATTTCTGTCATACTGCCATTGCCATCATTTTTCCCATTTCTTGTTTCTGCTAGCATACAAATAGGCAATCATTTCTTTTGTAACATCTACCTTAGCACTTATGTCCCATAGGTGCTCTTCCTCAGATTAGCATTTATGATTTTCAATAGCCTTACATTGTTCTCATAATGCTAAAGAATGGTTTACAGTCAATGATCCAACCAGATTTGTTCCAAATAAATGTGGAATAGGAAAGCTAGAGCCCCCACTGATCAGTATTTCTTTAGTTTAAGCTGATAGATGGTGCATTAAATATAACTGTACCTTGATGCATTCATTGAAGAGCAACAATACAACAAATGAATCCATCTTCTTTTGGTGGATAATGAGAGTAGAAGGGACCTCAGGCCAGGAGTTAACAAATAGGAGCCACTCCCTGGTCACAGAAAACATGCACTTTAGTGTCTCTCAAATTCTGAATTACCATGTTGATGCCTGCTCATACCTAGAGCTTGTCCAATGATTTCTAGGGGAATTTGAACCCAAAGCATCATCATGGTAATACTTCATATATACCAGTCAGTCTAGCTCACTTGATTGGAATAAAACCCATTTCTATTTTAGGAATATCCTTTGATTTTTATGCATGCACAATCACAAAAGTGAAATTAGACCAGATCAGCTACCACGTAATTTTGTAAAGACTAAATTTTATGGAAGTGGATCTGAAATCTCTCTAATGAGCTTCTACTCATATCGGATGCTAAACCTCCATTTATTAAAGGATGAAACAAGTTCCTTTTAACAATTTACAAACACAAAAGTAAAATGTGTGCTTTGTGCCAACCATTCTCAACATTTTTCAAGGAAAAATCTCATACATCACAACTCATAGATATTTTTTTTTTTAAGGACTGGGTTCTACAATCTCATGTTTAATGTTCTCTTTATAATAGTAACATTCCACTTAATCCGAGTGGCAAACTTGTAAATAGAATTCAATCAATTGGGTTTAAAATGAGATAACTCAGGAAACTAAAAAGTGAATATTATTTTCATGTCAAATATAGTGCATAGAGATAAATAAAATAAAATAACACAAAACATCAAAGAAATCCAATTATAAAAAAAAAGTAGGATTTAAAAAGAAAGATTATTTTAGTTTTACCTAGCATAACCTAACCTAACCTAACCTAAGAGGGTTTATGTAAAAAAACAAAGGGAAAAATGGAGATGGGGGGTTGAGAGAGAGCTTTGGTGTGGAAGACAAAGAATTGTAACTACATTGTTCTTATTCCTCTAGCTTTCTTGCAACCTTAGTCTGTTGGCTGTCCTTGGTCTGGTTTGTGTTTTCTTGTTTTTCCTTTGTTCTTTTCCAAAGAGACAAGTTTGTGCTTTACCAAATTTGTCACCCCTGTTCCAATGCTTGGGACTGTGATGGAATCATTTGCTACAAGTTTTCAGACCTGAGTTTAGCTATTATCTGCTATCAAAAGACTGTTGTGCATTGCTGGAGGTGTTTTGGTTGAGTTTACTCATTGGTGGGTGGTTTTTGAGGCATTTGGTGAGCAATATCAGAAGTATACCTACTACCCAGGTCTATAATCATTGAAAAAACAGATCTGCTGTTACTCAGTTCCCCTTATCAATCCAGGAGCTGTTAACTTTTTGGCTTCAATCAGCACTGGGTGTTTGTGGTGAGGTCCTTCTGTGTTTGCTACAGCTGGGGGGCTCCCTATGTGCGTGGATTGATGATCTTCTGAAGATTGACAAACTCAATTTAACCCTGCAAACAGTTACAGCAAACCTGCAATTAATTTCAATCCTAGTTAAGGTAGTCCTTGATGATCACACTTGTTAAATCACTATATGTAATGAAGGTTGCATTGATAAGTATTTAGCCTCTAATAAAATCTTGCATATCAGTGTTTCACCAATGAACCATTATATCAACTTTGTGACAGCATTATTCCTTCATTTATGTTCAATTGGCTTGATTGATGTAGTGGTTAACTTTGGCAAAATCTCAAAAGAAAAAATAATAATTAGAAGTGGTTGTTACATTCCACAAGCCCTCACATACAACTACCTAAATCCTCAATCCAACATTCCAGTTCTACCCAAATTTCAAGGCCGATGAGGAGGTCTTGAGTGCGCTCTACATAGTCGTAGAGTAGATGGTACCTGATCGTTTGGTTGGAGCACAGATAATCACTAAAACAAATATATTCAGGCTTACACAAGAAGACCTCTTTGGACAAGATATGTACAAGGCAACTCAAATGAAATTAAAACTGAGCAAAATTTAAAGGCATAATTGAAGTTTAAAAATAAAATAGCTTCACTTTTTTCTGTTAATATTGAAACTCAAAGTTAGGCAATGAGATTGGTTTTCTTCTTCTCATTCCAAATGCATGTGGGAAAGGCTTGGTGATAAGATGCCATATCTTTACAGGATTCTCATTTGTATCTTGAGCCAACTATGCAAAGCATCAAGATGTGAGTGCAATTGGAACATGTTTGAGCACATACAATTTAAGAAACACAATAAGTTGTCGGTGTTGGCGGCAATATTGTACATGAAAATAAAACTAGTTAATTAAGTTGTAATTGTCTTGGTTAGTGGCAACCGAGGGGTGGTAGTCACGGTGCGACGGTTGGCGCTTGCACCCCCTCGGTATCTTTATATACTTCCGAATGTAACTTGTGACGGAGGATTATGAATGGAATAACATCTCTTATATTGCATCTGATATCTATGGCATTATTATTCTGCATTCCGTGTTTTATCTGTGTACTTTAAGTTATTCACCCGAGAGGGCAAACATTTGGCACCGTTGCCTAGACGTACTCGGGAACGGAAGACGTGGATGGCGCACGGACACGATGGGCCTACTCGTTGGTGAGACAAACCCAGAGGCCGACGACGCGCAAACAGAGCTCTACAATGGAGAAGACATTGCGACAAGGGAATTTTCAATTCTGCTCCAGGTAGCCATCCAGACCTACGTCCGACGAGAGGCCACAAAGGCGGAAATCCCACCAAGTGCTGTGTGGACAGCATTGGAGGTTAGCCCGGCAGTAAATTGGTTAAGGAACCATCTTCCCCAGCTGCTTGCATAGGCATCGCTGGCACAACAAGCTCGCCTGGAGGAGATTGCCCAGGAAGAGCGACGCCAACAAATTCTTCAACAGTACAAAGAAAGCAGTCGTCAGGAAGCAGAGCGGGATGGCACGAGGCCAAGAAGGAATTGAACCCTAAATCCCATCGGGATAAAGGACTATCCTATATTCAAATAAAAGTGTCATAATATTGACACGAGTTGTATTGACGAAATGAATTAATAAAGGCGTGTTTTGGTTTATGTGTTGTGAATTATGGAAATGTATGGGAATTAATGCCCAACCTATTAAATAAAGATAGAAATAAGAAAGTAGAAATGGGCGAGTGGGAGGCCGCGCAGAGGGCCTTGATTCTAGAACAACAAGTAGAACGTAGACGGAGGCTGAGGCAACTTGCCGAAGGACGACCTACCGAAGGGTGGCCCAAAGGGAACCAAAGAGGTGTCACGAAGGGTGCAGAAGCCGAGGGAAATTTCTACGTGTTGCCAGAACACCGTAGGGTGCGCAGCCACAAAGAGTTTCTGGAAGAAACAAAGTTACGGCGGAATCTAGTCGAAGAGACTCGGGATCAGTTTAGAAACTTATCCCTTACGCCACGAAGTGAGGATCACGAGAGGGAGCCACGAGTGGGTGCGGGCGAGAACGGAGGGGAGGACAACTGTACGGTTGCAGGTGCCACACACAGCAGGCAAAGCACCGTACCTCCAGTCACCCATGCAAGACACACCACCAACACCGGAGGGAGCGGTGCACAGATGCAGCCACAACCACCTCCAGGAAGACGACCCCCCTCGATGGCGGGCAAACAAAAGTTGCCTAAATTCAATGGAGATGGCAACGATGACCCCGTACGGCACTGTTGTACATGTGAGACAATATGGTTAGCCAACGGGGTAGTCGACAAAACGGATTGGGTGGTGCAGTTCCCTGCCACCCTGAGAAGAGTAGCCATTGATTGGTACTCTGATGTGGACAAAATAAAGGTGGGAACATGGGATGACCTACAGAAAGCTTTTGAGAAGGAGTTTCAACTCCTTCGAGATGATAATGAGATCGTGGCGGAGATACTAAGCACAAAGCAGGGAAAGCACAAAACAGTGCGAACATACAGTCGACGATTATAAAAATTACTGGGGAAGAAGGAGAACCAGCCGGCTGACGGACTAAAGAAGAGATGGTTCGTGGAAGGGTTGCGGTCATCCCTGGGGAGGAAGATGAAAATTGTACCGCCCACTTCATACGATGATGCATACAACCGTGCGATGGATTTGGAAAGTGAAGACAAAACATCGCGGAAGAAAAAGGACAAGTCCTCTGGAGAAGAGGAGTCCTCGGGAGAAAGCAGTAGTGACAAATCATCAAGTAAGAAGGTGCAAGCGCTTCAAAAAGATATGCACCGTATGTTGAAGGAATTTAAGAACATGAAAGGAAGCACGAGCAAAAACGAAGGCGCGTGGTGCACTGATTGTAAGGAAGAAGGCCACACAAAAGGCACCTGCCCGAAGAAGGCCTTTTGTGAGATTTGCCAAGTGATGGGACACTCCATCAAGGAATGCCCATACAACATGAAAACCTGAAGTACGGAAATGAGCCAAGTGTTGTTCACTGAGCAGGCCACAACATCCGCACCAGCGGGTACGACCCAACAAACCAGCACAACGACATCATTTGGAGGTTACCGGGACAACAGACGCGGCGGCGGAAGGAATAACAACAATAACAATAACAAAAGCTGTATCCAGTATGACGCCAAGGGCCGGCCAATGATCCAATGTAGGGCCTGTAATCAGTAGGGGCACTTCGCCCGTGATTGCACGAAGGAAGCCACCCCTCAGCACCTTTGCCGATGGTGTGGGCCAGGTGACCATGAGGACGCAAATTGCCCAAAGGTAGGGGTTAATCTCCTCAACATTGAGAAGGCTGAGAAGACTGGTGAGAAAGAAGTACTCGCGATCACCCACGCTCAGACGAAAAAGGCCACTTATCCTGATGCCCGTACGGAGAAGGAGAGATTACGGGAGGCAAAGGCCAATATTGAACGTGAGATGACGGCTGAACGACGGAACAACGAGGTGGTGAGTACATCATCCCGTACAGAAGCTGAAAATAACATCATTGGGCAAGTACTGCAGATGGAAGTACCTATAAGGGTAAAGGACCTTCTGGAAACAACGCCACAGTTAAGAACTGCCATTTTTAGTTCCATACAAACCACTGGGCAGACACCTTTGCATGCCACACGAGCGGAAGTTCCGGTCAACCCCTCGGTTGACCCAATGTTGTTGACCTTAAATAGTGGTCAGCATCCTGCTGTAGTAGAGATGGGAATTCTTGGGGCTATCCTCAAGGACACCATCGTGGACGGAGGTTCAGGGGTGAATGTACTGCCAGAGGATACGTGGAAGAAGCTGGGGAAGCCAACACTAAGGGCACCCACGTTCAACTTGGTAGGTGCAGATCAGCACAGCATCAAGCCACTCGGCACCCTGATGGCCCAGCCGGTCACCATCGGCACGCAACCCTTCATACTAGATTTTGTGGTAATCCCACTGAAGAAGAAGGGGTACGACGCAATCTTAGTCAGAGGGTGGCTGGTTGCAGCAAAGGTGAACCACGACTAGAAAAAGAACATCCTTTCTATGGAGAAAGGGGGTGGAAGTACACCATTGATCTGAGGACCCAGGTTGTCGGCAAGGAACTGACATCATCTTCAGAATCAGAGGGTGAAGGAAAAGGTGACCTGAGGGACGAAGGACGGGGCTGCAGGGAGGCCAATGACGAAGGGATTCTCAAACTAGGAGAGTGCTCCGAGGATGGGTTAGGGTCATTGAACAGGCTCTTCCACTGGCAGATGGAGGATTACGAAATGTTCCAGAGCTACAGGCTCGAAGTAGAGGAACCAAAGCAAGTAACAGAGGAGGTGTACCTGCTAGAATACAAAGAATATTGGAAGGGAGACGCCCCAAACCTCGGTGACGTAGATAATCCTAAGATCATTTGTGTTGGCAACAATTGGAACCCTGTGTGGAAGGCCGCAGCCTTCAAAATCTTTATTATTCTTCTTCTTATGTACGAGAAGGAGACCATTGTCCCTGTAGAATTTGTGGTTCCAGGTCTTTGGATGGCCATTGAAAATAGACTTGCCACCGACGGGTCCAAATTGAAACCCTACCACAAGAAGCGCGCAGGGGACCCGAGAGGCCGGAAGGGCACCCGAGAGTCCGGAGGGGAACTCGATAGGATGGAAGGGGACCAGAGAGGCCGAGCAGGCGACTTGAGAGGCACGGGACCAAAGCGGGAGACTCTCGGGCGAGGCAAACCAAGAAAGGGCGATCCCAGAGGCACGAAACCCGAGCCAAATCTGGACACTTAGATTTTTTTTTTAAAAAAACGGTACGGTCGTACGGGTCCATACGACAGCTGTCCATATGGTCGATTTACCAAAAAAAAAAAAAATTAAAAAAATGAAGATGCCACGATGGGACCACCGTGCAGTGGATACACCGCTCACGCAAAGAATAAGACACGCAGCCGCACAAACACGCAGCCGCTTCGCCGTCAGTGGTCCACTGTACGGTTGAACTGCATTGGGCGTGCAGAAGGAGGACCGTACGGTGTGCACAGTTGACCATGTTGCCCGTACGCTGGAGGTGTGTCTGTACGGTAAGGAGGGTGTTGACTGCACAGGAAGGTGGTCGTACGATTGGAGGTGTCAGTGCTGTTGTTGACTGTAGGGGAGGTTGTATGGCTGGGGTGCCATCGAGGACATTACAGTGGGGAAAAAAAAAACGACGATGACGAGAAAAATCATTCGATGACATTTGGAGCCAGGACGCTAAAAATATTAGAGTGGAGAAGAAGGGTTTTGACATCTTAAAATATCACAAAAATGAGCGCACCTGGGGCGCTGCCCCAGACCCCCAGTTTATTTTTTGAGCTACAATACACTTTTTGAGTTGGGCAAAGGGCATTAGAGAAGGCACGATAAGTGTTGGGTTGTTCCGTACTGTGAGAAAGAAGCCTGCAGCTAAGCATTGGCGGGGAAGCCATAAGCCGTAGAGGGAGACAGATTTGGAGGTTGCAAACAAACAGAGTTTGAGGGAAGGCATTGCAAGAACGCGAAGTCATACAACACCAGATAGTTATTCAGTTCAGTTATTAGCCTTTGGGGAGTGTGATGAAGGATTTGAGGCGTCTCCTAGCCTTTGTGCCTAACGGTTGTGGCCACTTCCAGGCATGAATGGTACGCTTTGAGGAACTCGGAGTGTGTCTCGGCTGGACATGAGGTTACCTTGGTGGATGCACAGAGGACTTGGGAGGAGCTAACCACCAGGTTGGAGGCAGTACTAGCGTGAGACTTAGCTCGGCGTACCCAGGAGTTGGATGTCGAGAGGGCAATGCGGGTGGCTATCGAGGACAAATTGGCTAGGGAGATAGTATCATTTGAGTAGCAGTTGGTGGAGGCTGAGACTGAAACGCGTGTTTTGCAGACAAGTTTGGTTTAGGCACAGGAGGATTGTGATGTCGAAGGAAGCAATAATGGTGAAATCCGCACTTGAGCATCGAATGGTAGCAGAAAAGGGTTTTCAGGCGAGGACGCAGCAGGTGTATAAGTTCCGGGCTTGACTGGCGTCAGCAATTCTATTTAATGCCATCTCTATTTTGTATTAAGTCGTCCGGAGACAACTTCTTTTCTTTTGGGGGGAATGATGTTGGTGGCAATATTGTACATGAAAATAAAACTAGTTAATTAAGTTGTAATTGTCTTGGTTAGTGGCAACCGAGGGGTGGTAGTTGTGGTGCGATGGTTGGCGCTCGCACCCCCTCGGTATCTTTATATACTTCCGAATGTAACTTGTGATGGAGGATTATGAATGGAATAACATCTCTTATATTGCATTAGATATCTATGGCATTATTATTCTGCATTCCGTGTTTTATCTGCGTACTTTAAGTTATTCACCCGAGAGGGCAAACAGTCGGTGCAAAGGTTGAATGATCTTGTGTATGTTCATTATAGACTTCATCTTTGTTACTGACAAATCTTGGGCACTGACTTATCTTCCATCACTTTAAGGGAGGTTGATCCACAATCAAATCGGATCACTGAGGTTGACAATCTTGTCTTCAACAAAAAGGACCTTGCATGAGTTGATCGGGTGGATCGAAAGACAAAGGGGTAGCCATGGAAAAGGTGGAGGATAGAACACTAGCAAATAAACCATGAGGACACCCCTTAGATGTTGGTGTCACTAAGACATAAGTAGATATCACAGCTGCATCATCATCCAGGACCTATGTTAGATGCCAACACAAGACTTGTTGTGATATTGGGATGAGTGATGCAAGCTCCTCTAGACTTATATTTTTAGTTTGATATTTGTTTTGATGCCATGGGTTTTATAATCCATGAGATTTGTGTACATTTGAATTTTTCTATAATTTATTTATCAAACAATGCTGTTTCCTTGAGCTAAAATCGTATTTTATACTCGTGTGACCGATGTGTACTTGTGTATATGACAAAAGTTAGATGTTGGTGTCACTAAGACATAAGTAGATATCATAGCTGCATCATCATCCAGGACCTATGTTAGATGCCAACACAAGACTTGTTGTGATATTGGGATGAGTGAAGCAAGCTCCTCTAAGCCATAGACTTATATTTTTAGTTTTGATATTTGTTTTGATGCCATGGGTTTTATAATCCATGAGATTTGTGTACATTTGAATTTTTCTATAATTTATTTATCAAACAATGCTGTTTCCTTAAGCTAAAATTCTATTTTATACTTGTGTGACTGATGTATACTTGTGTATATGACCAAAGTAACTTCTATTTGATTAGTTTATTGTGTCTTTAAAGTTTAATTATTGAAGGGTGCATGAAATAGGTTTTAAATCCTTAAAAATCTCTATGTTTTATGTTTCTTTCAATTTCTAGAGTCTGCACCAAGTCTGGGTGCTGAGTCCAAGTCTAAGTCAAAATTGGTTTTCCAAGTTCGAGTATTGTAACATTGGAAATAAGTATCAATTTGGTAGAGAACTAATCATAGGTTGTTTGTATCAAGCTACTAGCTTGCTCCAACCACTTTATGATTTCTATGATTTTTGCTATGTGACGTGATTTATAATTGTAGTTGTTTTTTCTTTCATTTTTATATCTATGCACCCACACTTCGCATGCTTTTTGTATGTCTTCTCATTTTATTAAAAAGGGAAGCGATGCAAATTTATGCCCTCATATTCGTGTATTGGAACATGAAATTTGATGCATAATGTACTTATGACTAACATATTCATTTTGTAAAAAAATTCTATGATGTTTTCTGACTTATATTACAAGGAGTATTCTATTTGTTTTTCCCATATTATTTGGAGTCTTCCATGCACAAATCCCTATTGTACCTTGTCCCATCTTTGCAATTTTAGGGCTCTCTCTAACCATCCCTGAACTTCAATCCCATCTGCAAAGCATAGGTTAATAAAATTTTCAAAAAGGGCACATCTTGTCTATTAAGCCCTTTCTCGATTGTCAAAAACCACAATCAGGTAAAACAATGTAGTGTCAATCATATCTTAACTCAATATGCTTAACTTAATTTCAAACAGAACACAGTCAAACTGTCAAATGAAGATTACAAGTCATTTATCAAAGACACCACTTCTAATAACATTAAGATAATATTTTCTAAAGTGATTTGGAAAGTCCTTAAAGTAAAGGTGATTTAAAAGAGGAAGATCACAAAATTTGCTCCAAATTGTAAAATTAAGTTCTATATGAAGTGACTTGTTAAACAAATGCAACTTGGTGCCGTTTTGCATGGGTGACTAAAACAAATAAAAATTACATCAAACAGCACCAATTTACACACAACCATATTTAAGAGATTCTGTTAAGATAAGTTAATTTTAGTAAGATTCCCATTAAAGTTTGCAGCATTTTATTGTCATGCATTCTGACAATACACACACATTCTAATCTACAAGACAGGTAATTCAACCCTTCATCAAAGTTTGCTATTTAAATAGAAAAACTGACCATGTGGCTTATTTCTGCTTCTGCAAAAGCCTTGCCATCAGATAACATACTCCAGACAACTTTATCAATGGCCCATGAAATGCGCATGGCAAAGGAAGGACTTTTATTCTTCTCCTTGTCCATCAACCTTTGTTGTGCTGCCCTTTGCAAAGCTAACCTCAACAATGCAGATGCTGCCTTTCTAGCCTTGCGTTTATTACTCAGTTCTTTCTTCAAGTTTTGAACCTGATCAGAGTTAGATAAATGTTTTAGGAATATCATAAACCTCAGATCCAAATTAACTTCCATTAAACCTCATACTATGTTAAAAGTGAATAATGTCAAAATTTCTTTCTAACTCGACAATAATCTTTCCATATAAAAGTGTTTTTTGATTAGGCCCAAATTCTAAACTTTCAGATCCTAAATCTAGCTGTACTCATTCAACTATAAACTAAAAGTATGTGTTCCACTACTGAATATCTGATAGACCGTTAACAGAGACAGGCATCTAGACAGCTAGCATTAAATTCAGCAGGGATCAAGAATAAATTATACAAAATTATATTGATTTGTAATACTTTTATAAATCCATATGGCTAAAGTAACATGATTACAACAAGAAAATAAAAAATTCGCTATGATCTGCTCCATATTTTGATAATTTATCAAACCCAATTTTCTAAAATCCCATAGTGTTGTAAAAGAAAAGGAAAAAGTAATGCAACAAGGTAGTAGAACCAAATAATAGTCACATAAAATGAGCATCCTTACCAATGCAGATTTTCCATTTGACATCATCCACAACAAGGTGTCCTCTTTTTCTGGAGAAAAATCAGTCTCTGTTAAGCTAAGGAAACCTACTGCAATTGTCCTGACATCATCAAGCAGCAGCTTACATTCTCTTTCTGCCTGCTCAAGTTTAACACGAGCCAATTCAACCTCTTCCACTCCATCAGGAACAACCTCATCTGTCTCCTCTTCAATACCTTCTTCTTCATCATCGGGATGTAACAGGCTGCTCTTCCTAGGCCTGAAACAACACAACTTAGTGGTGTGAGAAAAAAAAAATGATGAAGCAAAACAGAAGAGGCACTCACATGTGATGCAAAAGTTTCATGCAAGCCTGTCTTATAAAAGCTGTTCATAAGTACACTCACATAACATATCCAGAGATAATAGAAACAAATATTGTACAATGAGTGGAAAAATATCAGCTCCCTAGATCTTGAAAATATGAAGTCACTTTTATACATAACTTCAGAATCTATATTCCTAAAACTATCTATGCTATTGAATTCATAACTTAATGCCAGCACAATTGATAAATTGCATTGCTGAAATGCTTGACAGGTTGACAAATGAAATTTTATCTGATCCTTATTACCTATAAATAATAAATCATGGCCTAAATAGGTCCTAATTACAATCTTAAAAGAGAACATCCAATCAGAACGAAAGTGAAAGGAAATGTATTGATGTCCATGAAAAACCATAAAAGGTTAATGGGACTCCAAAGTACCGCCAGTTATAAAAGAAAGTTAACAAGCTAGAAAGATACCAGTATAAGAAAGGTAACTAAATACAACTGTAGAAAGGTGAACAAAGTAGGGGTGAACAATCCTAAAGAGGAAAAACTCATATCCATAAGACATGGCATAAGTATGAAAAGCCCTACAAGAGGACCCCTCAAATAAACATTGAGCTGATAAGGAAGATCAAGCAAGAAGCTGTGAAAGAGTCAAACATTTTAACATCTGCAGTATGACGTGGACCAAGAGAACCAACAAAAACATCATCTATCACAACGAAATGCCACAAGAAAGATTTCAGATTTGAGAATGTTCATAAGGGCATGTATAACTCTAAGGAGGTTAGACTAGACAATCATAGGAGGAAATTGAGCGATCCCTTTGGAAACTTTACTAATATCAAAGGCTAAGGAGCATTTCATAGCAAGGAAATAAACAGTAATCCAAGTGGGAAAGGTTCAAATTGCTCGCAATCAAATTGTATATATGAGGGAAGATAACAAATGGGCATATTCCCTTCTTCACAAGATATATTTTTCCTAGAATCCTTTTACCACTTCTTCTACATAACAATTAGGAGATTCATTTGAAAGCTATCCTAAAGTCCATGTTAAAATTCACAAAGTACACTTTCCAATGCAATCCAAAAACGTTTCTGAAGTTTAAATTCCAGGCTACTGTCAAGGATACCAGAAGTGGCTTCTGTCAAGTTGGTATCCCTAATCAATGCAATACAATGTTGCCATGTGATTCCCTGGACACAGTTATTCATCCTCATCATGTTCAGATCTAAGAGGATTTGGCAGATCGCAGCAACCACACATGATGCTATAGCCAGTTTGACAGCACAACAGAACAGATGGATTGGATTGTAGCAGCATATAGAGATGTCTTCAACTCACAGAAAAGTGTACATTTGCACTCATAGGAGAAACATCCAATTGATTTGGTCCTTGGAACTCAGATACTCAATCAAACACTATATAGAAATTCTATGCTAGAGATTGGTGAAATTGGATGGCAGATATAGAAATCCATTTAGAAGAGCCACATTTGGCCAAGTGCCTCACCTTGTGGGAGAATGATTGTGCTTTCACAAAAAATTATGATATTAGATATAATATAATGTTAGACTAAACTTTGAACAAAGACATTTAATACTTGTGTTAATGATGTAAGCACAACACATTATTATCTCTTGAAGCAACTTGTTAAATAAGTTAGAAACACCAGTGTAACATCCCCATACTGTTAGCCCACATTGTCGTTTGATGTCAAAAGCATAAAGTGCAAACTGCTTGAAGTATATAATATCTGTGATAAAGAAGAGCTTTTGAGTTTTGTAAATACCTTATCTATTCTTGTGCAAAATGCAGTCTTTCTGAACGCATATCCTTTGTTGCACAGAGTTAAGTCATTCCTTGATTAGATTGTCTGGTGCAGTTGTCGCTGATATCTATCATGAAGTGCAGAGGTTGATAGCAAAATGAAGCTCTTGTGTTGAACCTTGCAGATTTCTGTGTTGTTTGAGCAGTTGCTGTTGTTACTCTTTTGATCTGAACTATACTGTCATCGGTTAAGATTAGGTACTTGTTGAAAGATAATAAACTTGATGATTCTGTTAAGCGTGCTGGAGAATAATTGTATAAAAAGCGATGAGTTGGATATAGTATTTTGGTTAATACTTCATGATGATTATTTGAAAAAGAAATGAAGTTTAGTTTACTATATTCGGTGGCTGATTAGTTGTTGGATAGTTATAACTGTTCTCTTTTTAGTTATAACTTCTTCTTCATCCACAATTCTTAAATATACTTCGCTTTCTTTTCAAGTTTGGTGGAATAAAAAAAAAAGGGAATTCATGAAGACATTAATATCGCAGATATTAAATAAGAGAACCCGTGTTTTAAAAACACTTTGTTTTAGTATGTATAAACTCAGAACAGCCATTTCTGGAAACATTTCTTTCAATTATGTATTGATTCAGTACTACCGTTTCTGAAGACATTTCATCAGGTGCTTTCTGTGGTTATTTCTTCAAGTAGAAAACAGTATCACAGTAATAAGGAAATGACAGGTATATTTAGTCAAGCAATTTTCACAAGTCTATTTTTATGAGTATACGATTGAGTTAAGATTGATCATCATATTGTTATAAGTCTGATCAACATATCTTTATATCATTAACCTGTCTACATTCCAAATAACTGTTGCAGAGATATTATGTCAAAGTAGGAAAATACTGTTATTGTTTCACATCTGAATACAGGTCCTGAAGAAAGTTTGTTGGTATTATTCACGTTGAATTCAGGTCATCAAACAGTCTGTTTGAATTCAAATTGCAGAAGAACTATTGTCAAATTTTCAGAGATCAGATTACAGAGAAATTTGTGAATCTATTTTGTTCAGATCATAAACTTTCATTGATACAAGTTATTTTGTAATTATTTCTGAGTTGGTGCTCAGATCACTGAATTGTGATAGTTGATGAATTGGTGCTCATATTGGAGTTTGGTGACTCCTTAGGGTTGGTGCCCTTAAAATTGTATTTGGATTCTATTGTGAGGCCAGATTAGGGCAGTAGATCCTAGCGGCATTGCTAACCGTGGTTTTTCCCATCCTGGGTTTCCACGTAAAAATCTTGTTTTGTATTCTTGTGGTTGCTTTTCTTTTAGTTTCAGTTGCTTTCAGTTGATAAAAGTTTTGAATAAATATTGTTGAAGTTATTGATGTACTACTGATTCAACCCCCCCCCCCTTCTCAGTAGTAGATCAGTGTTCTATACATACATCAATAAATACAAGCATACACTCATTGATGTGTGTGTCATACAATTCTTTCAAACTTTGTGCATTCATTCTTCTAACATTTGGTATGAAAGCAAGAAATCCTATGAAGCAGGCACAGATTCAGAGAGAGGAAACCCATGGAGAAACGCCAGACCAATTCAACACAAAAGAAAATTGAAGGGGTAAAGGAGAAATTGTTATAAAATCTGTTGTGCATTCAAATCGACTGTCCAAAGAGGTCAAATTGTCATTTCTGTGAAAGCCAATGTCCATCAGATCATTGTTCTTGTGGAAGGCTCTGTCCAAAGGAGTCAAATCATTGTTGCTGTAAAAGGCACTTTTCAAATTGCTGAATGCAGTCAAATCAGATTGCTATCAACAGACCTGTTTGAACATCAAATCACTGTCAAACATATTCAAGGGCCAACTGCTTAACTGTCACAAAGTTTATCAAACAAAGGAGAGAAGATCAACTGGATCTGTCAACAGTGACTGCTGTGAGAAAAAAAATTGTGTAGGAGCAACTTGACAGGGGGAAGAAGGCCAAATGTCCCTGACTGGATCTGCACAGTCACAGTCTGTTGTGCGAAACTGTCTCTGTTTGTTAAGGGTTGGATTGTATTGTTTGTTAAAGGCTGACTTCATGTAATGTCCCTCTTTTAAAATTGGATTTAATAATAAATGCTAATAATAAAATTAAAATATAACAGAATAAAAATAAAATCAAAATTAAAATAATTAAAATTTAGTTAAAATTAATGAATGGTCAAAAGGCATGAAATGAAAAGTTGTGACTCCCTCAAACATGAGATATAAAAGGAGATATGGAGAAAGGAAGAAAAAATGGAGCATGTGAATCAAGGAAGGAGTAAGGAAAGTAGAAAGGAATGGGAAGTAAATAGGGAAGTGACTCTTTCAAAAGGGTATAAATTATGACGGGTTGTACTCTTTCAAAGGGTGCTAATTGTGAAAGGTTGCGACTCTTATCAAAAGGCAGACATGATGAAAAGGTGTGACCTCTCCCTCACATTGGAAGATATAAAGGGGAAGACAGATCAAATGGAATGGAGGGGAAAGAAGTGGAATTGGAGGAGATCTAAAGCAGATTCAGAGCAGAAGTATATAGAGGGATCTGAAATAAGATTTGAAAAGGGAAGAAGAAAATAAGGTATGCAGATCTAGAAGAAGAAGATATGTAGATTTTAAATGGGATATATGCAGATTTGAAAAGCAGTAAAGACAGATTTGAGAAGTGAGAGATAGGTGAAGATTAAATAAGAAGTGAAAGGGTAGCAGTTGTTGCCAAACAGATGTATCTTTTCATAACCAAAGGATGTGACCCTTTTAATCCATGAAGGGTATAAAGTGAAGGAGACATCATTTGAAGAAGGATGGAACCAAGAAGAAGATCAATCGATCCATTCAAGGGAGCATCGAACTTCATAATTGATTTCAGAATAATAAAGAAAGGAAGCCAGCAGACTTGATAATAGTAAGGGCAAGATTTAGGGAAATCCCAAAAGGGGACATTACACTTCAGCTGATTTGAAACTAAGTCTTCACTGACAGGTTGCTGTTAAGGGCCAAGTCTTCGTAATCAAAGGGAGACTGAAAAAAGAGGCAACTAGTGCTAAGGGCCTCGGCTGATTTCACAAGTACAGGGCAGAAAAATACTGAACGAATTCAAGGAACTGGATTTTGAAACTGAATAATATTTTTGAAACCCTTTAAAATTGTTTCCTGCAAACATACAAATTTTGTCCTAATCAACTTTTATGAAAATCTTGCATTATTCTGCAGAACTTTTTCATCACGGTCAAGAAATTTTCTTGTATACCTGTTGTGACCTTTTCAGAGATCGCCCCATTGCTAACGGGGACCCCCTCTTTGCCAGCTTTTTGCGTTGTTAGGTTAGGGTTTTAG